>NC_143454.1:8521287-8824318 GCF_987193195.1 Phasianus colchicus | reverse complement strand
CCTCATGTATCAAGTGACGCACGGATAAAAAGAACAGGGCACAAAGCATCAGTGAAACAACCTTTTAATTTCTACCTCATCAGGTAATAAATTTGATTTGAATTTAGTGTTTTTAAAAATGAAAGATTTTGTAGCAGCTAGCTATTCGGAGAAGGCTGGGGAAGTAAAGTCCTTAATTCCCAGATCTGTATATTAATATAATTTACCAAAGATATAGTTGCCAGTGTTAGAACGCAGTGCAAATTACCTCAAGCCCTGGGAGACTTCTGTGTGTCCAGAAGGCGAAATCTCAGCTGTCCTGAGAGCTGTGTCCAAGAGCAAGGACCTGCAGGGAGCAATTAGATTGCTCACAGCATCTTACTCACACCTCTAGCCAGTAGAAACTTTGCCAGAGGGCACAGGTATAAACACTAGAGTGGGCTTTGGTTGTTGGTTTTTTTCCAGTTAAACTGCTGAGGGCTCATTTCTAAGCAGTATCTCTGTGCATGTTCGTTTTTCTAGGAAAGGAGGGGGGAAGGAATGGGGGAAGGCTAAAGGGAGGGAAATATGTCACCCTTTATCAGATCTTGCAAATAGCTGGGCATTTTTTCAGTCAAGTAAATGAGAGGCACTGCTATACTGGGGTTGGGTGGGGGCCTTTAAGCAACATCTCAGTTTGGACTCACAGTCATAGACGGAAAGACAACTGCTACCTGTATCACATGCTGCACAAAGCAGCACATCTCTCTTAGGTAGTTATTGGATAGAAGAAGCCTAAGATTTGCTTTAATCACAACAAAAACATAGCCAAATTTAGATTGGCCATATTTAATTGCATGGCTTTTCTCCTAAATGCGGCACAGGTGGCATCCCACTCTGTATGGGTACTGCTGGGCTTTGGTTGGTTGGAGGATTTAGTGAGAATTTTTTTATTATTTTTTTTTTTTGAGAGGGAGAAGCAAACAGATTCCTGATGTGCCTGTATAGAAATAAAATGTAAAAGGCAAAGAGAGACACTGAGATGGGGAAAACTGTCCTATTATCTGAAAGTTGGCCAATGTGTCACATTCACATGTCAAAAAACTGCTGTGGCTGAGGGGGTTGAGTGATGGTTACAGCGATGAGTCCGATGGGCTCTTGATAAACAGACTGATTCCGAGGGAGGTACAGCAGGTGGGTTTTGCTGAGATCCCCTTTGTTTCAGACGAGCAAACCGAGTGTCTCGTTTATAATTAACATGCTGTGTTCTGTTAATTCCTCCCTTCCCTTCTCATGTTCTCTTTTTGAAGTATAACGCTCCAGCTTCACCTGCGGAATACATCCACCGGATCGGGAGGACGGCTCGGATTGGCTGTCACGGGAACAGCCTGCTTGTCCTGGCACCTTCGGAGGCAGAATATGTCAGCTTGCTGGCTTCTCACAAGATTAAGTGAGTCAGAAACGCGAACAAAAGTTTCAGCTCATCCTTGCTAATTAACCTTCCGCGGCACTTTCAGCGGGACTGTAGCTTCGTGCAGGTTTTAATAAGAATTTATTAATTCTTGTGATCCAGGACCAGCCCCAGACTGGCAAAAGGAGAGGGGGATGCGTGTGGAAAATCATCTGGCTGGCAGATTGTGTGTGTGTATGTGGGGGATGAGGGGCACCGAGGAGATGGGAGTCGAAGATCCTTTGCATTTGGTTGTTATCTCCGTGGCCCTGGGTTCAAGTTGTGGCTATGCAGAGATCACAAGTCAAATGAGCCTGTCAAATGCTAGCTGGCCATCTGCCTGCATAGCACCATATTGTCAGAGATTGTGCTTTCTCTTCAGGAGAGATCCGGCAGAGAAATAGCTGGGGAGCTGTGGGTCATATCTGGCAGGTAATTGGCCCAGATATGTTGTGTAAGTGCCTTGTGGCAAAAATAGAAGAGGTTTCTGTGAGTGGTGAGTGCCCAGTATGGTCCTGGAAGGCAAAGGGCTGGGGGGGGACTCAACAGACCTAAAGTAGGGTTTGTTTCAGGCTGGCTGAGAATGCTTCTCTCATACTGGCCAGAACTTGGGAACGGGCAGTAAGGAGAGCAAAGCCAGGCTGGTGAGGGAGCTGACTGCTCTTTGGGCTGCTACTCAATGGCTGACACGCTGTGATATTTCAGTCCAGGTCTCCTTGCACACTGGTCCCTTTGTGGGGATAAAAAACCTTCAGTATTGCCAGCAGAGAGCATTACCAGGTCCCAAGCCTCCCCAGCAGGCAACTGGAGATACGATTCCTCTTGCTTCCTGCATTGCTGTCTCTTTGGCATTTCAGAGCAGCAGCTGAATAGAGTCCCTTTAGTGTTGTTCTTGTGTTGGTGGAGTCCTGTAAACTCATGCACAGATTAGTTCTCTTTTATTTGTTGTGTTTATGTCGGGTGGAGCTGCTTGGAGCCAAATTTGGTTTTGCATCCTTGAAACAAACAAATGTTGGCAGTAAATACGGGCTTATTCTAGGCTGCGAGCCATTTAGTGGTCTAACAAAGAGCCATCCATCATCCCAGGTAACTATCTATTAAGCAGACACCAGCAAGACATGGAGGGCTAAGCTGACAGGGTTTTTTTTCATGTAACAAACAGCACTGACATTTAAAGGTGAAATCCCACATAATTGTGAATTTTTAACTCCAAGTAGAAAGTTGTATTTTTTCCATTTTATAATATTTGGGAAGGGTTGGAGGAAGGAGAGGAAAACTTCCCTTTTTTTTTTTTTTAATTGTTAATGCTTTTATCCAATTTTGTTGGATTTTTTTTTTTAACAAGTTTAAGAAGCAGTGTCACTCACTCACACTGCTAATTATATCTGCTGAGAAGACCTGTTGTTGAGCTAGCCACCGTTCTTCAGCAGTCTAGAAGACTCTGCTCGGTGTGTAAGGAGAGCTTTATGTGAATATTTTTTCTCTGCTTCTCAAATCAGTGCGTCCAAACAACTCCAGGGATTGTCTTCTCTTGTTTGTTTTATGTTCGTCGTAAAACTTGCTGCCCTGGAGATAAGGGACTGCCGAAAAAAAAAAGAGTGTGATTTTTCTGCCTTTGACCTCTGTCTTAGATGGGAGAAAATCAGTGTCTAATTGGCATGGGTGGGCGATTCGGCCTGTTTGCAGTCATGTGTCCTCTGCTCTTCCTACGTAGCAGCACACGGTGTGAGAAGGGACAGCGGCAAGAAGAGAGAGCTGATGAATTACAGAGAAGATGCAGGAAGGCAGCTCGAAGCTAAAGGCAGCGAGTGCCATCAGCACAAATTGCCGTTACCCTTCATAAACAGAGCATTATGGTGATAATCCTGACAATTTAATTCAGTGCGAGGCTGAAAGACAGCATGTGTTGGGCTGTCACCGATCCTCTTCAGCACTGATCATTTTTTTTCTTTATCCTGGGTCTTCACAGCTTTTGACCTGGGCTGCGCAAGTTACCAGAATTTGTGTCGTTTTTAATTCTTAGCCTTTTGTTTTGTGTTGGGTTTCAGTGTGCGCTCTGAATTGTTCTTAATTTTTTTTTTTCCTTTTATAAATGAAATTCCCGCGAGGTTTATTGAAATGTAAATACTTCATAAAATATGTATTTCTAAGAAGACAAAGCATGAGACAGGTCCCTGCCATCTTCAGCTGGTGTAAATGAGTAGTGCCACACTGATTTACAGGAGGTGAGGATCTGACCCAGAGGTTTTTTTTTTTTAAACCCCTCCACCCACCCCAGCATGCATGGGAGTAAGTCCAGAAGTGTTGAGAGTCGGAAGTAATGAGAGCAGACGTGGCTTTGTTCCTGGATGAAAATCCACTTCGGAATTAGGGATGACTGCCTTTGAAATTGGAAATCGCTCGCAATTAATTTTCACCAGTACCTGAAGCCTCTCCTTGGCTTCCACTGTGGAAAAGCAGCTTTAGCCGTTGCCAAAACGATCTCACTTTGGCTCTGCTGAGATCAGTAATTCCCAACGGGTCTCAAGGAAGCCGTGTGCCTCTGTAACTTTCTTTTCAGTCTTTGTGTGGCTTGAAGTTGTGGCTCCTCTGTCCAGCTGTATGTACATGCATGCTGATGTTTTGTGTGCATTTCCCCATTTTTCTTTTTAAAGCTTAGACTCCAAAACGTTCTGTCTCAGCATAACTAACACGTTTTCCTCTATAGGGAAGAGGCAAGGAGCAGCAGAAAGTCAGTGAGGTTTACTTTTTTTTTTTTTTTTTTTTTTGCTTATGTCTCTTTTAGTTCCTTCAACTGCAATCTAGCAGCGCCTGCCTCGACAGCTATCAGATAATTTCTTTATCTCCTAACGGCGGCCTAACTAATTTATAAAGGAGGGTGCATCACCGTGAAGGCACGAGTCATTTCTCTCCCTTCTCCACGTTGTGCTCCCCCCTCCCCTGCTCCCCTCACATGCTGCTCCCCGCTGAGAACCAGGTTCACATATCTGTTAGGCTGCGAGCTGGCAGCGCGCCGCGAGAGGGGAGGATCGGCGAGGGGGTGACATATCAGACAAATCAATGTCAAAGGTTTGACGTTTTCATTCATAGCTGTGTCAAAGGAACCTTGGGGGGATGGGGAGGTACACTTTTCACTTGCTTAAGCGCTTGGCGTTTATGTTTTAATTTACTGTTACACTTTTCAAAAACAAACAGGAACCCTCAGTTGTCATTTTATGCTCCATTTGCCTTTCTCCCCATCTCTCCCTTACTCCTCTCTGCATCCTCTGTGGAGGAATTTGTGTACTGAGAGTCCCAGCTGCACGGATATGGGGCTCCTCTCCCATGTAGGATATCTTATGGCCACGTTGGCCCGTAGCTCTGAGGCTGGGTGACTCTTTCTGCAGATCATCTCTTTTCCTTTAGTTACGTTGTGATGATGAGCCAGTGGAGGTTGGAAGTGCAGATTGCAGGGAAAAGATATTTGTTGCTTGAAGTGGAAAGGACACAGCATCCTGTTGTAATACAGAACATGGCAAAGAATTATTCATTCCTCCTTACCAGGAGTTTTGAGATCTCTGAGTGAAGAGAAAAGGAAGATCCTTGTTGGTACAATTTGTTTCTGTGCTTCGTAGAAAATCATCAGTGCCTCCTTTCTGAAACTGCCTGCATCTGTCTGACCATGTGAGATCTTGGAATCCGAGGAGTGCTGGGCCCCCAAGATTTATCTCTTCCTTACCCTATAGTAAACCCCAGTGAACTCCTTGGCTTCTGTGCAGTATTTATGATTTACTCTGGTATAAAAAAGGGAAAGAATCTCTTTTCTAGAGATGACCTTTGCCCACTGCTGAAATGCAGCGACTCGAAAATTTGGACCCACAAACTTCAACTTTTATTATCTGAGTAATTCCCTTGGAAATGGGACCCAGTTTGGATGCAGCCGTAATATTAATTGCCTGAAGCTGCACAGCTGTTCCTGTGTTGTGTCACCTGGTGTGTGTGTGCCCCACAAGACTGTGTTAAAGAAGACAAAGGATATCCAATCTCCTTTACATGCATCTCTGGATGGGACCACTTGCATGCTTTAAAATGAAGCTGGCTCTTCAGATTCATTGGTATCTAGGCCATAGCAGTGGGCCAGCAGTGTCTTGCAAGCGAGCAGGACTAGAGAATAAATCATCTGGTTGAAGCAACAGGAAGAATGTGAGTTGACAGAATGGAAATAAATGCCCAGTGTGAAACGTGGCTAGGGATAGCTAACTGAGTTGCCTTTATTTAAAAAATACGTTAAAAAAAGATAAAGTATTTTAAGTCCCTAATGTGCAGGGCTTTGGTTTTACACTTGTGCCGAGGGAGAAGGAGGGTGAGTCCTCAGAATGGAAAAGAAAATCAAACTGTGTGTTTGGTATCAGAATTGGCTTTTCAAGCTCTAAATGAATGTGAGAATATGTCCATCAGGAGAAGTATTTTTGGGCTCTGAGTCCAGCAATGGAGCAAGAGGTTGGAGTGACATAAGATCTTGTGGGAGTGGGGTGTGATGTGACTGGGAGGAAACTGAGAGAGAGTTGGCTTCTTAGGAGAAGTTCCTTTTGATCCTGTTGTTTCCCCATAAACACTTTGTTTCTTTGGATGAGGGTTGAGCATCACCTCCCATCTTGCCATCCGTTATCAGCCTTTAGTTTTTTTATGCGGAATAAATTGCAGGTTTTTTTGTCTTTGCTGCTTCAGTGTCTCAGAGATAAAGATGGAGAAGATATTATCCAGCCTGATGAAAGACGATCGCTTCAGGCTGCACAGACCAGGAAGCAAGGTGAGTTATTCTGCTGATTTGGAATTGCTGCCATTTTCATTTACCAGTTAAACATCATAAATATTCCTCCCTTAGCTTCCATCTTTGCATTGTGAAGGTTGGTATATCCATCATGTCAGGCAATGCAAATAATCATAGAATTGCCTTATGTCACAATTGTCCAATCTTTAACCTGCTGTCCAAAAACCAGTTCTTTCTAACTCTTCAGCAAATATTTTGTAGCAGACAGTAAAGCTTTCTGGCTGCAAAAGTATTATTTTTTTTTTCCCATAATGCTTCTCTTCTTCTTGGCTTTTCTGCACTAAAACTGTTGGAGATCACAAATAACATAAAATCGTTCTGAAGAAATGAGCAAAATGTATTTGGTGATGTGCTGTGTAGGCTTTTTAATTATTACCTGTATTTACTTGGAGCCTGAAACAAAGCTTGCTGGGCTGACAGACATCTTTTCATTGATTTCTGCAAACTTTGGGTCTGCCATCATTTGCTAATTCCCAGCATTCAGTCATTTGCAATTGAGGGCTGAGGTGTTTCTGCATTCTGTGGAATTAAATCCTTGAGGAACTTTCATTTTGAATGGAAGTCAAGAATGCTTCAAGCATTTTGCAGAATGCTTTTTTCTTTCCTCTTGTTGCAGTTTTGCCTGCTTGTTCTTTCTGCTTTAACATACATGAGCCTGCAGCCTGTCCACTGCCTTCTCATTTCCTGCAGATGGCTGTTAAGAACTGTGTTGATTTTGGTAGATATGCTTTTGAAAGATGCTCTGTTTTCCTTAAAGCCCTGTATTTCACAGAAAGCTCCATTTGTGGCTGCTGTGAGATGCAGCTTTATTTCAAGCTCTTACCTTTTCACTGAAATCACCATACATCCTATATTTTAGATGTTTGGAACATGCTTATGGTATGGTCTGTTAGCTGGTTCAGCAAATACATAGAAGGGTAGATGTGCTTTGTTAATGCAGGAATTATTTAAAATAGCTTTTTGTGTCCTTTTCTGGCTAGTAAGCCTGGTTGCTAGCAGGACTGATAGAATTTATATTTCTACCATGCTTTCAAATTGCAACATACTCTGCACATTTAAATGTAAAATATTCTGACTTAAATACTCATCTTTTGCCTTTCTTACTCTTCTCAAAACAAAACCAAAGGAATACACAAGCAACAACAACAACAAAACGTATTTGGAAAACAGTTGTTACTCTCATTTTCTTTTTTATTGCTGGGTGCTGCTGCCTTGCCATGCCCTGTCATGCCAGGTACTGTGCATAAGCAGGAGCTGGTTCCTTTCACCTGCAGACAAAAGTAGGATTGAACTTCTCTCTTCCCTCTGCCTTCAAAGTGAATGGTATTTTGCTGTTGACAGCACTGGAGCTGTGATAGATCCACTGTGGCTGTGGGATGGTCTAAATCTGCTGTGAGGACTTAAAAATACAGAGTTATCAATTTTAACGTGATTCGGAATCTTACAGAATTGAGAGTGAGAAATAGTTGATGGAAAAGAAATCTCTGCAGTTTAATGGGAATGAGATTGCAGTAGGCTTGTCAATATCACATAGGCTTCTTGAGGAATTACTTGAAAAATATACTAAATGCAATCAAAGATGTTCAAGTTCTATTTTATTACCATCAGAGGCTCTATAAGAGGTCTCACGCTTTCTCAGCTGTTGCAGGGACACGTTACCAAGTTTTAAAGAAGGTTAATCTCTACTAAATTCCCTAAGTTTGCTGTGAAGGCAGCAGAGTAAGCTGGGAATGCAGTGGACACTGCATAGGACAGAGAGTGATGGAGGACTTGTTATGAGGAGCTGAACCTGATCTATTTGTGATGTTCCCATTCGAGAGAGAGTTAGCTTTGCTTATCAGCTCTCCATGCATTGAGTCATGTATATATTATAGTTGTGCACACAGGAATCTCATTATGATGCTCTTCGGTTCTCATTGCCTCAACTGAAGTCCATTACAAGAACCCCGTTGGAACATGCATTTTTTGGGCTTCTGTGTGCAACCAGGGAGCAAGCTGAAGTGCCTGTAAAATGTATATTTTATATTTAGGTGTATAAAATATATATGTGGCTATGTCTGGGTGTGTGAATGTTCACCTGCCTACAAAGAGAATAAATTTGATCTTTCAACTTTTATCGAGGGGGGCAGGGGGACTTGGTGAGTTCTGGAGGAGGTGTGTGGAGGTTAGTAAAAAGTTGTTATTAAAACAAAATCCTTCATTTTGTTTTGAAGTATAATGGAAGCAGGAGATGTTAAAGCCAGGGTTTTGGGCTGTTTTTTTTTTTTTCTTCCTTCCTGCTTTAAGAAAGAATTTCTCCACCTAAGTCTGGTTTTATTGAGTTTCTGTCCTTTCCACCGTTAACAAACCCTCCTAATGAAGTAAGAAGCTTTCGGTTCTTACCCTCACCTCTCAAACCTGAAAGCTGCAGTCTTTATAATCACAAGTTTTTTCTGAAAGAGGTAAGTGTGCCTTTTCCAAGAGTAACTGTGGGGAGGTCCCCCAGTGTCCTGAGCTGGTTAAGTCACGTTATGGCCAGGCCTTTTTCTTCTTAGAGATGATAGATGCTGTTATTGATCGCAGGTTATGCTGGTGGTTAGGGATCTGCCAGAATAGGTTCATTCCAAGCAAATACAGGCTAGAAGATGCTCTTCTATCCCACTAGTTCTCCATAATGACAGTGATGCGTATTACTTAATGATGTAACGATTCATCTATGTAGAGAGCAGATCAAGCAAACCTCTGGGGTTGGCTTTTATCTTTTGGGCCTTGGAAAAGGTGTAAGGGTCTCAAATTAATTGTCCTGCTCACCTGAACCTGGACACAAGCAGGATTAAAGCTTGTAAAGCATAGGGGATGGCTTCCAGTACACTTCCAGTAGCACTGCTCTGTTTGATCTGCCCAGACACTCGCATGGTGCACTGATTTTCTTTTCAGTTCGACTCTGAGACAGTTTTAAATTTAGATTTTTTTGTTGTTTTTCTATTATTTTTTAAGATGATCCTCTCTGGAAGGCAGGAATCAAACACAGATATTTTTTTTTCATCCCCATTAGGGGGCAATTTTAAAATGAGATCTGTCTCAAAGGGCTGGAGGGGATGAAAGACAAGGTGGAGACGGGAGGAGGGGAGAAGCTGTTTTCTGAGTACATTATGTTTCCTGCCATTTGCTTTTTTCATTTATTTCTCTTGGACTGACCTCACACTTTGGAAATTATGCACCTAGTTCTTTATCCCTCATTTTTGTCTTACTTTTTTTTTCCCCCAGCACCAGGAAGAAGAGATGCCTCATTTTGAAACCTAAAGGGGGGAATAAGAAAAGTCCTTTGTAATATATTGCCATATTATCACTAAATCCCCTGACAGTTGTGACACAGAAGCAAGTCACCTGTCACTTAAGCTTGAGGTCTCTTTAATTTTCTCCTGGAATTCGCACCAGGCTGTCTTTAATTTGAGGCCTTTATTGGAATTCTGAAACCTTTCTGCCTCCCCGGTGCTCAGATCTATTCTGAGTGCTGTTACAGAATGTATACAATAACCAACAGAGGGATTCAGAAGGGGCTGAAGCACTGTTTATTTAACACTCTGGAGGGATTTTCGTGCTTATTCGGTCCAGGCTACCCGGCTTTCAATATCGCTTTGACAACCGTTATGCCCTTCTCATTAATTTTAAACAGTTAAAACACAGGAAAAAGAGAAAAAGTTTTCATTATTAAAGTGCTTTACTTTTTAATAACAGAGGATTCTGTCCGCCAGGGGAAAGGGCAAACCTCACTAATTTCACATTCATATTAAAAAACGCTGGGAAGGTGACACTTTGTGCTGCCAGGAGGCTTAACAAAAGGAAAGTGATGGGGGCTAGGAGGAGCGGGCGGGTGGGAGAAAGTTTTATGTTTCACGTCAATGGAAACTTGTTAGTCACAGTGACGAGTGTCCACTTGGAGAAGGCAGCACTACTTGTAGTTTATTAAACCCTTACAGAGGCCCCTCGACTGGAAACTGTCTCAGCTGATTAATAGGAGCGTGTTAAGTCAAACCAGAAGATGACGACGAAGCAGTCTGCGTTGGCCATCTCTGCAGTGCACTGGGAGATGGAGAGCAGAGACTGGCAAACTGGGAGGCTCTTACAAGGCCTTAAAACACCAGCGTCGACTTTACTTGGAGGTACAGGTAGTTGAGGCAGTGAGAGTGCAGGAATTCTCTTCCCCATACGTGTTTGTTTCGTTGGAGGATAATGCAGTGGCTGGGAGCTGTGGGATCTCAAGTTGCAAGGAAGGCACTGTGCAGGGACTTTGAACTGCACTTGGGGTCTTTCTCTGGGTAGGTTTTCTGTTAGGATACAGAGCAGCAGATCTGGGTCAGCAAAGCTTTTTGCTTAGGGTGTCAGCTGCATTGCCTGGCTTCCACAGTCCCCAGGGTTCCCAGTCAGTGTGACGTGGCAGCCCTGGACTGGCAGCAGGGCAGGGGGAAGTGAGGGTTTAAGCAGCATTAGATATGCTGGGGAGGAAGATGAGGAGTTTGACCAGCATCAAATTACTGCCTTGGATCAAGCGCTCCAGCTTGGATGCTGGTTCCTCTCTGAGTAGCTTTTGAGAGTTGTGGTCCTTTCTTGAGGGAGGTTCATATCCATGGATGCTTGGCTTTGCACTTTGCTGTCAACTTGCCATCAAAAATGTTTTCTCCTTGTCCACATTTCCTCTATCTGCCTTGGTAGTTCAGAAACAGCCAACCTCTTTTCTCCTCCTAGTAATGGCTTGTTCCCTGCAGTGTTTGCTCTCCATTTCCTGAATCAAATCCTACAGTCCAATGATGGGAAAGCTTGAGCACATTCAAAATTGCTTTTTTGGTTTCAGGAAGTCTTCTGTCATGCATTTGCTGCAAGGGAATTATCTTACCCTAGAGGAACCATGTGATAACAATTAATTACATATGGCTTGTTGACAGTGAGGAAACTTCATGTAGACATCAATAATGAGAAGTTCATTTTAGTTAGGTTTGTTCTCAGGTGCTGAATTTGGTCCATTCTCTCGGGCATGGACATGAATGTAGATCTCTTGCCATGTGCATGCTAAGAAGGGGCCAGGTGTGTGGGGAAACATCAATCTGAAAGTCCTAAGAAAAAAAAAACCTCAAGTCTGGTTGGGCTGGCATGGAGCCTGAGGAGAGTTACTCCAAATAACTGCAGGGGAAATGAGCAGTGGTATCTGACCTGTTGAATCAGAGGAGAAAAAAAGAAAAAGGAAAAAAAAAAAAGGGGGGGAAAAAGATACGTGAAAGATGTTAGAAAACACAAAATTAAAACTGATTTGCTCTCCTCACCATGGAGTGCTTACTGGCTGCTTTGACTTTAACGTCTTTATCTATAATTTTTTTTTTCCTCTAGTAATATTGAGAGGATTACCTTTGTTGGCCCCTGGGTGGTTACTGTGTGATTTTACTGTTATTAAATCTATTGTAAACTGCTTCATTATTCCTGACTCAAATTCTCTCTTTCCTCTAATCCTCCCTTGTAGAAATCCTCTGGTGTGGACCCTCAGGAAGTCCGGGAGCGGGCCACAGTCCTGCAGACAAAATTTGAGAACTATGTTCACTCCAGTGAGGGGACCATCCGGTGGGCAAAAAAAGGTCAGTGCATTTCTTCTCCATTATTCCATTATAGGAGTAGGGCTTATAAGCTGCTATGGTTTGCTTCAGGGAAAAGGATTGGAAGAAACCTTTTTTGGTCCGTTGGGCCCTGCAGGGGGTTGGGATGGACCCAGAAGGCTTTGTGATGATATTATATGTTAATTTCTCACATTCCCATATTAAGTGCAAATGAGGTTTAATCTTGGCTTTCAGCAGGATTCACATCTGAGGGCTCTGACCCAATCACTTGAGCGAACAGAGAGCGTGTTGCTCTGGGAAGGTCAGCCTGTGCAATACCTGCTTGGTGCTTTCAGTTTTGCACCAAGGGTGTTTGAAAGCTGTATGGCAGGATGCCTTGGGAGCAGTTCTCAGACTGGTTGTTGCTATGTGGGATGGGAGAAAAATGGGAGATTGCAAAAGCAAGCAGGAAGTAGAAAAAAAAAACAGGGTGGATTTAATAATAATTGTACCTAGGAATAAATCTGGAGACTGTGTATCCATCTTTGTCTGGCCAGATATGCAGCTGCTGTGACTGTGCAGCCCCAGAAGCTTTTTCCTTCTGCTTCTCCAAAAAGAACTAGTGAGCTGGATTTGGGGAAGAAGGTGGGAAACTTGACAGGGATGTGGTAGAGATTCTTCTGCATATACAACATAAGTCACATACTAAGTGGTCCAGAAACAAATGGGGAAGCTGGCCTTTGAGCTGTACAGTGTCATCGTGTAGCTGAGTATGAGGCTGTTCTCAGGATAGAATTTACATTGAGCATTACAATTATTTGAAATCAAGAGATGTGATTGGACCTGTTAAAGGGGTCAAAGGGGCTTTTTTCTTCTGAATGTTAGTAAAACATTTTTGATTGCACTCAGAAAACCTCTGTAGGCTGTTTATCCAGCATATGTCACTGCAGGTAAGCACACACAGGCACTCCATATGCACTTGTTGCTGACCTCAACACTAAACTTTTTTAGTGACAAACTAGAAGTGCAGAATGTATGTCAGGAAATGCCGAAGTGTTGTGCATCCCATTTGTCTTGTGCAGGAGTACTCCACCTCTTTTCCTATTCCACTATCTACATATGCAAATTTTCCACTGCTGAGTGGCTTCCATAAACCCCCTCTTCCTCCTCTCTGCGCCAGGCATCATGAATAATTAACATGGCAGCTGGCTTTTGCTTTCATGGCAGACAATCAATTGGAAACTGTGCCAGAGATGCATTTGTTTCTCTCTTTTTCTCTTTTTCCCCATTTTCTGACCCAGTCAATGTTAATAAGCAGTGTTTTGATTGCAGCTTGCTTTCAGAAGGCGAGTGGCTCCCTGCCCGCTCGTCCCTTCTGCCCTTCAGATCCATATTTTTCTAACTCACATAGTTTAGGGAAAGAGCTGCCCTTCAAACTTGATTGACTGACCAGCAGTGCGATAGCATGGGAGGAGAGCTATGGCTGAGCCCTGCTTTCTGAAGGACAAACTTCATGGAGTGTGGAGCCCTTTTTGGAAAGCTGAGGTCTTACGTGGTGAGAGGTGTGCTGCTCTGAAGCTGCAGTGACAGGCAGAGCTCAGTCTTCGGAACCTTCATGCTGCTGTGGTTACAGGAAGGTAGGGAAGCAGACCACTGTTTGTGGTTAGTCGAGCAGCTGCTCTCACCTTCTCTGTCCTCAGCACTGTTATGTGCAGAGGGACAGCAGGGTTACAAGAACCCACTGCTGTGGCACAAAGCCTGTTTGGTGATGGTTTTGGTGCATTCTTTCTTCCTATTCCCACATACTCTAAACACTGGCAAAATGTCCCCACCAGCTTATCCAGCCATTATCTACAAACCTATCTAACCTCCATCGTGTGTAGTTCTTTGGTTTTTCCCTTTGTCTTTCCACAACTACGATTCCATTAGAAAAGAGAGGAGAAATGGGGAAAGGACCAGCCTAAATCCATTCTCTTACATCAGTGCAAATCTGAAATCTCCCCAGACCAGCATGCATCTCCTAGGGCTACTGTTGGGTCTTCATTTAAATCTCACGGGTGCTGTGATGAACGTTAGCAGCTCTGAGCTCCCCAGAGGTAAGACAGTTACATGAGCTGAGCTTTCACCCTGCTGATGTGGCAGGGCTGCTAGTTCAGATTTGGATTAGTCTCTCTTTCACATGCTCTGAGTCAGCGCTGGGGCTGGCAGTTTTCTGGCTGGACTTTGGGAAGTGGGGGGCCTTTGGCACTTTGATTCTCAAACGATGATCTGGGGAATGAGTACCAGCAGCCTTTGCCATCTGAAGAACTGTGGGAGATGAGCTCAGCCTTCATAATAACAGGATCTTTAGTATCAACCATTTCAAATGCTGAAAGAAAGACAGCTATATTAACTCCAGTGGGACTGGATTCAGTGCAGGAGCAAGCTTGTGTTGTTCTTTTGAGGAGTTGCACCCTCTCACAGCAGGTGAATTCGACCAATAACTTTGTGAAAAAAACAGCGGCAGAACAGGTTTGTTGAGAGCATGTGAGCAGGTTTATAAGCCCTCAGAGGGATGGCCTTTAGATGAGACAGGGAAACTTGGTGTTTGGAATTTAACATTCTCTTTTTGGGAAAATACAGGTCTCTTGATGTTCAGATGCCTCTAAAACAGTAACGTTGTGAAATTGGGAAGAAGGTACAAAAAAACTCAATCTTTTCTTCTCATCGATTGGGAAAAGGAGTTCGCTTTGCTCAGTAAACAGAGCTTTGATGGATTCCCTGGGTCCTTCCAGGAGCTGATCTGCTAAAATGACATTTTTATTACTGTTCATAAACTCCAATCTCCTGCTGCTGCCAAGAGATTAGACATAAGCTGTGGGCAAACTTGCTGGTCCGGTGGCTCAACAGGCAAGGGCAGGAGAGGTTGGAGTTTAGAGCTTGCTGCTGTCAGGGGCTGAGAGGGAGAGAGAGATGAAGGTGGTGGTTGGGGTGAGGGCTGAGAGGAGGCACAGGAGGTTTAGAAGCAGAGGAGCAGTTGGGGGATTGTGGGGAGGCATTTTCTGAGCTGTAGTGTTTCCTTACTAAAAGTCCTTGTATTCCCTATAGCAAAGAGGACAACCTGGGTATAATGTTACAGGTACATTCAAGAGCAGTGCTGGTGTTCGTATTAGTGGATGATTGTCTTTGGAGCAATGAGTCCTGAGGGAAGGGCATTACAGGAATATAAAGATGTGAAAGAGAAAATTTGCACGCTATCCTATTATTTTTCCCTTCTGAGAAGGTGAGCTCTGTTCTCAGTGCGATGATGAGTCAGGAAATCCATCTGGTTCTCATATATTTATAAGGGACTATCTAGTAACTGGTGAAAAATGCATGGACTGCTGGGATTGTAATATCGGAGGAGTCTTCCTGTGCCACTTCCATGCTTCCATTTCCCTTTCTTCATCCCTCTATCCCTCTATTCCCTGTTTCCGCCTTTCTGCTACCTTTTGATGTCAACACCTCTTCATATGAGATGTGCTGCAGACATTGCCCTCTGTGGCAGAAGGGGCATCCTTACAAGAGGCAAACATAATGCAACTTAATGTAGTGTTGTTTCAGTTCCTAACCCTTCTTCACCACCTTTCTTCTCCTTACGGGATTGTACCAGTGCTATATACAACCTTCACAGATTTTTAACATACCAACCTTATTCACCAGCTGCTGACCAGAAGGTGTCCCAAAGGACAAGACCAATGTCCTTTCAGCTGGAACAGCTGAATCTTTAAGTATTTATATATAAAGATGCAGTAGCAAACAGAATTCACTTTTTTTTTCTCTCTCCCCAGCGCTGCAGTCTTTTCTTTGTGCCTATGCTGCCTATCCTAGAAGCCTCAAGCACATCTTCCACATCAAATCTATCCACCTGGGTCATGTGGCCAAGAGCTTTGGCCTGAGAGATGCTCCCCAGAACCTGAATACTCTTCCAACTGCTAACTCAAAGAAGAAAACCAAACCAAGAGCAAAAAGGTAGGCCAGCTTGATGTTCTCAAGCCAAGGGATGCCATGTGCCAACCCAGGGTATGCATTGCTCCCTGAAGTTCTTGTGGCTGCTCCAGGAGTTCATATGTGATTGCTGAGAGGCTAAATCATGCTGAGCCATTGGCTTAGGTTGTGCTCTGAGCTATTGCTTAATTCTCTGTTTTTCCCCAACGGCTGTAGAATGCCTAAAAATTATGTGTATTAAACCAGCTTGGTTAAACATTTGAATGTGAATTTAGTTAAAAAAAAAAAACAACCAACTCACTTTGTAGTTTGGCTTCTGATAAAGATGATCTTTTTTTGAAGGGAGGTGTTAAGTGTGGAGAAGTGCCTCCATGGACTAGCCTGGGTTTTGCTGCACCTTTTCTGTTTTCTTAACGCTTGAGACACAAGCAGAAGCAGCCTAATTTTTATTTATTTATGCTTCACTCCAGAACTACTTTGAAGGATCAGGAAGGGCACAGGCACTGTTCCAGAGCGAAGCATGAGATTTCCCATATATTGGAGTGGTTCTCTGCCTTGCACAGGTCGTGGTTGTGATAGAGCTCCAGCAGCAGTCCTGTTGGAGCCAAACATTTCTGCAGTAGAAGCTGCCAGGATTTTCCATTCACATCCTCATTTCCAATCACACAGTCCTACACAGATCTGTGATTCTTGGCCTGGGAGCAACTGCAGTAGCATCTCTGCCCTCATCCCTGACTAGGGAAAGTCTCTCAGACAAGGCTGTGTGCATAATTGCTTGCTGTTGGTATATGGCACAGAGCGATAAAAACATCAAGGAAGCTGCAGAGGAATGAGTATTTTCCCTTTTTGAGTTTGACCATTCTTATTGCAATCCAAGGCAGTGTGAGTGGTGATTTATCTCACAATACACTTCTTCCTTCCTGGCCCTGACAAATGCCAGTTATTCTCCCCTGTCTTACATCTGTTACAGTCTCCTAGGTAGGTTCACCTTTCATGCATCAGGAATCTGAGGTTCCCTGTCAAACCTGGAGGAGAAAAGCCCCAAGTAGTCTCCTCTCCCTGAGATGGAGCTGCAAATACTCAGTACCTCTCACCCTAGGTGCTTTGAGGTGGTTCCATGAGACAAATAGTCCTCCCTTCTGAGATCACAACATTAAGCTCTTGCAGTCTTCCCCAACACAACAGAGGACTACAAACTTCTGGCTTGCCTGTAAAATCACTGCAATAATTCAAAGGAAGAAAAATCTTCCTCCTTTTCCTGGTATCAGTTGTGACTCCTTCCATATAATTGTTGCTGCAAACCCCATTAGCCATGCAATTAAAGCACTAATCCACTTAATTGTTCCTAGGCTGGTGACATCTCTTGCACATGTATGTATTTTGGACAGGGGAGGGGAAAAAAAAAAAAAAAGGAAGAAAGAATGGAGAAAGGATTTTAAAATAAAAAGTCGGAGACAGCATTGTCCTGCTTTGAGAAGCCACCAGGGACAGAGCACCGATCTGCCTCCTGCTTCAGCTGACCCTCACCAGCAGATGGGCAACAGGATGGGAATGCCCCTGTGAGGGGGGATTTAACGGAGCTTTATTTCAGGAAGAATAGCCTGATTAGTTGATAAAGAGCATGTAAGATGGTATGGGGTGGGCTTTGATGTCTTGCTGGCCCAGCAGGGTGTCAAGCTATGACTGACAGTAGCGTGTCACAGGATTACTTGGCCTGCAACAATGCCTCTCTGTGTTCCTATGATGTTGCTATTCTGTTAGAGCTACTTTTTCTCTTGTTACGCACCTCTTCTAGACAGCATTCCTCCTCCCCAAGTCTTCATCCTATTATAGCACGGACAAGCTCAAGATACAGTAGGTAGTTTAGGCACAGGATGCATGGGGTTGGGGGATGTGGAAGCGTTGGAACAAATGGTCAGAGTGATTTGAAAGCTCATTTGCACATGGCTCATACAATTGCAGCTCAAGGCAAGTGGGCAGACTTTGCGTGGGTTTGTTGCTGCTCAAGCTCTAGGACATCTGAGAACATCTGGGAAGTTAAAATGCTGCAAAAATAGTGCATTGTCATACAACTGTTATTGCCTGTGAAATTTATTTCTAATTAACTTTGTTTTAAAACGAAAAAGTATATTAGTATTTAAGGGACAGCGTAGGAAAAAAAGCGAATATAGATTCAAATTCAGTATCTGCTAACGTAAATTCAAGATAGCTCTGTTAATTTACAGAGAATTAAATACAGAGAATTGCTTTCGAGTTCACACTGACATAGCAGAGAGCAGAATTTAGACTGCTATAAAAAGACAAACGGTTTTTAATTGTAATGTGTGGGGCTTGAAATGATAGCATTGTAGTCACGGGGCAATCTTTTTAATTATATTTCTCACGTGATACCATGAGTGTTGGTTGTATTACACATTGTCTCCAAATATCTGATACTTGTTTTAATCAGTCTGCTCACTAAAGCCTTATCTCTCAGCACCTGCCCAGAGAAGAAAGAACAGTTGAAAGTGGGGTAAAGGCAATCATTAAATGTTTCTTTAAGAGGACAAAGAAAAGTTGTCCTCATTTCTTTTGAAGTCTCCTTTTGTGCTTGGTGCCTCCTTAGGGAGCCTGGCTGGGGAAGGTGGGACAGGAAAATGTGGCAGCCAGGTGTGTGATGGTTCAGTGCTGGAATGTGGAAGCAGCCCTCTCCTGAACAAGCGTGTAAAACTTCCATGTATTTTTTTTTGTTAATCTTTTTGTGCCAAAAAACTGTCCCCTTAGCCACAGCAGGCTTTGGAAAACCCAGTCTGAGGATGGCAAAATCATGTGCTCGTGAATTCTTTGGAAGTTGGAATGCTGTATTTATGTAAGCCACATAAACCAGATACTGTATATTGAGTTACAGTACATCAGCTTACTAAGTGCCTGGGCTCATGCTTTTACTGAAGGGTAGATGCAAGGAAGCTGAGCTCACTTCCATTGAGGGATTAACTGTCTTTCACTCACTGCAGAGAAGCAGCTTGCACAGGAAGCAGCTGACATGCCCAATAGACATGTCTTTTGACTCCTTCACAATGCAGATGCTGAGGACCTATTGCCATTCTCCCAAGCCTCCCTGTGCTGCTCGGTGTTTTGCACTGTGAATCAGCAGGGTTTTATGGGATTCTGTGGGGTACTGGTGGCCTGTTTCTTTTCCCTATTGATCTCTCTGGAAGCCAAAGGGTTTCACCATAATGGGGAGTCACAACTTAATTTGCCTGTTTGTGAACTCATGCCATTACAAAGAAAGAGGTAAGTCCTTAAGTTCAATGGATTCTGTGGAACTCATTGCTGCAGGAAAGCTCAGAAAGACTGAATATTAAATACAGTCCTTGCTGCTACAGCATGTGCATTTAAAAATATATATATAAAAACTAAGGTGAAAATCCCCTCCACTTCAAGGTTAAGTCAAACCTTAGGTAATACATGATCAAAGTAAGGCACATAGGATGGCTCTGTTTGAGGGGATTGATTTACATCATTATTACACCAGCATTGCTCTGGATATGAGTATTGTTAGGCCCTTAAGGTTTTGGCTGCAAGATTGTTATCCAGTTTTGTCTCTCTGTGTTGCTGAAATAATTGACTTTGGTAGGTGTGCAGTGAACTTTACTGTTTGGTTGTCTCAACATGAATACTGTACTGCAACAGCACTTGATGCTCGATCTGACCAAGTAATAATTCTGTGCATTCTGCTCAAGCCAGTGGTTATATCAGCAGATGAGAGTCCCTACTCTGTCTGTTGGGAGCAGTGTGGGATTGCTGATGAATTTCTTGCCCCCACTTCACTAAAAACAGCAATGGAAAAACCAACACAAACAGGGTTGCGTTGGCTGCAGATGGTTTGTCCAGCTCTGTAAGTAGAAAAAGCAGGTGTTGCAGCAGCCTTGGCCCAGAGGTAACCCAGCTCTGCTGCTGGCACTGTTTCAAAGAGCTGTTGGAGATGCTGTCAGGCAGATTGATAGCGTGCTCCATGTTTAAATGCTTTCTGATAAATGAAACAACCTAGCTCAGTCTCCTCCAAAGGCACACCATGAGTTCTGGGACTGTGCGTCAGAACTTTTGACTCTGTCTTTCTCAGCTGAAGCAATTTGGGAACCCTTGGTTGCTGCAGATGCTGCAAGTTGGTTAAAGGTCGTCACACTTGCTGCACTGCATCACACCAGCATTCCACAGAGCTCAAGACAAAGGAACAGCCAGCAGTATTGACCAAGAGGAAGGAGAAGAAAAAGCACGCTCTCCATTTAGGTAAAAAGAGGCATCTTCTCAACCATCAAATGATGTCTGAGAAACCACGCACACGTGGGTGCAGTGCTCTGACTGTGGGAGTTTTTAGTTGAGAGATCAGCTTGCGATTCAGCTCTGCAATGAAGCAGATATGTCAGTGTGATGCACAGACTGGAATTTTGGTATGAAAATCAAAAATGGCTTCAGATGCTCAGTCCTTTTCTTAGCACTGTCCCTCGGTCCTTTCACACCTGATAATCTCCACATCCTTGATGAGGTGTATGGTTTAGTAAGCATGGTGGTGATGGGTTGTGGTTGGTGTAGATGATCTTAGTGTTCTTTTCCAACCTCAGTGATTCTATGATTTGAACACGTGTGTTGCAGTCATGTTAGGAGCTTTTTTGTTTGTATTTGATGTCAACAAAGATTTGTGTGGATGGTTTTTTGTTTTTTTGTTTTTGTGATACTCTGAAGCAGAGCAATGAATTGAATTATGGAATTGAAAGGAATTGCAATCCAAAATTGTTAGGATTTCCATTGGGTGGAGGGCTGGGCAGCTGGTCACTGCAGACAGTGACACGGGGAAGTCAAATAACTCGTGTGCAGGGATAAGTTCCTCCTAATGTGCACGTTGGGGCTGCTTCATTTTCTGAGTTATGATTTCTCTATTCCTGTCTTGCTTTCCCCCAGCTAATAAAACTAGCTATTTTCTCATCCATTTGAGCCTTCCTTTCTCCTTTAAGCCCTGCTGAAATCTTGGCACTACAGCACATCGAGATGGTCAATCATTAGTGAATTTTTTTTTTTCCTCTGCGAGTTCCCCTTCGTTTCAGTGTTTTGTAGTTCCCCACCAAAACACTAACTGTTGTTTGGGAGGAGGAATTTAAAGGGCTGTGGATTTCTCTGCCCGTTATCAACATGATGTGTTCTCATTAGAGCTCAATACAGCATGATATCTAGACATGAGATCACAGAAAGAGATGCTGACAATCCATGTGTTTATCCAGTGATGGGAACATGGGTTCTGTCTGTGTTGCAAATGTGTCTTACGTTTCCAGCCGTTCTGTGAAGCTTTTTGCCAGGTATTGCCACACAGCTCTGTTCAATTAGCATCACACCAGCCCTCGGCAACAGGGAAATACAGACATCCTGGGTTATGAGATGGGAGAATGGACACGAAGGACAAAGAGGTTAAATACTTTGCCCAAGGATGCTCAGAGAGTGAGTACTGAGGTCTCTCTCCATTCTCCTGGGCTTTGTGTCATAACCACAGGGCACCTTTCCTTGTTAGCTTGGCTCCTCTAGCAGAGCCCTGGAGACTTTGGCCGGTTGAGCAGAGAAGGGAATGCACAGTTAGCAGCAGCACAGCAGGGTTAAGGATCTGGACAGGGATCCTGACCTGGTGCACTTTCCCTGCGTGCTGTCACTACAGCCTGTCACTGTTGCTGGCTCTTACATCTTGTGGTTAATAGAGGCCTTGACAGCTGTTTTTCTACTTTCAGTGATCAGCACAGGTTCCACAGCACAGCTCCATTGATTTTTGTGGCACTCGTTAGAGGGAGAAACCTCTCTTTTTGTCCCCCCCTCTCCCCCCACATCTTTATTTTCCGTGTACAGCTGATCACCCCAGCAGGGGGTATTGATTTACTAATTGGGCAATGATTTCACCTGATTGATAATAAAGTGTTGGACAACCTCCCTGCTGAGCTGAAATTCAGCCTGGCAGCTACTGGTGGATTACTTGTCCTTTTGCAGCAGGTAGTTCCATGTTGTTGAGTAAACTGATCTGTTGCTTGGTAACCCTGAATTACTGTAGTAAACACTTGGAGACACAACGAAAGTGTCAAATAGAAACTTTGTCAAGTGATGGAGGGGTCTGGGCAGGGAATGCAGCTGCAGGTACCCTACAAAGTTATTCCAGCATTGCTGAGTGGCTGAGGGCACACCTTGCAGTGGTGCTGTGCTGCACCCCCTGGAGCCCCTCCGTTCTGCAGTGCCACATAGGTGTAGGAAGGCAGTTTGACAAGGTGCATCTGTGGAGGTACTGTAGGTAGGGCTTTACCAGCACTATAATTGCTTCACTAGAGCTGATTCTGTCTTTTTCCCTTAGTTTCTTGTGGTTTCAAAACAGGCAGTGGCTGTGTGCCTTATTTCTCTGCTATGTCCAGTTTCTAAACCTTCTGCCAGCACAGAGTTTGGGTCTTAAATTAGTGAGAGAATGGAGGCTGCACCAAAAATAGCAGTCTTCTCTCCCCTGTCTTCCAGGTTTATATCCTAGAGAAACCATCTTACAGAGGTAATCATCACCATCCTTCTTACCATTCAGAGCCTTCCTATTGAAAACAATCCAGCTGTGGGAACTGCACAGGGATGGAAAATGAGATGTGGAAAAGGGGCAAGCAAGTATTGCAGGTAGCCAAATGTTTGCTTCCCTTCCTTGCACATTGGGCCTAATGAATGAGTTCATCTGTTGCTGCAGCAAAGGATCTGTGGTCCCCACCATGGTTCTGCACACCTGAAGGAACTGTGAAGGGCAGTGCTGTATGACTGCACCCTTTAGGACTGCTGAGATCCACGTGTTATCAGTGATGCATGCTGGAGTGCTTCTGTTGTATTCCTTCATTGTACTTAGGTGGACTCCTGTTTACTTCTCAGGAAAGGTTTGAGATCTGGTTCTGGTCTTTGTAATAAACCAAAGATTGGGATGTGCAGACACCAATAGCTGTGGATGTCCCCTCGTGCCCAGGACTGTGGGAATGCTGTAGGGAACAATGGGTCCTGTGCTGAAGAGACTGCAGTTCAGATAGTTAAGAGAGGAAGACAGCAGCAACGAGGATGAAATTTGCCCAAGGTCACAGAGCAGGACAGTGGCAGAACTTGTGGAAAAATGCTGAGTGGGGTTTTTATATTTATAGCTGGCAGTTTAGGGCTGCAGGGAGATCCACGTCGGAGTTTAGAGGCTGGGCAGAATGTGGCTTCCCTTGCAAAAGCTGGTCTCTGGAGAGGGAGTGCTGCAAGGTGCATGTGATGTCTGCAGGACAGTGCAAGGGAAGAGTCTGCTGTGTTACGCTCTTGAAATCTTTTTTTTGTTGATTGTTTGTTTGGGATTTTTGCTTTCAAGCTATGGATTTCAGCTCTGTTTATAAAATGTTTCCATTGTTCGGTGTCTTAGAGCTCTTAGTCTTTTTCATTATTATTACAATTTTCAAACTGCTGTGTCACCTAATTCATCAGCCTTCAGCACAACCTTCCCTCCTTCTCCCCACCACCCCTGCAAGAGCATTTGTACAGAACAAAGGCTTGCTTTTAAAAACGGCATGATATTTTGCCACCTTTGTGAAAACCTGTCACAACAATATCTAATTTTGCATGAGACGGAATTTCAAATCAAGCCTCAAGAAAAGGAAGCTGTTCTTCTGCTAATCTGCAAATGTCACTTTCCTCAGCTGTAAAATAAGTAACCCACCTAGCAGAGCAAAGGAAAATCTAATTCCTCTTCTCTTCCTCCTGCCCAGGTCTGACCTTCTCAAGAAGACCCATGGCAAACATCGCCTGGCTGACATCTTGCGATCTGAATATTCCAGTGGGATGGACACTGGTGTATCCAAGGTCAAGAAGAAGAAGAAGAAGAAAAAACAGAGGAAAACCGGCGACCAGCAGATCCCAGTATGAGCCAGGACCTCCCAGTCATTTGCTGCACAACCTGCTGGAGTACCTCAGCCAGAGGTCAGGCTGACCTGCCAAACTGACTGACGTGGTTCAGTATGTCAGGCAAATATGGGGAGGGGTCTTGGAGATGCTGACCTCCTCCTTCTTATCCCACAGTTCCAAATGGAATTGAATCCAGACGTGTCCTGTTGCACTGCTGCAATTATATGTGGCTTCCTGAGGATGCAGCTTGTTTCTAAGGTGATATTTTGTGAGAAAAATAAAAGAGTTTAATAATGGTTTTCTGAGAAATGTGGTGTCTGTATAACCTCAAAGTGAGACAGGCGTGTTCAGAAAGGAGGAGACACTTTCCTATTTAAATGACCCATAGAAACACTCTACAACATGTTTGCTTGCTTATTTTTAGCCAGAGAAACAGTGGTGGAGGAGGTATTCAAGATGCACATTTAGGAGGAGGGAGAGGAGGCTGCTGCTTCCCCTGCTGCTGTCCAACAGGACACTTCTGCTCCTGTTACAGGTAACACACTGACTCACTGCCACCTTCCCTCTGTGCATGGGGGCAAAAGCTGTCCCTGGACACTGTTACTCAAATGCTGCCACCTCCCAGGAGCGTCCCCAGTTTCAGTGAAATTGGTCTGCTTGTGGAGAGCTCTTCAGTGTGATGACACATGGTCCCTTTGGGGCAGAGCTCATGGGCACAAAACTTCATGTCAAAAGTCTGAGTTTGGGAACAAACGTTGTCACCGTAGGAAGGAGCCAGAGTGGAATCCAGCAATCTCCAAACTTCTCCTTGCCTGCAGCGTATTGTCATACCTAATTATGAAATGCAGAATATGTATGAAATGTCTCACCTCTCTGAACATGAAAGCCTTTGCAGAGCCTTGCTAACGCTTCCCACTAGAAACCCAGGCTTTCAAGGTTCTCCCTGCTTTGGCTAGGCCTAGCACTGTGCTTTATTTCAGTGTGTCCCAAGCCAACAGTTTTCATTCTGTGCCTTTACCGTGTGTTGTTTTGGGGTTTTTTTTTCCTCATTCTTCCTTCTCTCATCAACCAACCACTGAGAAAAGGGACACAGTGTCATCCTGAACACACCAAGGCTGCCACTCATTCCCCATTGCCCAGCATGGGGAGACTGAGTTCTGGTGGGTCAGGAGTTTGGTGTGGGGCGAGCAGGGTTCCAAGCAGGAGACCTGCAAACCCCTATAGGTGCTCACCCACCTCACCATGCTGCTCCCAGCAGTCCTGAGCCTCTCTCCAGGGTGGGGACAAAGCGCAGCCCATCCGTGTAATGTGGGGCCAGAGGGGGGTTCCAATCCAGCAGCAGAAGGGGACAAAGTCACGAGAACAATACCCACTTTGTGAATACAGAATTGAGGGCACCTGCTGTTGGGTTGTAGTGAGTCATGCTAAAGGCTGTAGGAGGGAATAAATCAGTCCGAAAGTATTTAATTTCTCAAGTGAATGCAACTCTTGAGAACCAAAATGCTTCTCCTTTCCTCCCAGGCAATTACCAAACAGAATGCTGATTTTACTGCAGCACATTTCTGACTGCTTAAGAAAGATGTTAAAAAGACTCAAGCAAAAAATTAATTGTATTTTTGCAGAGAGAGAGAAAAATTAATAATATTTATTAGATTAAGAAAAGAACAAAACCCACCTGACTCTGTGATTACTGCTTGGCAGAGCAATCAGGTCTAAGCCAAATGTCAGCTTAGAAAACAGAGAAGAAACCCCTGAGGATGAAAATGACTCAGAGAGAGCAAAGCAGAGAGTAAGTTTGGGAAGAAGTGATCTTGTGCATGAGGGGAGAGCACCTGAGCTTCTGGTTCACTGTCAAACACGAGTTAATGGAGACCATTGGTAAATTCATACTAATAGCAGCTATGGCCATCAGCACATCAGTGAGACTCCAGGAAATCACACTGCTGTTGGCATTAAGTGGGCACGGTAACGTTACAAACACGATGATGAATAATCTGACAATGTTTTTTCAGCTTCATCTTTGTTAGCAGGGGGGTCTGGGTTAACGGAGTGGTTAGGGAAAGAAGGAGGAGAACAGGAAAAAGAAAGAGGTAGTGGGCACACCTGAAGCTAAGCCCAGCTGGCTTGTTCTTAATAAACTTCAGAGCCAAAGTGCAGGAAGTTGTAGCTGAGACAGCAGGAGCCCAATTCTGCCCTTATTTACACTTCAGCAGCCCTCTGTCTGCTCTGAGCTGCCTTTATCCATGTACCTCCCCTAATTCAGCTAGAACTTAGTTACCTATTTGCAGTTAATTTGTGCTCAACACCCCCTTAACAAGCTGGGGCTCTGGACATGGGGCCAAACTGCAGCTCTGCACCCAGACCAGGAGGACCTGCATGGTGATGTGGCTGAGCTCCAGCAGCACCGTGCTGGCGCAGAGCAGTTGGACGCAGCACTGAGGTATGTGTGCATGCTGTGGGGTTTGGGCTGGAGAGCTCACGAGTTAGATTGGCTCACTGAGGTGTTCAGTGGAAGCACGGCCTCGTGTGACTGTTGGCTTTCAGGCAGGTTGGTTCTGGTTGTGGTGACAAGCAGGATCTGGTTGTCATGAAGTTGGGTCTGTAACAGCGGCACTATGGAGCCTTCCTCGAGCTCCTCTCCAAATGTGGGTTTGCCTTCCCTGCTGCTTCTCTGCACCCTTCTGGCTCCGTGTCCTTCCCAGCAATGGAAGCTCACATCCTCTGTTCCTTCAGGCCAGACTCCTTGCCAAAGCACCCTGAGTGTGGAGGCTTTGGGAGAGGGAAAAGCAGAACAGGGACCTCAATGTGGAGGGCACAGCTGAGCAATCAGACACCAGGCACCCCGTGCCCTGCTGCTGAGATGGCTAATTAGGGGAGAAAGCAACAGAACCTCCCTGCTACATTGGTTTATGTCCTCCATCAGCACAGTGAGGGGACAGGAGCAGCTCTGAGCTCTCCATTTTGGTGTAGCATTGCCTGCGTTCAGACAGAACAGTAAAACAGCAGCTAAAACCACTTCTGGTGGTTTCCTTCCATTTGTGTGTCTCTCAGTGTGTTGGCAAAGCAGCTCTCAGCCTTCACCTGCTCCCCATGCCCTGGTTAAAGCTATGGGGCCAGGAGGGGTCAGCAGTCAGGAATGGATCTGGGGGTCCTGGGTCAGCACAGGGGCTGCTGAGCTCCACAACAGACGATGCCTCAATCAAAGCAGAGCCCACCAAACACAGCACCTCTCCCGACCCTTTTCTCTTTGGGAGCTGCCTTTGTTTGACTGCCGGGAGGTCCTTCAAACCCATCCTTCCAGATGCGAAAAGGCAAATTGGGATACCGCAATTACCGACGTGTAACGAAGCCTTGTACTTCGTTAATGTCGGAGGAGGAATCAGCCACGGCTACAAGGACAATTAAATCTTAGATAGCTCCTTTGATTCGCGTTCCTGCTGTGCGGATGGGAGGAAGGCTGCCTGCCCGCTCCTCGCCTTCCCTTTCGCCCCACGGAAAGCACACCCACTGCAAGTTGTCCTTTGATCGATTTTTAATATGATTTTAAAGAGTTTTGTTTGGGCCTCATTCTTATTCAATGAGATTAATTTAAAGCACTTATCCCCTGGGTTTAAGTCAATCCATGTCGGATCGGGGACGGGGTTTGTTGCCCGCGGAGGGGGCTGTTTGCAGGGCGCTCTGAAAGACTCCTTTCCCACTTCATTAACCCGGAGCTGGGAGAAACACCCCCCCTACCCCTTCACCCGCCCCCCCCCCAATTCCTCCTCCTCTCCGAGGTCCGGGGATTTACCAAACTCCCCCATTCACATGCAAAGGATCCGCTCCGGCCACAAAAGCCGGGGCTCTCCGCTCGGAGCGTGGCCGCGCATTTCTCGGATCCCCCAACCCAAAGCTCCGGGGACGGGGCGGGGAGCGGCGCGGAGTTTTGCTCTGATTGGGGGGGGGCGGGGTGGGGGTTCGGGGCCGACCGCAGCCCATCTGTCGGCTCCCGGAGCCCGAGATCCGCTGCCCGGCTGTCCTGGAGCAGCTGCCTGGCCCACGGCCTCAACCATCTGAGCGACACTTTTCAAGGGTGGAAACAATCCATTTTCCAAAGCGATCATTTAAAGCACTTAGGCAATTATACGCTTAAGATTAGCGTTAATAATTCACCGGGCGGATGCCGGCAGTGGGAGCGAACCCCGCTTTCCCCCGAGGAGGGGGTTTGGGATGGGGGGGGGGGGGGAGGAGGGGGCAGAAAGCCCGGCGCAGGCTGGAGCCGTTCGTGTGTAAAGAAGTTTATTTCCACATTTAAAAAAGGGGGGACGGAAGCGGGAGCTGCCCCCGAGCTCCCCCCGCCCCGGCCGGGCCGGCCCCGGGATACAGACGGACAAAGCATCACTTACACAAATACGCCCTCAGGGTTCACAAATAAATAATTCATATACATTTTGCGCACCGTATTTACATTCGCCGCTTTTTGTTTCTTCTTCTTCTTCTTTTTTTTTTTTTTTCAATTTTCTTTTTCCTTCCCCCCCTCTCCCCTTTTTTTTTTTTTTTTTTTTTCCTTATTATTATTATTTTCGGTTACGGAGCTCCCAAAGTGTCGCTGCGGCGGAGGTTGGGGTTCGGGACCCCCCGGTTCTTCCCGATCCCGGAGCGGGGCCGGGACGTTTGGGGAGGGGCCTCCCCGGCTCCGGCCGTACTGGGGGGTCTGGTCGGGCAAGTGCTTGGAACGAAGCCCTCCCCCTTCCCCCTTCCGCCCCCCCACCCCGGGCAGCCCCTCCCCGTGCCCCCGGTGCAGCCTCGGATTGGGCGTGGGGTTGGGGAGGGACCCACATCGCTGCCCCCCGAGGGCACAACGGAGTAAAGCGGCCGCAGTCCCGGAGCCGGGAGAGGGTTGGGGGGGGGGGGCTTTTTCTGTTCTTTCGTACTTCATATATTAAAAAAAAGTTTGTGTGTGTGTGGAGGGGGGGGGGGTCTCGTTTATATATATATATATATTTATATTTAGGGGGGAAGCGGGAGTCTGTCGCTTGCTCGAGGCCCCAGGACTGGGCTGGCTCTCTCCGGCCCCCCCCACGCCCGGGGATCGGGGCCGGGGCTCACCGGGGCTGCGCGGCCCGGGGCAGAACGCCGGGCAGCGGTGGTAGGGGCGGGGGGGGCTCGCTGCCGCCCTGCAGTCCGTGGATGAGGATGCGGGGCACCAAAGGTCTCTGTAGGGCCGGGGGCGGAGCGCTGGGTCCGCGGTACAGGTAGAGGGCAGCGCCGGGGTCCAGGTTGGAGACCAAACTCTGCGGGTAGAAGTAGGGCGAGGGGAACATCCTCTGCAGGGCTGAGTAGTTGCCAGCCTCGGCCAGCAGCTCCAGGCCCACCGCCGTCTGCCTTTTCCATTTGGTCCTGGGGGGGGACAAGCCGAGACAGGGGGGTCAGGGATGGGGATGCTCTGAAGGACGCTCCCTGTTCTTTCCCCCCGCCCTTGCTCAACCTCTTCTCTCAGGCTCTGCTCCCTTACCGCTGGATCCCGGGGTGTCCGGGATAGGATGGGATGGGATGGAGGGACGTAGCCCACATTAACAGCCCGGAGGCTCCGGAGCCCTAAAGTGGCCGCGATACAAATCACTGCGTTCCAAACCGCGACCGACACGGTCCACCTTTCCCGGTGCGCAGCCCGCGGGTAACGAATCCCGCACCGCGTTGCGTTTATCTCGTGCGGGACGCGCACCGGGCAGCTCCGCCGGCACCGAACCGCGGAGCGATGCGCAGAACCGACAGCGTAGCTCTCCCAAATCAGCGCGGAGCTCTCCGGGCCGCCCCTGGGGTTGGGAGCGGCGCTGCCGGGTGGGACCGCGGGGTCGGTGCTGTGCATTCGTTTATGATATATATGTGTGGGTTCGTGTCTACGTGTACGCATGTATCTCCTAAATTTCCGCATAGAACCCGCCGTCCCCACACCGCCTAAAAGCCTCGACGGATTGGCAAAGCCGCCGGGCATTGCAGAGCGTGAAGTGGGGCTGAAATCGGAGGGGGAGAGGGTTAAAATGTGGGGGCAGAGAGGGATCGGGGGGGGCTCGGTGTCCCTCGTTCCGTCGGGTTTGGGGACAGCGCCGAAGGGGCCGTCCGGATGAATCAATCGGAGCCGTCAAATGTCTTCAACCCTTTTACGGTTTCGTCGCTGAAGCGCTAAACCTATTTCCCCCGGTAAATTATTCATCATAATAATAATTGTGTAATTACTGTAAGGGGTGTTAATTATTGATGCCCAAAGCAGTAATTGGTATCTATTATTAATGGGCCGATGTGTTATGCTGTTGTGTTTCGCTGGAAGCCCGCTGCTCCCCGCCGGCTGGGGCTGGGGGTGCGCATCCCCCCGGTTGCGGGGCGGGGCGGTGCGGGATGCAGAACCGCTGTGCTCGGGGCTGCGGGGCCGTGAGAGGGGCAGGACGGGGCCCGGCGCGGTGGGGCGGGAGGGGACGAGCGGTGCGTTTTTACCTTCTGTTCTGGTACCACGTTTTCACCTGCGTGTCGGTGAGGTTGAGGGAGGCGGCCAACTCCATCCTGTCCTGCACGCTCAGGTATTTCTGCCTCTCGAAGCTGCGCTCCAGCTGGGCCAGCTGGTGGTCGGTGAAGGCGGTGCGGGCTTTGCGAGGCTTTTTCAGCCGCACCGGGGGGCTGTCCCGGGAACTGGAAATCTCCCGGTCCCCTTCTTCTTTCACTGGGCCGAGAGGGAGGAAGAGAGGCCGGATCAGGACAGGAAGGGACTGGAAACGCGCTCAGAAGAAAGCGGCAAAGCGCGGTAGCAACAAACGGGAGGAGAGAGCTCGGGCACCGCGCGGATTCCCGCAGCTTTTGTCCCGCAGTTCCCTCAATTCGAACCCGTGGGGCCTCGCGGTGAGCCCGGCCCGGCGGTGCGGTGCGGTGCTGCCAGGGCCGCCGGAGCCCCAACTGCGCCGCTCCACCCGGCGGGCAGCAAACGCCGCAGTTTATTTTTTTTTCTTCCTTATTTAAATACATTTCCCTCGTTTTTAAATTTTTCCTTTCCCTTATTATTTTTTTCCCCTTTCCTTTTATTTCTTTTCTTTTCCTTTCTTTTCTTCTTCTTCTTCTTCTTTTTTTTTTTTTTAAATTTCTATTTAAACAATTTTTAAACCCCCAAACAAACCCAACCCCAAAATAAAGACGCTGAGGCAACGTATGTTTAGAGAGAAAAGTCTCTGGGCCCGGAGCCTTCGGCCTCCCGGAGCCTCACAACGAAATGCTGCGGGATGACCCCGCTTGGGCCGTTTTTTAGCCTCTAACGAGAGGTCGGGGACCGCGGTTCGGCAGCGGGGCTGCGCGCACCGGCGGGGATCTACGCTGAGAAACATCAGCGAGAAACAGGAAAACAGCAGGGAGAAAAAACATACGTAAAATATATATATATATCAACAGGGGAGGGAAAAAGCTTAAAATGAACAGAAAGAAAACAAAATAATCATAAAAAAAAGAAAAAAAGAGTCCGTGTTGGTGCTCGCCGTGCCCTCCCTCTCCCCCTCCCGAAGGATTAGGTGGCAGAAATCGGCGTCCGCGGGTTTTTGCGGGTTTATGTTAAATTTCCCGGCGGTGGGGGTTAGTGGGGCCGGGGCTGCGCGGGCCGCGAGCTGATGCCTCTCTGTAGGAAGACAATAATCCCGTTAATTGAGCCACCGGGGAGCGAAAGCCTTCAGCCGGAACCCTCCGCTCCGGCCGAGCGGGCACGGAGAGCCGGGGGAGGAGGGGAGGAAGATGAGAGCAGCGGGGATGGGGGGTCCGGGTCCGGTCCCAAAGTTTGGCGGAGTTTCACAACCCGCACTCCGAGAAAGGTAAATCTGCCCCCCCCGGAGCTCCCAAAAAAGTTCCCTGAGCGGCTCCGTGTTTTGTGCCCCGGCCGCTCCGATCTGAAATAAGGAGAAAAGCACGGATCTGAGCTGCGGGGTTTGGGCCGTTCCAGGTTCTGGGCGCCCGCTCTGTGCGGGAACTCGGGGGGGTGTCCGAGAAAGGTGATGTCCGAAGTGGCAAAAAGGGGTCGGAGGGACCTGCGGCCCTCCTCTGCTGCCCCATTTACGCGAGGACTTTCAACTCCAATCGGGCACTGTTTTTAATCCTAGTTAAGAAGTATTTTTTCTGGTTTTTTTTTTTTTTTTTTTAAGGTTTTCCCCCATTCAAGCAGGGTTTTTACCTCCATGCATAAAGAGTTTTCACTCCGTTTAACTAAGGCTTTCCCCCCATGACTGCGTTGTTTTCTTCCCTGCTTAAGCAGAGTTCCCCCCATTTAAGCTGTCTCCCCGCCTGCAGACCGCCCCGCTCCGTTCCTCCCTCCTTTCCTCTCTCGCTTTTTCCACTCTCGGCCCTTTTTTGGGGAAAGGGGATAAAGGCTGCGAGAATTGCGGGGGGAGAATTCAGGAAGCGTAAAGAAAACCCCACAAAAAAAAAGCCACATCTCCCCCCCACCCCAAAAACCAACCAACCAACAAACAAAAAAACCCTACAAACCAAACCAACCAAACAAAACCAAACAATCTTCTCCCCCCAACAAAAAAACCCAACCAAACAAACTCAAGATCCGCGGAGAGGATCGCGACCGTTTTCGATCCCTTCGCAGAGCTGGAGCCGATCCCCGCTGCCCCCCCCCTCACTCCCAGCCCCGGCCCCGTCCCCCGATCACAACGAGGACCCCCCCGCGGCGTTTCGAGGCTCTTCGGGGCCGCCCCCGGCCCTACAATTTTCCCGGTTGTGTTTTTTTTGTTGTTGTTTTTTTTTGTTTTGCTGGGGCGATGAGAGCGAGAAGGACGGGAGCTGCCGGCAGAACGGGCTCCGGGGGGGCGATCGTCGATGCCCCCCCCCCCTCACCCCTTATGCTGCTCCCGTTCCCCCCGGCCCGGGCGGAGGCTGTGGGGGCCCGCGAGGCCGCAGCCGCCTCCCCGCAGCCCTGGGGCTGCCGTGCTCCTTTCCGAACCACCTCCAAAACAACACCGAGAGTAACACGGATAATACAAATCGGATCCAACCCCGCCGGCTTTTCTTACTCGTTTCTTACCGGAGCAGGGGAAATACCCGGCAAAACCCGTGATTATTTCATTTGGCATTATTATTTCTTTTCTTGTATTTTCCTCGCTTTCTCCCGGGCGGTTCTCCCTTCCTTTCTCCCCGCGGATAGGAACGAAAGAACCGAATTCTGTCCGCGGAACCCGGCTCTGCGCATCCCCCGGGCGCTCCCGGCCCCGCGCCGCGCACGGCCCCGTCGTTCCCTCCCGAAGTTTCCCCAAGTTGGTGCCGAGCCCGCTCTAATTTCGGGGGTTCCCCCTGCTCCCCTCACCCCTTTATCTCCCGGGTCCCGCAAAGGGCTGCGCGGTTCTTACCTTTGTACTCGGAGTCCGAGGAGGAGCTGCTGGTGGTTTTTTCAATTTTCTCCCTAAAGTCCTCTCCGGGTTTGGTGGGGATCCTGCCCGCCGCCTCCTGCCCGCCGTGAGGTCCATTGGTGCTGGAGTAAGGCGCGCAGGCGGCCAGGGGCTTGCAGTCGGCCAGGATGTCTCTGATGAGGAAGGAGGAGGTGACGGTTCGGGACTGGGAGGGAGCCGAAAGCTGCCCCGGCTGCAGGTGCGCGTCCAGGCCCGGCCGCACCGCCGCCTCCGGGGAACGTGGAGAGGGGCACCCGCTGCTGCCCTCTGAGCGGGGGCTCAGCTCCAGCGGGGAGCGGCCGTCGCCCACCAGCGGGTCCCCCTTGGGCACGGCCGGGCTGCCGGCTCGGTGCGAGAGGATGGAGTCGATCCCGAAGCCGGTGGAGCCCTCCATGGCCCCCGCGAGGTGCCGGCGCTCACACAGGCATTGGCGGGGAGGGCGCGGCGGAAGCGGGTTGGTAATTAACAATAACGGCGACGACAACAACAAAAAGCGAAAGGAAAAAAAAAAAAAAGGAAAAAAAATCTAAAAGGGAAAAAAAAAAAAGAAGAGCAAAGTTCAGCGTGGGATCCGGGCAACAATTGCTGCAGGGCTCTCCGAGGCGCCGCGCGTTACATCCAGGGCTTCTCCGTCTTCAGCATCGCGCCCAGCTGCACTCAGACAGACAGACAGGAGAGGGGGGAGAGGGAGGCAGAGTCAAACTTTGGACGCCGAGGGGGTGGGGAGGGGGGGGGACGGACCCCGACCTCACCCGGGGCCCCTTCCCGGCCACCCCACCCTTGCCCGGAGCCGCGGGGCTGGGGGCTGCCAGCCGGTGGTGGGGAGGCAGCGATCGATAGTGAGGGCTCCGCAGCGCCTTAACCACTTAATGATCCAGAAATCAACGGGGAGGGCGAGGGGAGGGCGGAGGGGGTGGGAGCCTTCGGGCCGCCGTGGCGCCCCCCTTCCCCGACAGCACCTCGGACAGCGCCGGGGGGGATCCGGGGGGCGGGAAGGGGGGTGCGGGGGGGGGGGAAGTGGGAGAACCGGAGTCAAACCGGAGCCAAAGCGTCAGCACCGCGACCAGCGCCCGGAGTCACTCCGGATGCCAATTTCAGGACCTCGGACAGCTCCGGAGCCACCCCGACTTCAGCACCTCGGACAGCGGCTTCCCCACGGTGGGGGCCGGGGGTGTTGGTGTAAAATTAACACGAAATTAAACAATTAGAAAAAGGAGAACAAAATGAACTTGTGCCGCTCCGGCTCGCTCTCCCCCCGCGCCTTAGCCGTGTGAACGCGCCCATTGGCCGCGAGGCGTTTTGGGGGCTGTCACTCTCCGCCGGAGACACCTTGCAGCTTGATTAACGCGAATTAATTGCCGCCCGGGTCCCCCCGCTTTCCGGGCGGTTTCCGCCCTCTTTGCTGTCATTATGGCGCTGATGGGGCTCGTAATGGGGTGATTAGCCGCGGGGGGGTCGGGGGCATACGGAGGGTTGCTGCTTTCTGCTCGCCTCCCCGCAATTAACTGCTCCGCCGCTCGCTCCGTGCAGGGAAAGTTTTGCTGATCGTTCGAAATACAAAATAATAATAATTAAAAAGAACGAACGGTGAGGAAAAGCGCTGAAACCCTTCCCGAAGCACCAACGCAGAGGCGGCAGCTCTGAGCCCGAGCTGAGCTTCGGAACTGCGGATTTCGTTGAATCCATTCGTTGAAATCGGTTGCGAACGGGCGGAGAGCCTTTTGCAAAAGCAAACGCGGGGCCACCGTGTGCCGAGCTCCGGAGCGGCGGCGCTGCCGTCAGTTCGGCAATTACCCCTCCGACGAACCCCCCGGCCCGGCTGGAGCTGCCCGCCCTGCACAGCCCGGTTTCTCTTTCCCCCCTCCCGCCCCGTCGGGACATTTCGCCGCTGTCGCACCTCCCGCACGGCTCCCACCTTCCGACCGCTCCGACCGCTCCTGCCTCCTCCCGGACTCTTTTCCTGGGGGCAGACAAGAGGAAAACGTCCGCACCCGCGTGCGTGGAGCCGTGCTATTTCAGAGAGATACTGCGGCTTATTTCTCAAATAGTCGATTTCTTCCTTTTCCCCCCTTCCCGGCCGGGCAGATGCATCTTGTCCCTCTTCCAAAGCCGCTCTCGGCCGGCAGCTTGGAGGCGGCAGGGCCCCCCCCGGGCCGCACGGCTGCCAGCTGTCGGGCAGCGGCCAGGCAGGGCCCCCCACCTCCTGCCCTCCGCCCCGGCTCAGGGCTGGCTGTGAGCGGGGCAGGGAACAAAGGAGCCCCGCAGGTGGACAGGGACAGGGGGAAAGCTGCATCAGCCTCTGCCCCGAATCTGGGGGTGCAACGGACCTGGCTCGGGGCTACACGTCCCCCCATGTTCTTATATTAAGAGAAATTCCTTCTGTGAAAGGATGGTCAGGCATTGGCACAGCTGCCCAGGGAGTGGTGCAGTCACCGTCCCTGGAGGTGTTCCAGAACCACCGTGATGTGGCACTAAGGAATATGTCAGTGGGTATGGTGGGGTGGGTTGGGGTTGAATTTGGGGATCTTAGAGGTCTTCTCCAACCTGAATGTTTCTGTGATTCTATGATTTATCTGCTGGTATTGCTTTCGCAGCATCCACCAGATCGAGAGATGCACACAAACTGGTCCCAGTGAGAAATGGGGCAAAGACCTCCATGGGGTTTTTCAGCATTCTGCAGCATGCTAGGCTCTGGTAACCCACCCAATCCAACCGTAGCACTCTGTTTGGGATGCAGATGGGCACTTGGAACAGCACAGAGGTTGGGTTTGGGGCCAAGAATGGGACCCAGAAGATGGATCATGGGTGGGATTTGGATTGCCTTATAACCGCACAAGTAGGGACTGATTTGAATGGTGAGCCTGCTGCTGGGGTTCCCACTCTTGAATTGAGCACTGGCCTTCAGGCAGTCACAAGGAGATCTCCAGTTCAACTCTGTTCTCTGTGCAAAGCTGTGGGGTGCAGGCAGGGAAGGGGTCCAGTCCTCAGCCCTGAATGCACACAGTATTCTGCCAATCCCCAGCCAAGGCACCATGTCACTCTGAGGCCACACTTGGTGTTCTCAGCAGCTACAGGTGTTCTCACCGCTCATGTTCTAATGTCAGTGTGGCTGACATTCATTAAAATTAATTATTATTATTATTATTTCAGAACTGAACTCTCCAAGGCAGAAATGTCCCCCATTTTGCCTGTGCACGGCATCCCCTCTACAGCAGTTAGGAGCTCATTAATTCATGTGGTGACATTGTCAATGTGGGTCTACCCCAGATGCAAGCTTTCTCCTTTGGTTGAGCTGAGCCCTGCAGAACCCTGGGGCACCCGAGGCCGTGCAGGACCTTAATGGACAAATCCCTTTGCAGCAGAGCCTAGATTCACCCTGGCAGCCCCTCTTTCATGAAGGCTGAAAAGCAGCTTAGGAGCAGTCCCAGGGGTGAGGCTGGCGGAGCACCAGGACATGCTACCTCCGTGTCCCACTGCCCAGATGGATCCCAAATGGTTTATCCACATGGGTGTCCCCATCCCTGTCAGCCCCTGCTCTGCAGCCATGGGGTGTCCCTGGAGGAACGGGATCTGCTGGCCATGGCAGGGCATGTTCTGCCACATCGGGGTGAGGGACAAGAGGTGCTGTGCTGCACTGATGTGTCTGCAGGATAGAGCTCTTTCAGTTCCAACACCCTGTAGTTTTCCTATAAAGCAGACCTAGCTGCCCTGAAAACCCATTTCCTCGGGACGCTGCCGTTCGCCGGAGGGTGTCCGGATGAGAGAGAGCAGAGCTGTCGGGATAGGAGTGGTGTTCGGGTGGGAGAAATGGGGAAAAAAATCAGCCCGAAGGCCGCAACGAGCGGGGCGGGCGGCGGGGAGCCTGCGGCAGCGGTGGAGCAGCGTTACCAGTGGGTGTCACTGCAGGACAAGGAGCGCCGGGGCGTGCGGGGCCGGCTCAGTACCGGTACCGGGGACAGGGAATGGAGCCGGGGGGGTCGGGGTGTGGGTCTGCCCTGCTGGCAGAGGGGGAACACAGAACGGCGCCGGATGGCAGCGGTTCTCGGGCTGTACGCGAGGGATCGGCGAGGGCTGAGTGTACACAGAGCTCTGCGGAGGGGCCTCGGTTTGGCAGAGGGCTTGCAGCAGGTGCTGGGATGGCTGCATGCAGGCAAACGGGCAAGAGCTTTGCTGAATCAGGCAGCAATGGGGAGCTTGCTTGGCAGCCGGGTGGGAAGGACTGATGGGTTCTGGAGCTGTCCTAGACTTGGTGTTGAGCGGGATGTGATTGAGTTTAATATGTTTGTGCAGAACAGGCAGGGGAGGAGACTGTCCTTCCTCCGTGGAGGTGTGTTGCTATAAGCACTGCCCTCTTAGCACTGTGACTTGTTACCCTGAGCCTAATGTCTGTGGTGATCATACTGAGGAAAGCGTTGGTGTGCATCAGACATCAAGCAATGAACAGGCTGAAACAGGATCTTGACTTCCATGTTTGATTTATTTGGCTTTATCTGCATGAACATAACTCTTTAAATCCTGAGAAATCCTATGTCTGGGGCTGATGCAGGGCTCCATGCTGGCTGAGGTTCTGACCTGAGCTTGCTGTATGGCTGCCCTGGGGAGGAAACTGCTTCTTCCAGGCACTGAAGGCCTTCTTACGAGCATCACAGTCTGGAAAAGTACTGAGATGAGGCCTGACCTATAGCAAAAGGAGCAGATAGATGATTGGTTACATGAGCAGCCGGCCAAGGAAAATAGGTTGCAGATACAGGTTTAAACTGAGACGTGTGAGTGTGTCTTCATGTTTGGAATGGGTTTACCATCAGGGGCCCTGACAATGCTTGTGCCATAGATCTGCCTCATGTGGACGTGCAGAGCTTCCTCCTGCTTCCCTCCCCCCTGTCCTGCTCAGACTGGATGGATGTCAGCTTTTGCATATGTAAAAATACACAGCAGTCTTTGCCCTGAAAAGCTTGCTAGTAATCTCATTAATCAAGACAAACAAAGCATATTTAGCTATTCCTCCTCTCTGGAGGAAGGCATCCGGGTGCTTGTATTTGCATTTGAGTGCCTGACTTCAGATAGCTGTTTCTGGATGTTCTTGCTTCCCCACAACCCCTGGCTGAGAGGGCATGAGGGAGGCAGAGTCAAGGCTGCAGAGATGGGTGGGCAGCCCCATTGCCCCCCAAACCAGCTCTGACTTCCCTCTGCAGATGCAGCAGTTCTTCCCTCTGACCTGTGTGGGACCAGAGCTGGGGTTGTTAGAAAAATCTGTTGTCTGTATGTAAGGACAGCTGAGCTGCTTCTCTTGGCCATGTTTCCTGGGAGCTGGGCAGGGCAACATTTCTGTGTGGGGTTGAGTTGAGGCCACAGGGGAGGCAGCAGCAGTTTGTTCACTCCAGGCTGGTGCAATGCTCCTGGGTGAGAAATGTCACACTGAGCCACCGCCGGCTGTAATTAAAATTAGCGGAGTCCTTGACAAAGTTGTGAGTGATGCCACAGCATGAGTAAGTGGGAAGCACCAGGTGTAAGGCAGGGAACAAGTGCTGTGTTAAAAAATGAGGAACCCCCTCATAATGAGGGATACCTGAGGTGTATGGATTAGTCCCAGGTCAGTAATGAGAGACAAGATAAGGGTGTCCCTGGGTCAGAGGTCTTCCTGTGACAGACTGCTGTGAGAAGTCGGTGCCGGTGATGGATCCACATCTCTGATTCTTCTGATTCATATTTTAAATGATGAACCCAATGGTACTTTCTGTAGAGACAGCTGATGATCTTCACCGTTGCTCTGATGTGGTTATGGGCTGTTACAACTGGACTTGGTTTTAATTTCAGGTTCAGAGCTTTGGCCGTAGCAGGACAGGTTGCAGCGTGGTGGTTTCCTTTGCAGGATGATGGAGTTGCAGTTTCTTTCTGCTCATTAGAAGCAATGATTTGCTCTTTGCATATTTATTGACAAATTGGAGCTCACAGGACACTTTTAGATGGGGTGCTTTAACATCAGCCCTTGCTGCAAAGAGTTAGAGGGGCAGTAAAACAAACTTGGCCCCCGAAATACATATTAAAGATTTAGTGGTGTTGTTTTCATTTGGATTTATGAGTAACACTCATGTTTTAAACTGGAGGTCTGTAAGAGATCCCTTGTCAAGCATTGTGCATGGTGCAAGCAGACAGGTCCATAAGAGGAGAACCAATAACAGAGAGAGACATAAGAAGTAGGGTAGGCAGAGCTCCCTGAGGCAGCATCCCAAGGATGGTTTCTGGGTGCTGCTGGGTGGTCAGGCAGGTCAGCTCCTGGTGGGAGGTACATGGGAGCTGCAAGGGGAGAGTGGGCTTAGGATGCAGCTTTGCAATGATGCATGGGAGGCACTGAGAAGCCCAGGGGTCTCCCAGCACCACTTCTGCCATTCCTTGCTTCTGCAACATAGCCGCCCTTACACCCAACCCAACCTCCATCATCCATTTGATCGAATGCTTTTAGTGGGTGACAAAACACTTTCCTGAGCTCTCTTTACAGGAAACCAATCTCTGTTCCTTTTTCAAAACCTCCCTCATTTACAGAGCCTGAGAAACCCTGGGCCTTTCAAGCCTTCTCCTGTTTTTTCTTTTCCCAAAACGACACAAAACAACAGGATCGTGTTTGTAGATTCTTTTTTTTTTTTTTTTTTTGGTGGGGAGGAGGGAATAAAGCACACAATGTATGGGTGCTGTACTCACACAGAGCTGCACCGAGCATCCCCGTACAGACAGAACCGCGCGCGCATCGAGATGCAAATGATTTCCGTGAAGCTATCACTTGTAAAGCTTGACAGAAAATAATGAGAAACACTAAATCTTTTATAAGGTCAACACTCAAGCAGCTGTCAAACAAGAAAAGAATTTAGCGAAAGATCCGCAAAAACTTCCATCGCCTCATTAAATCCAACAGGGCCGGGGCCCGGCGTGGTGAGGAGGCACCGGGGCGCCTCCGTTTTGTGTCAGTAATTTGCGGCGGAGGAAGAGGGAAGACGAAACAGCCAGCGCCGAAGGGGCCTTGGGGGAGGCTGGGGAATCGTTAGTGCGCCAGGAGCGGCCTCGGCTCCTAATTGGAAGCATTGGGCATTATCAACGGAGGATTTGCCTCGGCTCCCTGACAGCTCTCTAGGCCTGGAATGATAGCCCACTTGTCAGTGTAAAAGACCATTAAAAACAAACCATTTTGATTTAATTGGAGGCGGTGCGCTGGGGGCCCAGGTGAGGCGCTTCATCAGCTGATGTTGGCTGCTGATGCCTTTTTCCCCCTGTATTGATGGCTTTTTTTTTTTTTTTTTTTTTTTTCTTCCTTCCCCTCCCTTTCAAAAACTGTCTAGGAAAGAGAAAGAGGTGCTGAAAGATCCTTCACAGCTGCACTGAGAGCGGCTTTCAATAGGGTTGTCAACAAATGCCATGACAAGTTAGGGAGAGGCAGGTATTTTTAAAACAGACGTTATTCCGTCCAAGCTGAGCTGTGCTCACAGGGCTGTGTTGGGTTATCAGGGTTACAAACACTGCGGTTTTTCCCGGTGGTTTCGTCCTGAAGTTGCTTAATGAATGGGTTGGGTCTTCTCTCCCCACCTTTCTAATTCTGAGAAGATAAGGAAATCAAGGACAAAGGAGTTTGGGCTAAATGGTCCATGTGTGTGCAAAGGCTTCAGAAAATGCTTGGTTTATTGCCCCACTGAGACTTCGCGTTTTTTTCCCTCCTGCAAAGAAGGGCTGCAGACGTTTGCTGGGTTTCACAGCTCGCTCGGTTTGGGCAGTTTGAGATTTTGAGTTGGAGCCCTTTCATGCCATGGAAATGAAGTTGTCAGGTGGCAGACAGAGTCCCTACAGAAGGCAGAATGGCCATGAATGAAACTCAATCCATTCCTGTGGATTTGTACGAGGAAGTAGCAATGGTAGGGGCTTACCTGGAAGACAGCACAGCATTTGTGGTTTCACTCCACTGCAATCCATGAGGCTGCAAGCACCCCAGATCTGTTCCTTCACGGTTGAATCTCTAACAGCAATGAGCCCTGGGTGCCAGCAGCTGCTCATGCTGCCCTTGGACATCAGGGTGCAGCTGGAGCCTGGCATGGAGATTTCCCAGGCAGTGAGGCTGAGCAGAGGGATGCTGAGCTGCACTGTGCCTCACACTGCAGGGCTCAGCAGGCTTGGGTCTCTGGCTTGGTTCACTCTGATACTGGAAGTCACGACCTTACACGGTCTGGGGGCTTCTGGACTGGGGCAGATCTAAATATCTGCAGGCCAGATCTAAATATCTTTTCCCTTTTCTTTCTTTTTTTTTTTCTTTTTCTTTTTATGCTGTTTTGTTGCTGTCAACCAGGAGATGTTGGAGAGCAGTGAAATGGCAGAGGAAGAATGGTCTACCATGGAGGTTTAGTGGACATGGTGGTGATGGGTTGATGTTTGGATTAGTTGATCTTAGGAGTCTTTCCCAATCTTAATGATTCTATGATTCTACCATACCTCTGAGGTGAAGGAAGGACTGGGGGTGGCAGAGGGGAGAGTAGGGTACAATGGAGAGGCTGAGTGTACAGGTATGTGTGAAGGGATACTGGGAAAGACCAGACCATAGAAATGCATTGCTATGATCTGATATAGGTTGCTCCCAGCAGTTGTGTTGTTGGTAGTTCCTATGTTAGGCAAAACAAGAAAATCCAAAGAATCCTGGCTCCTCTCCCTTACCCTCCATTCATTTCACTTTGGCCACTGACCAGCCATCAGGTGAGACCGTTTTTTAGCCAAAATTCAACTTCAGAAGAGAGGTTTGATCTGGTGTCATGGTGACAGAAAGCTTGCTTTGATCTATGTGCTATCCAGGCCCCAACTCCAAGAATTTCTGTTGTCCCCTCAAACCTGGGAGGACCAGTGCTGCACCGCAAAGCCATCCCAAAGCATGTATCAAGCACAGGTTGGTTAAGCACAGTCTATGGCTTTTCTGACAAGGCAACAATTGCAGGATTACATGAGCCATGCTTGTCAGTTCAGCTCTTCAGACAAAAATAGAGGTAAGGCATTAAAAAAAAATGCAGAACATTTCTGTGTGTATGTCTTAAACCTCAACTGTTAATTCTGACGAAGGATCAGGCTGTGAGCAGGTATCGGATCCCTGGTGAGAATCAAATTCTGGAGCCCAGAATTTTGCTGCAAAGTTTATACAGTGGGGATTCCTCTAATTACTTTCACTGGAAATTTACCTGACAGAGCTTTCCCAGGTAATGCAAGGCATACGCGGGAGAGCCGCTCAGTCGTTGACAGAGCCTTTGATTTTGTGCCAGGTTGCAAATTAAGTCTTTTGCCAAGGTACCCGAACACTTGCTCGTCAATTGCTTATCGCTTATTCATATCGTGCATCGAGCACAGCTCGTTTCATCTGCTCAGGAAGGCAGCACACGTTGACAAAAATGTTGTCCAAAGTTGCTGCATTTTCTTTCCTCCCCCTGTTTGGTCAAGTAAACAAGAATATTCTCTCTGGAAAGCCTCCTTGAATGTGTTTGCAAGTTGGGATTCTCTAATGAGCAAAGAAAAGACAATATTTTGTGTGTCAGTGACACACAGAGTACAGAGCTGTTTTGACACATGTGCAAATTCTGTCCTTCCACATCATGAAGTGCTGCTACCAAAACAAATGCCTTTCTGGACTGATTTGACAGAGCCCTGAAAATCTATTGTTGAAGATCCTGTGTTGGTCATTGGTTTGGATGATGGCCATCAGATATTCTTGGTTTGGATTATGGCCATCAAATATTCTTGGTTTGGATTATGGCCATCAGAGATTCAGATGGAGGCAGCCGAAGCCTCGCCCTGCACTGGCTCTCTGCAGACAGCAATCCTTTAGGGATGGTGTATTTTGGCAGCAACATCTTGTCCAGAATTTGACACTGGAGATGCCATTTTGCCCAGGTCAATGCAACGTTAGTGATGGGAGACACGAGGACAGGATACATGCTTTTGTACATGCTGGGTGTCTGAGCTCTTATAGACCCCGGGGAATGTAGTGCAGACAAAAAGGAAGTCCTGGTGCATGGTTCCAGCTGTGTAGCAGAACCTGAGCTGAGGGATCAGATTGCTGCAGGCGGAACAAGATGGAGACCTTTTGCCTTGGGGGTGGTTGAGGAAGGGGAGGGCAGTAGGAATGCCTTGCTGAGGTGAGCAAGGAGTTAACTTCTTTTGGATTTGTAACAGATAAATGTAAAAACCCCTCTAGTTCAACTTCCCCTAATGAACTGCCCACCAGGACATGACTGGCTCCCCATACCCTGCCTCAGTCCATGAGCGGGGGGTCTGGGGGGCCCAGGGGACCATGCGCCAGGTCAGACCTGCAGAGCGAGACGCAGAGCTGGAGAGCCCCTGGTGTGAGAGGGTGTGCAAACCACACGGTTAGCCTAATGGTGTGGGCCATTATTCTAAAGCACTGGGGCTGAAACCAAATGAAAACAGTCAATTTGTCTATACTTTAGCAACTCATTGACTAGGTAATGCCATGCAGCCATGGCAGTGCAGGGAGCAGGCAGAGGCAATTAAGGGGAGGGCAAAGCTTCTTTGTTTTCTTTCCTGCTTCCTCCATGAGCTCTAGCATGGTGCCAGGTCTTGCACAGATCTAGTGATTAGTCCAAAGATACAGTCATGAGAACAGTAATGGTGTATGAGCAAACTCTCCCTTACCTCTTTGGAGTGCTGCACTTTGTCTCACTTCTAAAAGAGGGGGATGGTGGTGACTGCCTGAGTTTGGCTGAGTTTGGGTTAAGGGTTAGGCCAGCTTGTGTCTCAAGGCTATTGCTTTCAAAGAACCCAAACTTATAGAGACGGTAAAAGCACAGTTTGGAGTCTATCAAGCATTCTTCGAAGCCAACAGCTTCCCTTGAGGTATTTCTGCTCTTAACTAGGTACACTTTTATGGATGTTTGAGAACTTGCTTTTCCATGCAGGAAACCATGCACTGAAACACAACTAAGCAATTAATTTCCTGATCCAAGTTCTAACATGAACAGTGCCTGTTAGATCTGCAGCTAGGGAAAGGCGAGCCTTCCAGGTTAACGTAATGAGAAAGGAATGCAGAAAATAGAAGATGCTGTGTAAAGTGGTCTTTCTCCTCCCTGGATGCTGTTCCTGAGAAAGAGAGGAAGAGGAGGAAGGAAGAAGAAAAGAGGGGGGAAAGACTCAGGTGGTGTTTGAGACCTGTGGCTGTGGGGGGAATCCAACCGCAATCACGGATGAAACAAAAGGGAAAGCACAAAGGAAAACGGAGGCTGAAAAATGAATAGTGATGGAAAGGTCTGGGGTGAGAGGAGCTCTAAAGAGAAGGCTTGCCCCAGTATCTCGTGTGACTTACACAATCTGTTTAACAGCGATCGGTCATGTTCTTTCCCTGACACGAGCCGCAGCAGCAGCTTTGTGCTGACAGGCAGCTGGGATAAATGATTACTGACATATGCTAATCGGACAGTCTTAGACAGGATGTAAGAGGAATACATCAAGGTGGTGCAAAATACATTTCTTGGTTGAAACTCTCCAACTTGTACAAGTAAATTAGCTTCAGGAAGTTACAAGGCTCCTTCATTGTTTTAAACTGCAGTTAAAAATCTATAGCATGGTACAAAAAAACCTCAACAACCAGAACCATCAGAACCAGGGCTGGAATAGAAGATTGAGAGGCTCTTTGCAATAGTATCTATCAATGCCAGATATGATTTTGACCATGTCAACTCTCTGCAGGGCTTCAGTGCTTTCAGATTTTCTGGTGTCTCCTTTCCATTTCTCTTGCTCAACTCCTATTTCTACCTTTCTAAAATGTCTCCTAGATTTTCACTTGAAGTTTCCCTGCATTTTACACCACAAACAAAGCTAGGAGAATTCACACAGGTATCACAGAGCACAGCAGGATGTGCAGATGAATTCAGGACGATGTCCAGATCCCATTGCTAGAATAAGACATCATCATCTTAGCTCTTATTTGGATCAGTTCAAGGAATTGTCTTGCACATCTGTAGCCTAGCTAGACCCTTTGCTCAGTCTCAGGGTGAATATTATCAAACAAGTAGTTCAGGGAGATATCATGAGCATATGCTTTCTGGGAATCTCCAACTGTTGGGATGAAAATGAGTCTGTGTAGCAGAAATGCTGTCAGGGCTTGAAGCAGTGACAGCACCTGGTGTGAAGGCAGGGCCAACCCAGGGGAGCTCAGGTGTATGCAATACACTGAATGATGAAAGGGCTGGAGCCAGGATCCACCCCTGCCCAGACCTCATTTAAGGGTTGGCAGTGAAGGGGTGTGTTTCTTGCTGGAGATCCCTGCATATCTGAGGCCTTCTGAAGGTAAGCATCTTCTTTCCTTTATTTCTGTGCCCGTGCTGCTGCATTTGAACAAATCTTCACTGTGTGCAGCCTGGGGCCTTGTTGCTCTGCTGTCATTGCTGTGCTTTCCATTGTGTTACAGTCTTGAAACACTTTAATCTGGTGTGGCTTGAGTTAGTTATTAGTTATGGTGAGAGGTGATAAAGTAGGCTTATTATTGTTATGGTCATGTAGAGCAGTTGCAGGAATATCAACGGAGAACAAAGACCATGTCAGTACTGATGGGAGGTATAATAAGGTGCTTCTGATCTGATGAAGATCACAGAAGTGCCCACAAGTTAGACAATAAGCCCTTTACCTGCTAACTGCTGCCCCTTTTCCAGGTTCAAAATATAATGGAGTTTAAACACATCCAGCGGGGGAATGCTATGGGGTCTGGGCCTTGGTAGGCTTTCAGCTAAGAGCCTTATATCTACCTTTATGAGATAAGAGACATCCCAGGGAACCTGAGTGAAGTTAGAAGGTGTTCCTAAGTTCAAATGGTTCATACCTTTTCCAGGTGAGGCAGGTGCCAAAAGGACTCCTCCTTTGGAGGCACTGGGTTTTTTCGGAGGAGCGTGGTGCGGGTGTCGCGCACTTTGTCCTTCTGTGTCTAAAGATGAACGAGAACAGGCTGAAATGGCTGCAAGGTTCTGTATGTCACATCTGTGTCTTGAAATGTAATGACACTGGGATGATCTAGTCTGTAAGTCATTTTGGATCACCCTGATGTGTCTGGTTTTTCACATCCGTGCAGTTAATGCTGATACCTAAAACATACTGATAAGGAAATTCTGGGCAACAGCCAACTTTCAGTTTTATTCATCTCAGTGAGGTGATTTTTGCCTGTGTGGAACCCTGAACTAGAGCAATGGCTCATCACCAGCTGGGAAAGTCACTTCCACCACCCTCAACAGAGGGGGGGTTTCCTGACTGTTTGATGTGTTGCTCTCCTAATTAATTGAAACAGGGAATCTGTCCACTCTGTGGTCTAGTTGGTAGGTCTGTGTTGCTTAACTCAGTAATTGGTGGTTGCAGAATTCAGGAATTTGATGGAGGGAACTTAGTGATTAAAACATCAGTCATTAATAGATAAGTTAGGGATGCATTTTTCCAACATCCTCGGCTTGTGCGTTCATAAAGTAGCTGCTAATTAAGAACACTGTATAGCAGTTCCACTATAAAGCATACTTTGTGATGGCAGTAAGCCCATTGAAATTGGTCATTACCATATTAGCTCGACTCTTCCTTGAGTCATTAACTAATAAAACAGTCATTGGCTGCTTTTAAATGTTATTACAATATTGTTACTTTTAACAGCTCTAACAACTGCTTGGGGTGAGGGCATCTGTTGTGCCATGGCAGGATCAAGGCTGGTGTTGGCCCCTTGAATGTTTGTTGGCTGCTCCATTCTTTTATGCACTGCTGCAGGAAACCTGAGCAGAGCTGATGCCGTCCAGAGGACAATCTGCAGGGCTTCTGGCATGAGGATGGCATTAAATACCAACGATAATTTGAAACCAAATTCTTTGTTACAGTAGAGCTTTTTAGTGCTGTGGTGATGTAAAAAGCATTAGAGCTTCAATTTCAATTTAACAGGAGTTTAGGTGGGCACCCTGTGACTAGAGACATATTGATGTAAGCAGGTGTTTAATGATAGCCAGAGAGATGTCTTCAGAGAGCTGCCTGAGTCTTTAGCAAGGCTTTCATCAAAGCACCACTGCGCTGAGCTTGCTCCATTTCCAATAAGCTGATACACTTTCCAATGAAAAAATACTTTTTAAAAGCTTCCCTTTTGTCTCCAGAGCACTTCCAGGCCCACACATCCGCAGTTTACTCTCACAGCATCGACCTGCAGGACGTGTTCTGTCTGGAGCTAGGTCCATTTGGACTAGGAGGAAACTGATCTTTATGAGGCTTTGTCTTCTAGTAGGCAGGGAAAATGGTTTCCTAGCTGAAACACCTCCCTGTGACTGGGAGAAGCCCATCTACTGTGGGTGGGACAGTGGGAGTTGATGTCTGGTAGCAAACAGCAGTGTTGTTGGAGTGTTACTACCTTTGTCTTCTCCAGCCGGAGTGCTGCAGTCAGTGCTCTCTGCTGTTCCATCCACAGCTCCTTGTATTTGTGTTGGAGGAGGTCAAACAGGGGAGTGGAAGGCCTGGAAAACATTCAGAACATGACAATATAATCTCCAGGGTTAACACCTCTCTATCTCCTTGTGCTGATTCCCTCTCTACTCCTGGAACATGAGACCAAGTGGAGGCACAGCTGTAGCCTGGACTTATTGAGGCTTTCCTCCTGCCAGGTGAGGATGCTTTAATCAGAAACTGCAGAAGGTAGAACTGGCAGTGGCAGCAGTGGAGCAGCAGGGTTCTTGCCTTGAGGACAGCATATTGCTTATCACTGGTTGTGGTGCTATTCTTCTCCCCCAGAAGCAAACAAAAAACCCAAGGGAGGAGGTGATGGAGGATGTCTAGCTTGAATTTTTATCAGTCCTTGTCCTTGCACATCTTGTTGGGGAGGGACTTTCTCATCTCAGCAGCAGCCATTGACTCTGGAGCTGTCAGGTCTACTCACACTTGTAGCTGCAGTGCCTTCAGCTGCTGCTCCTGTAACACAAGGCAGTGCTTTCCCCACCTGAGCAGGCCAACTGCAAGACACCAGTGAGCTAGGCAGAGAATCTGAGGAATGCAATATGCCACCAATGTGCAGTGGAAACATCTCAAATCCCCTTAAACTTTTTCTCAGAGCTTTGCAAGGGTACCCTACGGTAGCTCAGGAACGTTGGCAGAGGGGAGACCCCATTACAGCAGAAATTAAAAATGACTTGTGTCTTCAGAATAAGTTCTGCTGTATTTAAAGAAATCCCCTTTGCCACCCATATGCTGTCCTCATGCTTCAGAATAGCCTAATCTGTGGTTGTGTTTTCTAATGATATTGAATGGGCAATCCAGCAACAAGCATCCCAGGGGGCATTCATATCAGAAGGGCATCCTGCTGCAGCCCTCCTGCTGCACAGATCACATGCTGCAGGGCTTTTCAAGGCTCTGCTTACGAATCAGCCCTGCTGCTCCAGACTGCCATCTGGAGAGCCACTGTGCCAAAGGGAACACCTACATTTGTCCCTCTCTTTCCCCTTTTCATTTTCTTTCCTTCCAGTTTGGCATTTTACACTTCTCAGAGCTGGGCAAAAGTATCTACAAAGGATTAAAAGATATGGTAAAACTGAAGTTGGATGTTTCATTGCATGGTGTAAATGTTGGTAGTTATGGCACAAGCCTGTGGTGAGCATTGCTCCAAGGCTGGTTTCCTTGGCCTGACCTTTGGCTCTTCAAGGCAGGAGATGTCCTGAAGTGCAGGAACAGCAGGGAGGGATGCAGGAAGACACGGAGCCCTTGAGGATGGTGGTTTGATTATTGATTTTTATGATAGCTGTGTGTTTTCACATCTCTATGGAGGTGACTTTATCTCTGATGGACCAGCCAGTTGGTGACTGATTAGTCCACAGCTGGCTTGTATGTAAATGCTTGAAAGGACACATTTGGGTTGATGCTCTTCAGAAACTCTTCCCTGCCGTGTGATTAATCGCATTTAAGTCCTGATCCAGCAAAGTATAGAGTCATGCCTGGAATAATGCACGCACGAACTGCCTCTTTGAAATCAGTAGGAGTGACTGGTGTCCTATTTAAATGTGTGGGTTCTGTTGGGCTGTAGGATGTGCCCCCTTATCTGACTTTTCTTATTGAGGGAGCAAGGAAGAGAGGGGATATCAGGTAGCACACTTCCTCGACTAAAGCTGCAGGAGAAATTTCAGGGAGGAAGCTTTTTCTTTGTAGGTCAAATGCTGATCCCACTAAGGTGGATGGGGAATTGTGGCCTTGCTACCAGTGCTGCTTGGCAGTGTGATGGTGCATCCCCTTTGCAGCTGGCCCACAGGAACATGTCCCCTCACCTCGGCTTGCTTAGGGGCTGCTGATGTGTCCTGTCACCCTCTGAACTGGGAGGCTTTTGCTGTTTCTGTCTGTGGATGCTGTGGGGAGGGGGGAAGCATCTGCTGAAAACGCGTATTGTGGATTAAAACCTGTCTCATTCCCAGCCCCTCAGATCTCCTTGTTTTGGCACAAGCACCCTGCCACAGAAAGGAGAGGGAGAGAAGTTCTGATAGGATGTAACAAATTATTTATAATTGTGGAGGAAAAAAAAAAAATAATCAGCCGCCTCCTTTTATAGTCAAATAGTTGGAGCCACTTCTAATGTTGACATTTCCTAAATATTTTAAAATTTATCTATGCACATTTTCAAAACTATTATCCCTGAAACAATTCCTGTCTCTTTAATAGACTTTCTCTCTAATTTACTTTCAAGAGTGAGGGTACAGACCTATTTTCAACTGAAGTGACAAGAGCCTGCTTACTTGGTTACACAATGTGGGGCATTAGCCTGCCAGAAATCTCTTGGAAAAGGAGCTGCAGCCTCCTAATAGGCTATTTTACTGTGAAAACAATGTTAAAAAGTATAATAAAGTATTAACAATATTAAAATAAAACAGTGTAGGCCTTAAATGAGCTACAAACTAGTTAAATCTATTCTATTCAATGTGAGCCTTCAGTGCTTTGCAGCTGATACCTCAGAGCTGGGATTTATCTAAAATGAAGGCACCAGGGACATGCAAGGGAAATGGTAATTATAATTTGCAAACATTAGGCTGACACTTTTTTTGTGTATGTGTGTATAAATTCTGACAGCTGTGATTTGTGCGGCGTGCCAAATAGTGTTCCACCAAGTTGGAAGGGAGTCCCTTTCTGGCAGGCCGTCCTCAGAGCAGCAGCTCATTAAAACTTTGCAGAAGGAGAAGTTGCCGAAAACAGGAAGGCGTCAGAAGCATCTGAGGGACTTTTGGTACACGCTCGTTGAAAGGTGTTTGAGAAGAGAGCCTTGGGTCTGACAAACTGGAATTTTAGTACGCCTCTCCGTTCACAGTGGGGCAAAATAATTGGTCATCAGTGACTACTAATTTGGTTTAGTAGCCAGAGGCATTTTTTTTCTTCCCAGAAAATCAATGACAGCGCCGAGGTCTGTTCAACGTGATTCAGCTCAAGATGGGTCCTCATTTAGCTCTTGATGCTGCTTCCACTGGAGACAGCTATTTTGTTAAAATGAAATTAAAATCTATCTATAATACTCGGCTCTGAGAGCAGCACCCGTCAATGCCATGCTGCTCTTGAGGTTTCAAGGTTGTCAGTCTCCCCTCAAACTTACTTTCAAAGGTTTCTACAGCAGCAGGGAAAAAAGGTACCTGGCAAAAGTGGGTACAAAGGGCTTTGCTCTGGGAGGGTTTTCACACTGGCTTAAAGGATGCAATCGGTTGGATTGTGGAGTTGTAAAACTTGTGATTGCTTTGTTCTTGCATTACTCAGCAACAAAAGGGCTCGTAAATATATTAGAACAAACTTCAGCCCTTGGGTTTCCTGGTAGGCTCCAGCCAGTGCAGCAGTGTTCTCCTTGCTGATGGTCAAAGTATGGTGGGGATGTTGCTCCCAGGAGTTGGGTGTGTGTGCCTCAAACTCAATGGCAGCTCAACAGCAGTGGACTGTAGCAATGCATACAGGTGTTTGTGCAACAGAGAAGTTGTGCCATTGATGTGTTTTTTTAATCAAAGCCATGTTGCATGGTCACAAGTCATCCTGAAGTTTTAACTGATTCTTCAGAGGTTGGTGGGCTTTGCATGGAAAGGACCTCTCTATAGGGGTCTTTGGTGCACAGGGGGCACCACTTTTGTATCTGTTGTTCCCTATGGATCTCATGATGGAAGGTTTTGACCTGAGGTGGTTCTGTCTGTGGTGTCCCTCTCCCTTCTCTGTGGCTGGGGATCAGACAGCCAATCTGTCTCCCAGCAGCTCAGATCAGTCCCTTGCTAGGAACCAGTTTGATCCCAGTGTCTTTGTGGAGCTTCTCAGCACATCCAGCACAGATTATCTTCAGCAAATAAAGCACAGGCTGGAATCTGTGATTCAACTCCAGGCTTTGGGGTTCCGCCAGTGCACGCAGCTCTGAGACATGAGTGCTCAGCTCCCTCTGCCCTGAAAGGGATTTACAGTACAGGAAAACTCTGATTACAGTTCCCTTGTACTGTATATTGTCTCCCTTCCTCCCTTGTTACTGATGGGCTGGAGCTAGCAATCTATCTACCATTAATTTGTCTCTGTGTAGCCCAGCAGGAATCTGGGGTATGATTACAGCTCTGGCCCTTCTGCGAGCGCCAGCACGGCCCTGCATCCCCTTGCAAACTGCCTGGATCTGCCTTGCCTTAATTGTTCCCCTTTGGCCAGTGGACCTGTCTGCTCTAACAAGGGCAACGAGGAGGGCCGAGGTAATTGAAGCACTTAGCCACACTCCCCAGCATTGCCTCCTGCAGCTAATTAGGAAAGAGGGCCGCTGGGCTCTTTGTTATTTCTTTTAATTGTTTGTGGGTTTTGCATAACAGTGAATGGCAGAAGAGGGGTGTGCAGTTAGGGGTGAATTCTTGACTTTGAAATTTGTATAAAAGGTCACTTACAATTTGTTAACGCTTTCACAAAAGTGAATTCAATTAGCAGCTCCAGAAGTCCCTGCGCACACGTGCATGCGTGTTTGCAAGAAGAGGGAGGGATGGAGAAACAAGCAGAGCACGAATGCAATGGCTCTTCATTTTCCTAGGAAGCTCATGGACTATACAGCAATGTTATAGGCCCCTTACAGTTTTATGCTCTTCTAAATAGGTCCTGGCAATAAACCTATGGAGAGGCCCAAAAGATCATTTTTAAATGATCTCCACTTGTCCTCGCTTTCCATTAACCACTGAAGAAAATAACAAGAGAAAAATTGGTAGAAAACACTTGGGGACCAATTTTTTTTTGCAGTCTTTGCACTAGCAAAACTCACATTGAAATAGTGGGTCTCTCACCCGTGTGGCAGCGGTGGGATCCATGCACTGAAGCCCTGATTATTCTGAATTCAGGACTTTCTTTACAATCCTTGTAATTTGGACGAACACCAATATAAATTATTTCACCGTGGGCAGCCAATAAGGCAGTGGCTTCTTCCAAGTGTCAGAGGATCTGTTATTTTGCTCAGAGGGCTCGTATGTACAGAACAGTAAAAAGAATAAAATCCATTGTAAACATGCACTTTAAAAGATTTATCAGATACTCATAGCTGTACTTAAGAGCACACATGGTTACAAGAACACCAATTTGCTTTACTATTCCCTCTCAGGCCAAGAGTGAGATGTATACTTGTAACAGTCCTGAATGTGCACAAGGAAATGTGTCTTGAAGCAAAGATACCAAACCAGCTCTGACCTATTAAATAACCAGCTTCACAAGCTGCAATTTGTGCACTAGCATTGATTTTGGGGGGTTGGAGATGCCCTGTGGCTGATTTAGTTGAAGGTTATTTAGATCTGTCTGCAGTAAATTTCTCTCTCCTGACTTGAAATTGTGTTGTTCTCCAAGAAACCCAGGTGGGACCTGGCTATGGGGCAGAGCTGTTGCAGCAAACACAGGCCATCCTGATGGGCATTCCATTTGGAAGGAAGTGATTCCCCCTGAAAGTCTCCTAAACGCCATAACACTGAGTGGAACAAATCGAAGGACCAGCTCTTCCCTTTGACCTCCTGTTTACACCCAAACCTCTCTGGTTGAACCACTCCTCTGCAGGGGAAAGAAGTCCACAGGGGCAACGAGTGGTTTTAGTTTGTGAAAGTTTTTTTTGTGTGTAAAAGCCAGCTCTACTCTATTGATAGGGAAGGACTGTATAGGAGTGTGAATTACTTTCCTACTCAGCATAATGTACTTAGTAATAAGGGATCAAAATCTTTGCTCTTCAGATCTTTTTTTCCCAGCTCCCTTATGGCCAACCCCGACCTGTTTTCCTCTTCACCCTTCTCACCCTGTTTTCCTCTTCACCATCCTCTTCACCAAAGCCTGAAGTAATTAAGTTGTTCACTGCAGCTGCAGGATGACCAACATTTGCGTGGTGCACTCAGGGTCACTGCAGGCCTATGTGCAGCAGTGGGCACACAGCAGAGCAACCCAGGCAGCAGTGAAAGCATGCACAGCAATGTGAGCACATCCCAGCCTGGAAGATGTCCAACACGAGGAAATAACTCTTGAAATAGAAATTCTTATCTTAGCAACGTGAGAATGGTGGCAGACGCACAAAGTGTCTTTTGTGGTGGAGCTGGGTAGGATATGCAATTATCTGAACTGATGGGAGGCCTATTTTATTTTATTTTTTTAACTTGGTTGCATTTTTTTGGTCTCTTCAGCCTGACAGTGCTTTCAGCCTCTATGTAATATTTTTATAATTTGTCAGTCCTCAGACATGTTTTTTTTCTCCATAGAACATTGGTTTGCCCCAGTGTGGAGGAGGCTCTGTGGCTTTACACGTTATTTGTTCTGCTTCCAATTGACTGCAGACCAAGGGTTGCTGTAATATTCGTCTTCCTTGCCTGCCCAGCTCTTCCTGATGGGTTCTTTATGGGAAAAATCTGGATAGCTGGACTTTTCTTTCTGCCTGCAGAGCCATACGTTAATGACCTGAAATGCTCTTTAAGTGTTTCAAAAAATAAATCTGCTAATGCATTTTGTGTGCCAAAGAGATGCTGGGAATATTAAAGCAGCATTTGGGGTAGCCTTCTAAACTTTGTTCTGGCTGTGTGCAAACAGCACGGGCATTTGGGGACGAAAGGCCACTTACAAAGCACAGGTATGAGCATTGAAACCTCTCTTCTTGGGGAAGGTGAAAGATAAGGACAGAGCAGCCAGGTATGCCAGGAAGCTGCAGGAGTACCCAGAGTAACAGCTGAGCTGCTAAAGGCCACTGAGGCAATTGTCAGCAGAGCATCAGGCCTCTGCAAATGATATGAAGGAAAGAGGAGGTACTGGGTAACTGATGCCTTTGGCTAGTTGCATCAATTTGGAGAGGAGAGACTGCAGTGAAGAAATGCTTTAGAAGGGTGAGTTTGCTGCAGAAACACAGTGAAAGCAGCTGGTGAAGAATAAAGACTGGTTGTAGAGAATGGGAGGTGGAATGGTAGGAGGAAATGAAGTTAGAAGGAAAATGGGATGTGAAATTCAGGAAAGGGATGGCTGAAGTGAAGGCGGGCAGTAGGGGGGACCCTGCTGGAGATGTGGGGATGACAGAGTGCCAGGGAAATCCTGCCAGCACACCCAAGGTCAGCCCAACCTACAGGCCAACTGCCAAGTGGATGGCAGCATGGCTCAGGCAGGGTTATGGCCATGCAGGGTTTGAGGGAGGTGCAGGTGTAGGATGGCAGAGAATCCTGTCTGCATGGCCCTTATGTCCAGGAATGTGTGCAGGGATGTAGAAAGCAGAATTAGCAAACTTGCACTAAGAAACGAGAAGGAAAGAAAGGCTTTTCTCTAAAAGTAGCCTTGGAAATGCTGGACTGTGTTCATACTCAGAATGCACTCTGCACTGCTGGAATATGTCCCTGGCTCCTGGGGATAAAATTTGTGCTTGGGGTGCCAACTGTGCGTTGGGATGTTTTGCCTTCAAACTCCTTGTGTGACCTTGTGCAAATCAGTATAATTTACAATCGGGCTGTGGACAGCATCCATACCTTTGTGCTGACTTATGGTTCCAAAAGTGATAGTTTAATGCCTGCTAATTTCAATGCATGATAAATTTCAATCAGAAAAGTTTGGGAGGCTTAATATTTGTCTGGATATTTACTGGGGGTTTCCGAGTGCTGTATTGACACCAGTAAAGATTCTGCAGGTCTTCACAGCCCCTCTGTGTCTTTTGGGTCCCTAATACCATCAGGACTCAGTCCACTCAGCACCTTGCACACTCCCTTTTGTGGAACACTACATGAAGAGGCTGGGAGTTGAACACAACTCCTATATTAGCGCAGTGTGTGAGGTTATTTTAAACAAAAGGACAGAGGATTTGAGTGCAGAACAGCAATCCTGTGCTGCAAATGTCTTATAGCTATGCAACATGCCCCACACTAAGAGCCTGCATTGATAGGATGGGCTCATCTCCTGGAGGTCAGGTGTGACTATGGGCATTTTCCTTGAAAGAAGATCTGTAGTTGTTTTTGCAGCTGGAATGCAGGCTGGGGCAGGTGGAGCTGAATGCATTTGCACTGCAGCACGGCTGTTACTCCAGTGCCTGCACCCAGTGGGCACACGCTCTTGCAAATCGTGGCTTGCACAAGGCAGCTCTTGTAGAGATCAGAAGCTGGAGTGTGAATCAGAGGAGCCTGGCTGGAGGTTGCCCCGTGGGGCGAGCTGGGACCCCACTGCATCCTCGTTACTGCTGACCTTGGCACGAGTGCTGCCTGCTGATGGATCAGCTATGGAGCTGGACAAACCCTTGGGGAACTGCTGCATTATCTATTATCGTCCCATCAGTGCCTCCCCTGACCCCTCCCAGCTTCGAATGCCACAGGCATCAGGGAGGGAATAAATCTTTGTCTGATACCGAGAGAGAGAGGGAGCGAGAGCAGGAAAAAGGAGAGATGAAAAATGTCCTTTTTATGACTCTCACAACAAAGCTGCCACATGATTCGTAGCAAACATTTCTCTGGGAAGAGGGAGGGAGAGAATGGGGGGAATCAGCAAAAAAGCAGAGCTGCTTCTCTCCCCTGGAAGGTGCCCACAGGGAATTAATAGAGAGGGGGCATGGGTGACCTTTGAAGGTAAATATCCTGTGAAAGGAAACAGGCCCCAGAGCCTCAGAAAGCTCTCACTGATGGCTGTGAGGTGCCTGGTGAGATGCTCCGTGCAGCACGCATCCACCAGAACAGAAAGTGATCTGTGCTAGAGGGAGCAGCAGGGCCAGGGTGTGATTAATAAGGCACTAATAGCAACCCCAGCATTTATCTCGGCTTGTTTCCATTTGGGATGATCCAGGAGGGCTTGTACTCGTGAGCCTGGGGACGGCTCCTGACCTTGGTGTCTTTGGGACACTTGGGTACCTTCAGCAGTGCTTGCTCCTCAGCTGCACCATCTGTGCTGTGCCCTGGGCAGGGGGACGTCACACACTGTTCTCAATGGGAAAAGTTCAGAGATCTTTAGCCAAGCTGATGTTGTTAAAGGCAAACAAGTGCTTGATGACATGGAAAAGGGCTGCCTCCCTTTTTGCCCCTAGACAAGCGTGTACCTTAACAGCAAGCACATTCTCAATTGGTAGCAATAAGAAACAGAATTATATGGAGCTTGGAGTCCAAAAGCAGGAGAACACTGACAGCCAGTTGATTTTTAGCAGGGAGGGTCTTGCTGAAACAGATCTGTGGTGACTGGAACAGCCCCAGCTGGGAGTGCTCACCCACATGGGTGTCTTTAACTCGTCGGTCATGAAAAGGGAGTTAAATTCCCCACTTTTACCCAAATGGCTGTAACAGCTCCTTGGTGATGCTGGTAATTTGATTTTGTCTATAACGTGCTTTTAAAGTTAGGGGATAAATACAATCAGTCTGCATAAAAGGTAGCTATTAAGGAGCAGACAAGTTGCACGATAATAACTTTAAATTAAAAGCCCTTTCTCACTACTTCTGTGGTTGTGGGGTCTGCAGATTTTCCTTAAAACTTTTGGAACGTGTCTAGACTTCTTCCAGGCAGCCATTTAACCTCCGTTTATGAAGAAATAAAGCAAAATTGATGTTGATTTTGGTCTACATTGGGGGATACTTTTGCAACATAAAAGCCCTTTTGCCTGCAATTTGCAGAGCAGCCCTGTCACATTGGTGAGGGCTGATACTGATAAAGATAAAGCTTTATAGCTGGGGCATTTGCAGCTAACAGCAAGCTAATGTTGCATTTTCATTTTGATGCAATTAATGTTAATGTCTGCTACGAAAATTGTCATTAAATACCATTTTAAAATCCATTCAATTTGCATATGCAAAGCCCATTTACTATCATGTAAAATACACAGTGCAGTTCATCATGTCTTTTCTCTAGAATTTGTTGCTGTTATTTTGCTGGTAGTGATTATTATCCAGCTCTTAAAATGAAATCTAATGTCTAGTCCAGACCTACACAGAGCAAGAGAAGTCTGTGCTCCAGTAGCACTGGGGCTGCTTTGAAGACCTTTTTGGAGGTTTTAGTATTTGTTTGCATTGGAATTGAACTGGCTTTTCCAGAGCACACTGTGTACTCCAGCCCCTTTGTGCTGCTGTAGAGGACAGGTGCCTGGGGGTCAGGCTGAGCAGGGTGCTTGTTTTCCCCCACAGAACCCTGTTCACAACTGCCCATGAGAAATCAGCACAGTGGATAATCAGGATATGGAGTCTGCTGGACTTGTCAAATGGGTCACTTTTTCCATTTCTAAATGCAGGGTGGTGAACTAGCAAGTATGAGAGAGTGGAATAAAGAATTTGAACTCATTCTTAATTGCACGAGGGTATTTTAACCACTGTGAGCAGATAGAAGAGCTGCTGCTCTGCCTCAGCACCACTTGCTGACCAGGGAAGCTGTTATTCTGGCTTACAGCTCTCTGCTCCTTTAAGTCAAAGGATCAGCATATAACATTTTTTAGGGGTTCCAAGCTTGTATTAAGAGGTGAACTGGGGATGTATTGTGGCATGCAGACCAGATTTAGGCAGGTGATTGTGAAGGATGGAACCAGATAGCAAGGCCTGCAAGTAACACTGTGACTCCATAGCAGCATGTTTGATCTCGGGTCACTTCTCTCTTGGCCACTGTGCTGGCTGAGATGCGAGAGTGTTGCAAATGAGAGGGTAGGAAGGGATAACATCATTCCTCCTTACCGTACTGGGATGCCATAGGTCCTGTCTGCAGGTACATGAGGGGGAGATCTCCTAAAGCGACTGTATTCGTCGTCTTTGCATCGAATGTCCTTGGCCTTGTAGTACAAGTTAAACTCCCGGGCTGTGGTATATCCAGCCTTCAGAGCACCACGGTTCATGGTGATGAAGTCTCGGGGCATTTTCTGAGTTAAATTCGTCCTAGGCTTTATTGTGTTCCAGTGGCCTATTGCTGGAAAAGAAAGAAAATGTGAGGCAAAGAGAAAAAGGTGATGGTAACTTTTATCAGGGGAGACAGGACGGTGCAAGGTTTGTGTGTCGTGTCTGAGGGCCTCAGCAAGTTTGATTTCATAGGGTAATCCCTGAGAGCACAGAGTAGGAGCCCTCTGGAGCTACAAAGCATCCATATATACTTTGCACTCTTGCAGATGCCATACCCTTCTCTGCTTGGGGTTTGTGTGATCCTATAGGCATTTCCAAGATGATAGGGGAGATTTACAAATCACTAAGAAATTTGGGTAATATTAATGGAAGTGGGTGAACGTTGTTTTTTCAGCCCCAGCTTTGTGAGAAGTAATGAGGAGCATTGGGAAGGAGAGTTCCTGTTAGCATTAGGACTTGTATATTTTAGTAGCACTGCCATACCTTCAGGGACTCCTCCATCTGTCCTTTCAATGTACAGCCCGTATGAAAAATCCAAGCCTGGCAGGGTATAGCAGTTTCTCAGAGGCTTTCCCAGTTCTGCCTGTGGAAGAATGAGGTCAAAGAAGAATAAAGACCTTGCTTGATGAGCTACACCCTCTGAAAACAAAATCATGTATAGAACATGGCCATGAGCCCTGCAGTGGCTCTGACTGCTCTCGACACTGGATAGATCCACTGCCCAGACCCAAGCACAAAGTGGATCTAATAGCTGTGAGGTTCCCTCAGGGCTGGAGCCTGCGGGATGCTGAATGTGGCACAAATTCACAACTGAGTTATAAGGTGATCCAGCCATGCTGGAAACAGGGATATTGACAATATATACAGTTTTAATCTGATTGTTTCACTTATTTCTCCTTTGGCTAGAGTGCCCAGCCGTGGTGGGCAGATAGACTTTATTTATTTATTTATTTTAGCAGCTGACCTTAAATTTCCTTCAAAGTATTTTACTTCCAAATTGTTCGCTCTCCATAAACTCCCCCAGATGCAATCACTGCCACTCCTGCCTGGGAATAATCAAGACGCAAGGCATGTTGCAGTGGGATAAGGGCAATGAAGGAGGGGGAGCAGAGCTTGGGATTTATAGCACAGAAAAGAAGAGAACTTGAGCTCAATAATCTCATTTCTATTTAGTTTCAAAATGAACTCTTACCCAGCCCATGTGTATCCCAGCCTGGTGTTGTCTGTGGGATTAACTGACCTCCCTTCACCCCTTTGTCCCGACCCTCCCATCTCCATGGTGAAATCACTGCAGGATGTGTGTGTCTTGAAACCTTATTGCTGCTTGAAAGAGAGGCCGTGGAGAAGGGAAGGGTGAGAGCAGTCGGGGTGTGTGTGTTCCTGCTGGGGAGATGGAGCAGAGTGAGGCATTCAGATCCTTGCAGCCCTGAGGTATGGGGTGGGTGCCTTGGGATGGGTTATTTTCCATGGGAAGCCTGTTGAGGAAGATGGGATTGTAGGTGTTGGGGCAAATGTCAGTGTTGAAATACTGCTGTGTGGCTGAGATCTGTGTCTTCAAAGCCACATAACAGGGCTTCAGGTACAGCAGGGCACTGGCTTCCTGGTTCTGAGAGAGAAGTCCTACACCTTGGGGCTGTTAAATCCAACCACTCATGGCACTATGGAACTGATGTGGTATCCCTGTGATTCCCAGCAGCACAAGCTCACCAGAAAATGAATTTTCTAGACTTACTAAGATCCTTTGGTAAACCCCATCAGTCTATTGCCCTCTGCCAGGCTATGGATCCTTTGATGCAAGCAAACATGAGCAATAAGCTTCATGAAAGCAACCAACTCAGCTACCTGCTCGAACCTGCGCATAACATGGCTGCTTTCTCCCCGCTGCCTCCCGCAGACCTCTGGCAGAAGCAGGGACCATTCCTTGCAGATGTGTGCAGCGATGGCAGCAAGAGGGCTTTTAGCACTGCTGCCATTGAAATATCGCACGGCGGTGCTGAACCATATGTGCATGCTGGGCGTGAGTCAGGGAGCTCACGCAAAACGCATAAACTGGTGCCAGGAGTGATAAAGGAGCTTTCAGTGTTGATCTATTTCTCTGGTATTTACAGGCATTTGTACGGCAGCTATTTTTAGAGGAGTTGTCACTGATCTAGCAGGGAAATTGAACAGCGTTGTTCAGATGCACGAGGAAAGGCTTTACCCTGGGCTCACGTTCTGATCCTGGGTCAGCTGAGTGAGGCCAAGAATCTGCTGCAAGGGTGAAGGTGCAGCAGGTGGGAGGAAATTGCTGAGAAGCTGCAGGAAAGGAGAGGCAAAGTGGCTTCCAGACTTCAGAATGCACAACTGTGTAGAATGGAAGAAATTCCCTTTTGCAGAGCACGTGATGTTACCTCAAAATGAGTGTGTGCTGTTTCTTTTTACGATCAGGTGGCATTTTACAGTCGCTTTGCACTGAATAAATAAAGTTGAAGGTGCTGGGTAATTAATTAAAAAAAAAAAAAATAATCTGGTTCAATATGTTGAACATGGAGAGAATCTGTGGCTCTGAAGAAAACCAATGGGCTCGGAGGACTCTGGCTGCACGCCAAGGATTTTACCCACAAAAGCAAAGAAGGGGAAGGATGTAGCAGGAATGAATCCTGCTGAGTGTAATCAAAGATTAGCCTTTCTCATTCATAAATTAGCAAAACGCTGTTGCGACCTCATGGGCTGGTTTCGTTTGCTTGTCCTCAGGCAATGTAGGTGTGCTGTGCCATGAGCTGTGGTGGGAGAGAGCCAAAGTTGGTGCAGAAGGTTCTTTTTTCCTCCCCAGATCCAGCACTGCTTCCTGTGTTCGGGTTTAGACTGTCACAAAGCTGCTTGGCTGGAATACAGATCTGTCTGACAGCTGTGCCCATCAGCAGACAACTTCATTAAACCTCATTAAGATGTCATTTCTCTGCCTTATTTCCCACCTCTTGGCTCTAATTAAAACTGTCTCTCTCTGCATCCCAGGCGGTCCTAATTTTCTCTGGGTACCTTCTGCAAGTTTTCTCCCTTTATGACCTCAGTGAGGAAAACCAGGCATCTTAAATACTGTTTATCTAGCCCATTCGAAAACACAACTCCAGGCTTTTTCCTGAAACACTCCCAGTGCATCCTGCAGAGACCGCCTCTTTCCAGGGCTGCAAGAAATGTGTGCTGAGGCTTTGCTTTCTAAAACTCTCTTTAAGAACTGAGCTAATGCACCCCTTCCCCCTGAGCAGGCTGATTCTAATTTTCGAATCAGGGGTGTGTGTTCTCTGCTTGGAGGATGCTGCTCCAAGCAGTGCAGTGCTGCAGCTGTGCTATCAGTGAGATGCCCTGGTTGGCTGCAGTGCTGGGAGTACTGAGCTCCCTGGCCCTTCCCAGGTAGGTTCCCATTCGTGCAGCCCTGAATTTTGGTTTGAGTGTCTGGTGTTGTTGGAAAATGTTTGATGCAAAGGAAGAGCTGGGCTTGGAAGCAGATCTGTGTGTGAGGAGAGGTGGGTGAGCTACAAAAGAGTAGCAAAGTAAAGGAACTTGCAGGCTTGCTGTAAACCTCATTTGTGTTCCATCCCCTGGCGTTTGTGATCCATCAATACACATTGCATTAATTTGCTAAAGATGGCTGAGATAGAGAGGGGTGAGGCACCTGCCTGTGTGCAGGGGGGTACAATGAGAGATGGAGGCCTGGGTTTTTAATCCATGCATCTCCTGCAGCCCTTTGGGAGGGGATGCTGGGCAGATTCACAGATCCCCTCCCCATCAGCTCCGTCCTGCCGATGGATGCCTGCAAACCCGCTGCATTTCCAACCCGGCAGGCCCTGCTTCCTTCCCTACCTTCTGTTCCACTTTTCATTACACCCCCTTGTACAGTAAAGCCTCCCGTCACGCTGCCATTACTATTATTATTGCAGATTTACTGCACTTGCAGAGTGAAGTGATGGCAGTGACAAGGCCCAGCATTTTTCCCTCCTTCCCCCCGCGACAGCTTGAAATCAAGCCCTTCATTTGCATTTACATGATCTTGCTGTGCAGCTTATGAGATCGGGAGATTTATTTGCTACTTAGCTTGATGTTTGATTACACTCTAAGAAGGCAGTGAGCTACAAAGTGCAGGGATACATCAGAACTGAGCTACTGAAAGCCTCTGGGGGACAGTAACTCAACATCAGGTTTAGGTAGATGAGAAAGGGAATGTTCAGTGTTTTGAGAAAGGCAAATTTGATCAGCTTTTTTTTTTTTAAAGGTGAAAAACTTATTTTTCAGTCTCTAACAAAAATGGTTGGGAAAACAAGAATAGTATTAAAATGCACGTGAAAATCTGGATGTGTTGATGCAGAAGAAGTCCAAGCAGAGCTGGTGGCTGCTGGACTGCGTGCTGCTAACTGCTGCTAACTTCCCCTCCCAGGAAGATTATTAATAATAAGTTGGCACTTATCTTTGAAGCTCCTCATAAGCATTAAAGGTCAAAGACAAAGGAAGTTTTGCTTGATGAAGGACCACAAAATCTGGCCCTGATTTATTAAACTTCGGAATGTGCCACCAAGTGATAATCCTGCTGTATAACAGCTGGGGAAACTGAGGCAGGGAATGAATGTGTCTGTGACTAATGGCAAAGGGAATGGGGGTTGGATGGGGGAAATGGGGAGTGTGGCCGTGTTCAGGCTGAGACTACAACACTGGTGTCCCCCACAGTGGGTGGTGAGCCTTCCAGAGCACAGGGGGATGTCTGGGCAAGCAGCTCTCATGGAGTCCAGCAGGAAAACGCTTGTTGGTCTGACATGCAGCTGGATTCCTGGCACTACAAACCCCCCAGACAGGGCAGGGATGCTGCTAACCCAGATACACACCCAGCCTACACTGACGTGCTCCTGACTGATCCACCTCAGGTCTGAATTTCAGAACTCCCCTCTCCTCTGGAAGCAATGCTTTGCACGAGGCTGTTATGTGAACAGTGGGACACAGGTGTCCCCTCACTGGGTCAGACACAGCTGCACACACACGGGCTGCAGGGGGCACTTCTACCCCTGGGGCTTTGCCTACATAAGCTCAGCTTGCCCCTTCCCCTCTGTCCTACACTCAAGGGCAGGACCTGCTGCAGTGAGGTGGAATCACTGATAATCAAAGATCCCCAGTACAGAATTCTGTATCTGTAGAAAGACACCTCTATCTGGTACAGTAGCTTTGCTTGCAAACTTTGTACTTATGCTATTACAATTAATCATTTAGAACTTAAGAAAGAGTATACCCCATTACATAAAAGACTCCAGCAGTGATCTTTATCCAACTTGTAAAATGGGCAGACTTGATGTGACTGAATAATTTGCCTCTCATCTGCACAAAATCATGAATGCAAGTCATACTTGGAGCCTGAAGTGAACACTGTGAGACCAGCCTATAATTACCAAAATAGAAAAAAAGAACAGCGTTTTCTAATGAATGACAAGCCACTAGGTGGAAATCTAATTTGGTCTAATTAAGCAGCCTTTGTGAGGATTTGTCTTTAGATGAAAAGAGGGAGCCAAAGAGATCTAAATGCAAATGAACTCTATCGTTTTGGTTTTAAAGGGCCAGGCAGATATGAAAGTATTTGCGTATGTAAGACTTTCATTTGTTTTCATGGGCTCATTCACCTTCCAGGTTTCCCTTGAAAAATATTTTGTGCCCCCATGTTCCTGGGCTCTGGATACTGGTTGCTGTTTATTGAGTTAAAACACAACATGCTGTTTGAAAGGTTTTTTTTTTTTTTTAACTGTAGAGCACTGCAAATATTAAATCTTGATTTTTCTGCAACAGAGCTGCATCTTTCAACTGTTTGCAAATGGGTTTGGACAAAAACATTCTTTGCTGGGGAGTCACATCTAAGATCTGCTGCTTTTGCTGTAAGGCTCTGTATAACTCGGGGGGCACTTGCAGGACCCTAAGCTCTTCCTCAGAGTCTCTGTGTCAGTACAAATCAGTTCAGCAGTGATAAATCACTGCCACCTCACCCCACTGTGCTGCTTTTTCCAACAGTCCCAATGCTGGGAGCTGGCAGCCTGAGTATGGCCCAAAGGCTGAGACTCACAGAGGGGTTTGACTGTAATTGAGATGCAAATATTGGAAATTGTCTTCTCCTGCTCTGTTAAATCTACTTCTGACTTAAGGATAAATTTGTGTCTATGTAAGTTTTCATGCCAGTTCTGAAGGTCAAAGAAGCCTCTGTGTTTCTGGAGTGGGTGTCAAGCCATGACGAAGCAGTGCATGCTATTCACAAAACAAAGCTGTAGGCAGGAAGGAGATGTTATTTAGGATAAATGAAGGTGGGTGCAGCTCATGGTTGCTGCTAACCTGAGGTCTGACCTGCACCTCATCCACAGAGCTACAGCCATCACCCATCTCCAGTGTGTGAATGAGCACAGGACAGGTGTGAGCACATGTGGGGAAGTGGCAGAGATGTTTGGGGCAGGGAAGGTTCTGCCCCACTGGGAACTCTGACACCAAATTCAGCTTGGGAATGCTGTTGCTCAGCTCCTGTTGGAGAGGGAGCACTGAGGTTTATCTGAGAGCAGGATTTGGGTTAGTTGGTGGCTGAGAGAACATTCTATAAATGTTAAAGAGATGGGATGGAATGTTAAATGGAAAAAAAAAAAAGTTCCCTTAGAGCAGTTACGACCTTTTCTCTGTGCTTCATCCTAAGTAATATCTTTTCTATAAGCCTCCCCATCTGTTACTCCGAGAAAAATCTCTTTATGTTCTCAGGGCCAGATGTTGTTTGAGTTTATGTGCAGGACAGCTCAACTCAGTGAAGCTGCTTTTTATACCATGTAACTTGCTGGTGTCTCCTTCAGCTCCATACAGGTAGTTTTAATTTCCTCCTCCCAAATTTCTTTGGACCCCTATAGAAAATATTAGGCGAAGAGCTGCCAGCATGGCATCCATATACTGACAATGACATTTAAGGAATTGAATGCAAATGAGAATGTGGCTCTGTGCTTTTGAGCAGACCGAATATGGCTGTATTCCCAATACAGCAAAACAGTTTCTTGGTGGCATAGATCTGATTTTAGGGCCAAATTCAATCCCTCACTCAAATGAGATGCTGGCTGCCCTCATCTTGCAGCACAATTTGCCTGAAGTCAGTACAGCTGTGGGTTCCTCCCAGGACAAGGCATTCAATACCTTGGACTAGCAGACAACTTGCTAACTTCGGGCAAGTTTTTGGTTTAAGAATCTCTCTGCTTTCACTCAAGGAGAAGCTCTAATCTCTGATCACAGATGCAGGAACTTTGTACCTTCAGTCACTTCACATACAGAATAATCTCCATTTTCATTAGCGAAGAGAGACAAGTTTTTGCTGCTTTAAAAAAAAAAAAGATGCTGTTTCTTTAATGTAATAAAACCTCAGCAGGACAGAATGTCTTTACTAGACTATCCCCCACTATTCCCATAAGAAATCAAATATAATCCTATTTAAGAAGCTTTAAATAATTTTGAGCTTTCATATTGACTTATTAAAATGCAGCTTAAAAAACGCCTTCCTTGCAATCCCTTTACAAGGGTCAGGGATATAAAATTTGAAGAAATACGATTAGTAGATCAGTTGGAAAGATATCTGCAGCAGCTTCCAGTTTTATTCCTTAAAGTGCCCTTCTAGGAGAAAAGGTAATTCTGTCACACAGTGGCACCATCTCCTTGCACGGGTGAGACCTTTGCTTCCTAGCTGTACCTCCTGTCCCCACACCCAAAGCATATCATGGTTTTTTCTTAGACCCAAAGAGCCCTTGCAGTGAGGATTGAAGAGTTTGTGTCCTCATAGCGCAGCAAAATAGAGGCTGATCAGGCTCAAGGTGCAGAGGAAACCAGTTGTGCTTCTGCCCATCCATTGGTTGGTGCCAAAGTCCAAGTGATGGTAATAGAGATGCAAATATGTCATGGAGGAAAAGGATACCGCAGAGCTATTGTGAGCATGAGCTCCCATTGGCCCACATTGCTTTCTTTTTACTGCCTGGAAACTGTTAGGGAGGAAGAGCTCCTGTAACCTTCCAGATTTTGGAGTGGGATGAGCCCCTTATCACTTTCAAGTACTATGTGCTCACATCCAGCACTGTTGACTTGGGAAGAACTGGAGCTGTAACCAAGAGTGCTAGAAAAATTAGCTGAAAGTCTCTAAGCAGAGAAAATTGAGTCAGTTACATGTCCTGAGCTTCAGCTCTGCACATCTCCTGGGATTAGCAGGGTTGTATGGATGTAAATGATGAGACAATTTGACCCCCGCTCTTGAAGTATATTAAATACAATGAAGATCCAAATTGTGCTGTCAGTTAGACAGAACTCCTATTAAGCACAGAGGGGCTTGTGCTACTGCAAAAATCTGCCCAAGTCATTTGCTCTGTCCTACAGCAAAATGTATTCAACATGCTGAAATTAAACTGCAAAACCTAGTGAGCAAAATCACACCCTGCCCATTACACTTACAGCCAGTTACTGTGAAATCCTAATGTGTCAGGCTCTTTCTCTGGGAAATAAGGTAGCTAATAACTTTACTCCTGCCTAAGGCTGGACTTTGGTCAAGGCTGTCAAGGCTTCTATGATTTTCATGTGTTTCTGAAAAAATACCCATGATTTTGACACGCTGGGGCTTGTGTGAGCAAGCAGGGAGCTGTAATAGCTGAACTTCCCTGAGAGCTGTAGTGCTCAACCTTGGGCTCTCAGCAAGATGAACACCAAAGCAGCCCTGAGCCCACGAGTGCCTCAGTGTCTTCAGCTCCCAATGAAGTCAATGGCAGTCAAGTGTGATTGACTGCTGGTAGGATCCTGCCTGAGTTTTCTCTTGTGGCAGGAAAAGCAGCAGTGACACCAAAGGCAAGACCAACCAGCAAATGCTGGTGAGAGCCTGAGTCCCCCAAGGAGTTGTCAGGGCAGGAAAAATCTCAAGACTTCCTAATTTTCTACATTTATGACAACTGTGAAACTAGGTTGAAGCAGCAGTGGGAACTTGCTGCTGATGGTTAAAGAGCTATCATTGCCCATGAGCTAATTGCTAAAGGCACCAGAAATATGGCAAAAGATATTTGGCTTGCAAACTAATACTCATTTTTGATACCTGTATTTTTACAAAATTCCTTTTAATCCTATGAGTCCCACACCTCTTTCTCCACCAAATCTTCTACCTACGGTTTCAGTCCTGCTCTGTGCTACTGCTCCCTTCAGCCCTGTCTATTTCCAAAAGCCTGGAATGAGAGGGGTCAGATGTGACTCAGGCGATGCACACAAACAACCCGATTTCTTTCAGAGGGGCTGCTCTTGTGAGGCAAGAAAGAGTTGGCTCTAAAACCCCACTTCATAATCGCATCAGATTTGATGAATCAGACATTTTATGTGCTTGAGAATTCTGTGTTCCCTTCGCACTCAGCCATTGCAGAAGGATCCTGCTCAGCTGGAGTTCTGACCCATATTTTCCCGGCTGCAGTCCAAATTGGGTTGCTAAAAGGTAAAGGAAAAAATCTGTCTCATCACATCTCTCCCAACCCCTGTTCAGCTGCTGTGGTATTTTCCTTCATTATGCTGCTGCCTCAGACTGTAAACCTCTCTAATTTCCTACATCGCAGCTATTTATTTAAATGCTAACTCGCATTATGAAGTGATAATCCACAAGCGCAGGAGATAATTTATGAAGCATTTAAATTAAGAGGAGCAGCTAATTGGGAGCATGTGTCTTATAAGCCTTGCTAACACCAGAAAACTACAAATTAGGGAGAAAATGGAAGATATTTTTATCTTGCTTTTTTCTTTTGTAATGCACTGAGGAAAAATATTACCATACATCACACAACACTGCTGCTCACAGAAGTCCTCTCTTCTTTTCTGTTGTTCTCCTCATAGCCAGTGTAACACACAATGCTCTCGTTATTACAAATTCCTCATTATAACACCAAATAATCTTTGCTCTCACAGAAGGTGCATCAAGGTGGGGTTTTCTGTTTCCAAATGAAGCGGAATAAATTTTCCAGGGAAGGTCCCCTTCTCAGCTACATGTGTTAATTTAAAAGAGCAAAGACTCCCTTGTTATATCAGGATGTTAAAACGCACTTAATTTAGGACTGCATCACCCTGTAAGAGTTTTATAGGCTTTTGTTGAAATGAGAATGAACATAAACGGCTGCTAATAGGGGAAAAACCAATGTGTGATGGCCACAAGGCTGAAGAGAATGTATTTGGGATGCTCTGTGCAGGTTTTGGTGCGAAACTCACAAGCTCGGATTTCATCAAAGCTCAGTGTTTGAATCAGAAAGACATACTAACCTGGATGCAAATACTGGTACACCATAATACGTGATTCCCTGGGTTACAGCTATGTGATGGAGATTGCTCAGGAAATGCTGCTGGGATGGGTGATGTAAGAACACTTGGGAGGAAGGGGAAGGCAGTAACCATCCCCACCTGGAGGCTCACAGCCATCCACAGTCCCTGGTTTTGCTCTTCGACGCTGCTGCCTCAAGGGGTGAGTTGCAATACTTTGTTTTGCAATAGGAAATGGCCTCTTCCTGAGAGCATAATGCCACTTTGGCTGCTTTTTGGGTTGCTGGATCTGCAGAATGGCTGGGATGTTCTCCCAGAGGGGAGAGAGAGTTTGTCAGTGCTCCCCCAGGAGCATCGCAGGCACCCAGATGGTTGTGTTAATGCAGTTAGGAAAGAACTGAGGTATTTAGAAAGCTGACAGCAAGGACTGCCTTAATATACCGCTCTCTTCCCCTCTTCAGCTACAACTTAAGAGTAGTTTCCAGCACAGTTGTGTGAGATGTTTAGTTAGGATCCTCCTTTACTAGGCAACCAGTTCTTGTGGGTCCCTAGAGTGGTTACTTGAGACAGATTTGCTGTTAGAGTACAACACGGTGCACATCTCCTGCCTCGCTGGGTGCTGCAAGCAGCAGGGAGGGCTGTGTGAACGGATGCTCTGGAAGCATATGGGAATTGAACCTCACACGTGTGCTCTGTTTGTAGAAAATACCCTGCCTTAGTATTTGCATTTGTGTTTCTCCACTTACAAATCTCCCTTTACATATATCCTGTCAAAAGCAGTCAGCAAACAGGCTCTGGCATTATTGGAGTTGCTCCTCGATTTGAAGGAAACCATAAATCTGAAACTTCAATCATATCTTTATGATCATTCAGCAAACAGAGATGGAGGATTTATTCAACATGGGATAGCAAAGGGGAAACTGCAGGGGGTTATTGCAGGAGATATTGGTTTAGCAAGGCAGAACTGCTCCCTCGGGCCTCTCTATGGACGAGCCAATGAACAATGGCACCAATGACAATAACAAGGCAATTATGGGGAAGAGGGTGAGGAGGGGGTAATGCTTTGTTAAAGATATAGGTAAGATTCCAGCATGGTGTCTCTTTTGTGTGCTTTCAAAACTAAAGGATGGTGCGTCTGCCTGGGGTGGTCTTATTAGGAGCTGCTGATCCTAAAAACATAGCAAGTGCTTAAAAGAGCTTCTACCTTGTGTGTGATTGTGCTGCTTTTAGGAGTTCATGAAGATTTCCTCCCTCATTAAATAGGGCTGGCAATAGGGTTCCCTAATCCATCCTACACCCCAGGGCAGGAGACAAGTACCAAAACCTCTATTGGCAGAGGTTTGTCTCTCTGGCCACAGCTGATGTTGGGCTTTCTGCATTTAGGACGTACTCCCCCTCCCAGGAACAAGAGTACGTCCTAAATGCAGAAAGCCCAACATCAGCTGTGGCCAGAGAGACAAGGGGTCCAGGGTACTTCCCTCTGCTGGGGGATGCTCAGACTGTTACCCCAGGCTGGTAATGCTGTTGAGCCATGGTGCTGCTGCCCTAATGCGCAGCGATGCTGGGGTCAGCAGTGGGCACGGGCAACAAAGTTGTCCGAGTGCAAGATGGGAACACAAGGTAGAGATGTTCAAAGCAGAGCTGGATCCTGCTGCTGCCACCAACAGATGGGACTGGCACAAAACCTGCGCCTTTTCAGTGTGTGTTAGAGACAAATGCCTCTTTTTAAAAAGATGCAGTGGTGCAAAAGCGGGAACTGAGCGATCCATCCCCACCTGTCCTGCCTCCCCTCCCCTTCCTCTGGCAATTTTTCCTCCTCCTCTTCCCTTGCGAGCCCACAAGCAGTTTGTTTTTGCCTGTGGAAGGAAGCTTGAAATATTGCAGGGGGGGTACAGGCGGCGGTCCCCGCGGCCCTGCCCCTGATGGCATGAATGCAGACATAAAATAACCCAGTGCCATCAGTAACCTGTCGCCAAAGCCCCACTACGAGGTGAGAGTTTTCCTCCCTGCCGTGGCTGTTAGCTGCAATGTATTTCTCCCTGCACTAAGCACCGTCTTTCCCAGGGCTGCATTACAATGATTTATAAACCCCATTTCTGTGGAAAACTAATAGATCAAAGTGAGGAGAAGGAAAAGGAGACATGAGCAGCTGGAAGATATTGAGGCATGAAACAAAAACAGAAATGAAAAACTAGTTTGTGGCACTAGTGAGTAGTTCTGTGCTGCACTTGTGTTATTGAAAAATAATAGAGGGAATCTGTATTTTAATCCATTTTTTAAGAGCCATTCAAGTAATCTGAAAAGCTCTTCCTAAAGCCAGCTTAGGTTGCTTTTGCATATTTGTGCATCTCTTGCAGAACTAAACATTTTTTTTTTTTTTTTTTTTTTGCTGTTTAGCCCTTCCATGCACATTCCCATGCTATTTTAAACTTTCCATGTTTTGAGCAATCTCTGAATTTTCTAAGAGGTCAACAGAAAGCATGGGGAACAGATGCTTGGCTGAACTCAGCCTGGGACGTGCTTGTCCTGAGCTGGCTGTCACAAAGGGACAGCGAGCTGCTCTGCTTTGGTTTCCTCTGCTGCACGGTGGGGATAAACAGATGAGATTTCTGGTGTAATTCTCAGCTTCAGTCAACTTATATCCTGAGTGAATTGAGCCAGGAATACAGACCAATGCTCATCTTTGTTTTACAATGATTAATGCATTAGTGTTTATAAGAGCTTTGGAGATAGGAAGCTAATTGGGCTTTTGTGTGTGTTCTGCTTGTCTGGTTCAGCCACCAGACATCCCTGACTTCAAACATAGGCAACGGTGAGGAATTATTATGAAAACAGCCACAATCCTTAGTACTTGGGCAGCACTTATACATTCAGAGTGCTGCACAAGCCTTAAATCTACAATCTCAGTGCACGGCACGTAGGTAAGTGCAAATGTTATGTATGGTAGGTGAAATGCATTGAATAGGACAAACAGCAGATTTGGTGGAAAACAGACGTGTGGTGGGACTGCGGGGGCTTTTATAAAGATTTTACAGAGCCGTGAGATGGAAGCTGCTGGGTTACCCCTAGGTATGTTCAAAACTTGTCTGAGGTTTGCAGGTCTCCATTCCAAGTATTTTCTCTCTATTCTACAGTGTTGGGTTCTTTTTTTTTTTTTTTTTTTTGTCTTAAGTTTTCATTCTCCCTGCAATTTTGTGTTGCCAGTGAATGCTGCAGTGCCGTGTTAACTTCAGGCTGGCTGCTTTACCTTGGTTCCTGATTTCTGTTGCATCCTTTGGAGTTGGTAAGGCAGTGCTCCTGGGGGAAAGCAGATGCAGGGATATGTTCACAGACATCTATAATTGATATTTCTCACAGATGACATAGGAAGCAAGCATGTACTGAATGTGCTGGTGTGACTGCTCTGCACGAGGAAATGCTGCACTCAGTCACATGCTAGAGCAGTGTGGGCAATGAAGCTAGCAATAGGTGAGCAATGCACTGCTGCTGGCAGGAGCAACACCTGCCCATTAAATCAGCATGAGATGACCAATGTCCTCACAGCTGAGCTTTACTTGAGGCTGAAGGCTCTGATCATTAAGAGATGAGTGAATGAAAAAGGAAATACTGCTCTCTGCTCACAACCCGTGCGATGCAATTTTAACACCCTCCTCAAAAGCACTTGGAACCAGATGTCATTGTAAGACATTTACTCCCTTTTGGTGCTGGTCTAGTGACTGGTGCCTAGCACAGTGATGCAGCAGGCAGATGCAGAAGCCCTGTTATTTTCACTGCATGGATCCTAATGCAGCTGTCTCTTCTATACACCTTGCACTGGTAGCTGCAGACTGCATTCTCTGCTACAACAGGCAGAAAAAGCTGTCCATGCTCTAACAGCTATCCGGAAATGATGATAACATCTTTCTTCTACCTCCCTATGGCCTCACCACTCTTTGCTCTTCTTCTGCTCCCTTTCTGCAGAGAGAGCTCGTGGGATGAAAGACAGCCAGGAAGGTAGGGAGAGCTGAGCGTGGACTAAGAGCTGCCAGAGGAATATGAGAGGAGAATTTTGCCCTATAAGTTTTAATAAGGTGGTGGGTTAAGAGAAATGCAGCTAGGGAGAAAAATGGGGAATGTTCTCTCTCCAAATGGGCACTGCTTCAGATTGTGAAAGCACCAGGGATTCCCCATGTGGCTTAATTTATTATTTTCCCACTCGTTAAATGCCAAAACAATAAAGCAAAATCTATTGTTAGCTTTAAAATGCAGATGATTTGCATATGGCTGTGATCGTCCTACTGCTGCCTTCATTTAAACTCAGTAAGCCGAGGTACCTTTAAAAATTATGACTTGTTTTACATTTAATATACTGAACTATGTTAACATAATAGTAAGGGGCTGACTTCACAGCTTAATTGCTGATCATGGAGGAGGCTGGGTAGCATCAGCTTTAGCCTGGCGGTGCGGTAGGGCTGTCCAACAGCATAGCAAAAAGGGGCTGAGCTGCTCTCCTCCTTGGCGTGATGCCCTCCTGAGATCACCAGGAAACCCAGAGTGATTTCTGTGCTGCTCTTGGTTTGCTTCTGCTGGGAGGTGTTCAGGACCCACGCGATGCAAACAGGATGTAACTGCACCCAAAGTCCTATTGGGGAATCAGTGGGATTTTTTTTTTTCCCCATTCAGTAAAATTTTGTAGAGGGGAATGAATGTCCTATTAGTGGCAGAGCTGAGCACGTGTGTCACTTCCCAGCCACAGGGTCTCCAAGGTTGCTGTAGAGAGCCTGTGTGGTTCTAGTGCTGTTATTCCATCCTCTTGCATTTTTTCCTTCCCTCTTTGGCCCCCGCTCATGTCAGACTGAACAGAGACAGCACAGGGACTGGGAAAGGGAACAAGTTCCACAGAGGCTGCTAATTCCTGCCTGAATTCAGAGACCCTGTGGGGCAGTAGGGCTGGCAAGGCATAAAGCCTACAAGCTGCTGTGTGGGAAGGGGGCATGGAGCTGTATCCTCTGCACCTTCTGGATTTGTAGCATGAGCCTCCAGGTCAGCATGTGATGGCAGAGCACCACCTTCCAGGAGGGAGCTGCTGCAGATGGCTGACCTTCCTGTCTGCTACGTCCAAAGAAAAATTCATTAAGGACTAAGTACTACCCCAAGGTGTTTCCATGATAAGCAGCATTTATGGGCTTCTCAGGAGTTGAAGAGGTACCCAAGCATTACCAGCCATTCACATCCATGTGTGTCTCTGACTTCTGTGCATAGCTCCAATTTGGGGGTTTTGGACTCCTTAAAAATTTTGCCTTTGTTCCTCGAATAAAAAGCATGTAGATTGACAGAGATGTACACTGAGTCCTAGCATTCTGATTTAAAAGAGCAAAGTTATAGGCCCCTGAAAATTGAGGTTTATAATAGAAGCACTGGCAAACCCTTAACTGCAGAGAAGCTACCAGGCGTTGCAACAATAATTGGGAAGGGAGGGAAAAAAAATCGCACTGTGTTTTTCAGTGCTTAGCTAAGAAATACAACAAGAGAGTTTATTGCTTGCAAAACACAGCTGCACTGCCTCAAATTGGATGGAAAAACGAACCCTGATAATTTATTACACCCCTAAAGTCACTAGAATGTACCCATAAATTACTTTTTTGGAGGGGGAGGGAAGTGGTACCACTGTAGTCCGTTCTGCACAACCTACTTATTAGTATCATAATTTATTATTATTATGCCCTGCTGCAAATAGAGAGGCAGATAAAACTCAAATCTATTAAAACAACCGCTCCACTTTCTCTGAGCCACTGAGGGACACCATTCCAAAGGAAATGAGATAAATTACAAAGACGAATGGAGGAGTCTTGCATTGCAGCACATAGCTTGTATATATGCAAGAGCAGGAGGATAATTCAAGGAAAAAAGAATGGTGTTAAATTTCACCATTCAGGATTCAACACAGAGGGACTAGAATAACATCAAGTGGTCAATTAAATATTTGTAATGTATTGATCTTTTTTTCTTTCAGAAGATCCTATATGTTAACTCCGAGTACCTGAATGAGCAAGTCTGAAATAACTGCCCTGCGTCTATTCCAAATAATACTTGAGTCAACGTGTATTTAAAAATACTTTTTATCCAGCGGCTTTGAGGAAGTAAATACTATGCTGAGAAGTCTGAAAATGCTATTATTGGGATATAGCTATCCTTGTGGTAATGATTAATTGCAAGGCTGAAGAGAATTTAAGGTTGGTGGGAGACACTGCTTTGAGATCCCAGAAGGACAAAGTGGCGGAACTAAAAATGAAGTTATAAAGTTCTCCACGTGCTTTCAGAGAAGCCAGTAGGAATTTCGTGTCATTTTTCCTTCTCTTCATTTCCTGCTGGTCCTATTTAGCTGGACCAGCAGTTCTTAATGGCACGTTCCTCCTCCTTGCTACATGGGTGCATTAGCAGAAACGATAATAGTACAGGGAGGTTATTGATCATTGCTCTCTTCAGGACATATTGTTGTTGGGCTCTAACAAAGATGTTTGGTGCTTTTGGTCACAGTCACGAGGGTGTAGCAGATCCCTGATTCTGGATTTGGGGGTGGCAACTGCCATTTTTAGGGAGAGACCAAGCAGTAATCTTCCTGCATAGCCAATTTGCTTTTCAGTTCTGTCTTTAGAAAAACACAATGATGCATGTGTAATAAAAATTCACACTGGACTTATTGTAAGAGCTGCGGATGTTCAGCTGGTTTCACTGTTATGAATGCTGGGGATCCTCAAAGCAAGAGTACAGGAGACACAAAGCCAGCAAAACCTCAGTGGTCCACAACATAAACAAATTTAATGAGAAGAAAAGAGTCAGCAATCATTTCATCTTCCCTGCAAAGCCTGCTGCTATGATAAGGAAAACAACATCCAGGCCACGCAGCAAGACACCAAGACTTTGTGCTCTTCCTAAAGAATGGGGGAACAGAAGGGATTGGCAAAGAAAGGAGATGAGGCCACCTACTTGCTATGATACTGAAGATTTTCGTCTTTGCAGACTGTTGGTGACATGCATCAATCTATACTTCAGATTATTACTTCTATACTCTTGCACGCTTGTAGCAATCGTGTGTTTCTAAGTCAGAATCAGCATGCTTTTCTCTGATCAACAGCTGCTTGTCTAATGGTGGAATATGAAAGACTTGCAGAACTGAAGCTTGGTGACTCACTGCCTATAGATGACCCTCAGTGCTGACCAAAAGCCACAGGGTCATGCATGATTGAGGTAGTAGATGGGTGATGTTCACCTGCTTTTTGCACAAGTTGTAGGAATTCCTCTGTATCAGTGAACTGTGGCCATGTTTTCCAAGATTGGCTTTGGAAGACCCTACCCCAAACTGCTTGGAGAAAGGACTTGCTTGGACAGGACTACTAGGAACATGGAAACCCTGACCTCAGATCACTATTTTGTGCTGCTTTGTGAAGCACGTTACTGTTGAAATCACATTACCAAGCAACTATTGTCCTTTTCAAGAGGGAAGAGGATGGTGGGAGCCTAAGTGAAGCAAGGATAATGAAATTTAAAGTATTATGACACACACATATTTAACAGTACATCACATGTAAGGAAACAAGCACAAACAATCACAATATTGCAAGATGAACACAGGTCCTACAATGTTAAATTTAGTGCCTTGTGACTGATGTTCCTTTGTTTGCAGATTTTCTTTTTTTTTGTATACATTATTTCTGTAGGATAAGTATCTTAGCGGCTGGAAGAAACATACAACTTTTTTATTTTCTAGTGTGTAATTTCTGTTTGATTCACAGCTAATAAATAGGTCATCTTGTACTTTTGAAATGCCAACATGCAGTAATTCAGTGAAATAGAGACTCTACATTAAAAAGCTGTCAACCTTGGTGCAATTTTCCTGCACCCAGCGCTCCAGAAAGATACCTTGTCACTCATGGTTCAGCTCTGTTTTCCTGAAATATCTCTTCTTCTGCATAAATAATGAATATAGTTGCATGGAAATATCTGGCACAACGCCTGTTCTTCCTCCCACTCTAAGGAGCTGCGGTGTACATTCTGTATTTATTGGTTGATCTTCCCAACAAATCTTCCTGAAATCACAGGTGTGGTGATAGTGGGGCCCCCTCCCACCTGCAGGCAGGTACTCTCAGCTGTGCTAATCACATCCCAGAACCACTGCCTTAAAATGATCTGCTGCTATTGAGCTACATCCCCAAACATAAAGACTACGTGGTAGAGAATCGTTTTAAACACTTATTTGCTTACAGTCTCTTTCTACTTCTAATGTGTTACGGAACTCTTGCATAAAAAAGTAGTAGAATGAGGCAGATCCAGTTTGGGGCAATGCCTTGAAGGGATTCTACTTTCAGAGATAATTTTCAAAAGTGATTTAGGCAAAAGTCTGTGCTATGTATAATCCACCACTGCAGCGAACGGATGAAGTTCCAAGGCAAAGGTTTAATCCTGCAGGTGTTACTCACATGAATGGTTTCTCCTGACCCCCAGTTTGACAATGTGGGGTGAGGAGGAGAAACGCTGTTTCAATGAAAAAGTGGACTCAAACCATGAAAAATTTGGCGGTGCCTTTTGTGTTCTGAAATCAATAGAAAATTGAAACTGATAAGATGTCAACCCTGTAAAAATGGGAAAAGCAGGGTGTGCTAACCCCCTGTGAGCTGAGTTTTACAAGGGATAAAGCTACTGAATCCTCACAGTGAGGTCCAAAAGTAATTTAAATCTCTTCCCCTCTCTCTTTGCTCCCAATTTCCCCATCCCAGTTGTTGTTAGATGCATCAACTGAGAAGGACAGTTAGAGAGTGACACTAATAAGGAGGGCTCAGACTCACTAAGAGTATTAAAAGGTTAGGTCATGGTGTGTTCTATTAAACAGAATATTAATTGAATTCTTGACATCTGAGGTGAACTGTGACATACTCATGGGATAAATATTGCATTTAACAGAGCATTATGACCTAAAGCTCTAAATACTACTGAGCATCGGTGCCAATCCTTCACAATAGATCTGAGCCTCAATCCTCAGGGTACGAATGCTCCCTTGGAGTTTTGGAAGATGAGCTTAAAAACAGATTTCACATTTCTTGTTTCTGTTCTCAGTTAAGTCCAAAATTGGTTCTTCCATCTCATGACATTCACACGCTCAGGCTCAGTTGTTTGGTTATGGTTTGGTTCTATATCAAAAAATGCCCCTTTCTAAGGCTGTGCATTACAATCCTATTGGGCACGGTACAAGAAAGGTTGAAAGACAATATCTCCATCTCCACCCCTGCACCATAAAGGAGATTAAAACATTAAAAAGACCAATTAAAAATAGGGAATCTCATGGCAACATTTTCATTAACCCTCCCCAGTTCTTCTTTCTGTCTCATTAGTCATCACAGGGAGAGGAAGGATCATTTTAATTAGCAGCATTGTAAAGCTTTATTTAAGGCAACTGCCCCTCCTGCTGCTCTCTGGATTACCCTGCTGGCTTATAAATACAATACCAAATCATTAACAGCCAAAAACAACATCACTGAAGGGTTTGAAAGAAAGATGATCCACTACGGTCAATGTTTAGGGCTCTTTAACAATGTCCTTTCTCCTTATTCAGGCATAATTCAAGCGTAATATTGGGCTTTATGAAACAACTCAATATCCTCTTACAGCAAAGCCCTTTCTCGCTGAGGATACCATGTGTTCAACTTTCTTCCCCTTTGTCTGCAAGGCAGTGAAAGCACAGAGCCACATCTGATGGGATAGACATGGTAGATAGGATCACAGGTTTTCCAACGTCCTAATTCAGAATTCCTTGTTAAATTCTCAAAGTAAAAGGACTGCTGCACACTAACAGCCTTGCAGGAGGGAGGTGAGGGATCAGACTGCTACCGGGGAGGCTGGGGGAGCATTTTAGAAAGAGGCTCCTGCAAGTTTGGTTTAAAAAGAATGTTAGAACACACATTTCATAAAAAGAAATTGCTTTTTTCAATCATTACTTGCTGAGTTTCATCTTTTGGCAGAAGTACATCCAACCGGTGCGCTCTGTTAGGAAATGCTCTGCCAGTGTTTCCTCCCAGCTGTTTCCATGCCTGGGAGCGCAGAGCTGAACACACATCCATGCAGAAGAGGAAATCTGCTTGCTCTCACACCCCTGTGACGCATCCCACTTCTGGAGCAGAACAGAATGACTTCAGTGGCAATGCACAGGCTCATTTTGCAAGTACTTCGAGCCACTATGGTTGATCAGGAATTAGATGCAAATGGAGATACGACTCAGGGCTGTGCTAATGGAATTGAACAGAACAGTGTGACCCCAGATCCTAAAGACACCGGTGCTGGGAATTGCTGAGCGGTGCCTTCCAGCCCCTGGCACTTTCTTACTCTTGCAAACAAATAATTTGCTCTTCCTCTGAACCATACTGCAGCAGCTCTTTTGCATACAGCAGAGTACTGAGGGAAACATCACATTTCTTAAAAAAAAAACGTTGCACAAAACCTCCTCCTTACCACAAAACCACAACTCAGGCTGTTAGGATTCATCACCGGGATCTGTGGCCTACTTTCCCTGACCTGAATATGTAAACACAGACTCCTCAGTACAGCTGTGTGCTGCGATCCCTAATTGTTCATCACTGTCCAGCAAAGGCAGCCCAGTCCTTCCCATAGAGAAACCTATTAGATACATTTGGGAGTTCAAGTGCTCTGAGTACTCCACTGTGGAATTTTCAGCATCAGTCACGTTGGGACCACAGTTAGCATTTGATTTTTCAAAGCTAGAACATCAAATGACTGAAATGAGCCGAAAGCCTGAGATACCACCTTTTTCTCTGGAAGCCAAGGCCCACCAGCCCAGAGAACACAAACTCCTAACATTCAAATCTAAAAACACAAAGCACAGTTTGTCTCCTACTGACAAACTTCGTGCACGCTTCAGAAGTATGCATATTCCTCAAGAAAGGCTAGGAGTACGTGGCTTTAGCTACATCAACTCTGGTTAAGTAATAAAAAAGACAGCACTGATGTCTCACTGGATGATTAATGTATTGCTACACAGTTCATTTCATGTTAAGCCAAGATCTGTATCAGTGGTGGTTTGCAGGGAGAGATATTATCTTGTATGGAAGTCACTGCTGTGTCACACTCTCATAAATGCAGTTTTGTAAATGAATTAAAAATAAGTGAAATACTTTGATTTTTTCAGTCTGGGAGAACTGAGTCCCTCTGTACCTCTGCTCACCATGAGGGGCTCTGAAGACAAGGTTGGCAGGTCACAGAGCAGATCTGCGGGTGCTGGATGCTCAGGGCAGAGCTGGGGCAGGTTACAGGCAGCAGTGCTGTGCCAGAGCTGGAGCTGAGGTTGCAGGCAGTAGGAGCCTCCAGAGATCACAGATGCTAAATTCATTTAAAAACAGGTTGTGACGATAGCCTGAGTAACAGTCATTGTAAAAGTTTATGTACAAGTTGCTTTGTTTTCTATTTATAGCTGCACTGTATTTTTCTTATAATACATTTTTAATGACTTATAAGGCCTAGTTATTTATTCTGCAGAAGACAAATGCTTCCTCACCCTGATCATGCCAGCAGGAGCAGTGTGGAAGCTGGGCGGACAGGGGGACACAGCAGGGCCCTATGGAGCCTGGGGCATGGATGCAGTGTGCAGCTCCCCATAGAGGGGCTGCCTGCACAGAGGGCCCTTCCCAGGCCAGAGTACTTCCAAATGATTAATTATTCTATCTGCATGCAAGAGAGTCTCTTTCTGTAGCTATTTAGCTCTGCATTTCCTAATCCCAAGCTAACCTTAATTAAAAAAAAAAAAATCCCCAAACTTGCAGTGCCATGAATCCAACCCCTTCCATCTACTTGTTGAAAAGTTAAGCAGCATAAACAACTGAGCAAACAAAAGCAGAAGACAGAACACTTGGAAATGACAGTTTTCTGGATGGAACATAATTAATCTGCTACACCATCACCCAAATGCTGATTGCCTCATATTGACACTAACCAGAGTGTTATTAAGTCTACTGTACTTTCTAAACTGTTATATACCCAATATTTTCTCTTGACTCTTTTTCATATTAAGATTAATAACTTTGTAATCACTTCATTAACTTATTTAGATTGTATCACTTTAGGAAATTATTGTTTAGATCAGCCTTGTCCTTCCCATCTATCCGTGCCTTTCCAGAATTAAGTAATTTCTGTGGAAACCAATTAATTGCAACTCAACCGCTGTAATGGGGTCTGCTCTACAATGTGGCAACGTCTAATGGAGTTTTAATTTCCCCGTGTGAGTCAACATTTGCTTAAAGAGAGCAGGCTGTCAGAGCAAACCACTGCCCCAAGGCACATGCAGCTCCTTCCAAGTCTGTGGGGCTGGAAAGGCATCTTGGGGCTGCTGCTGCTTTTGCTGTAGCTAAAATCCACAGAGAGTCGTAGAAGAGCATCCCAGTTCCCACTGCAGGCTCGGGCATCCTGTGGGCTTGTAGAACAAGGACATTTAGCCCTGCAGGGCTTTCAGATTACACCTCATAACCTTGCAGGGATGCTGGGTGTAAAATGAACTTCATCACAGTTTGAAGGTTATGAGGTCTTTTCTTAACACATGGTCTTCTGGAAAAAAGACATGTTTAAGTGTCCTAGGAGCTTGCTATGCCATTGCAGCAGGGAGTCTCTGTCATGGAGCAGAGCCCATTGAGGTGGGGCTGCACAGAGCCTCTTCCCCAGGGAAGCTGCTGTGCTGGTGCAACTTGCACACGGGATGCAGGCAGCCAACAGAGAGCCAGGAACAGAGAGAACAGGATTCATAACGAGTTTTTCCATCAGTTGGGCTGTTCAGAGCTTTTAGCATCATCAGAGGTTTCACTGGGGATGCCTGAGAGAGGCAGAGCACCCAGCTACCCTTGAAACTCAATGGGACCCGGACCATCCTCACCCAGACCGTGGGCACCTCTGCCTACCTCAGCCCTCAGCCCCCCCTGCTGTTGGTTAATGACTGCTCTGCTTGGCAAACGCTGACAAACTTTAAAGTCGCTCTGCCTTCCCCAATTTTCTGACAGCTTAAAAGATTTGAAGCAAAGCTATATTATGATGCAACCCATCTCAGCAGCATCTGATTAACAAAAAGGAGGCCACAGCCACCTGACAGCAGCCGGTGGTTATTTTTTATTTCTCAAACAAACGGATGGGCTCAAACGTTCATACATGTATTTATTTTTTTTGTTTGTTTGTTTAAATGTCTCATTTCCAGGTTTTTTTGGAAGGGGAATCATGCAGGGAAATAAAGTTTTGCAATTCTTCTTCCCATAATAAGTCTGTCCAAAAATGATGCAGCTCATTCTGTTGAAAGATGGTTTCATTTTCTACTCAAAATTGGTATGAAAAATTTGCCTTGCCAAATGAACATTGTATACTGAACTTGTCAAATCCTCTCTCCTGACACAAATAAAAGATAACATTGGGTGGCAGCATGTAAAACAGCACTGACAAGACAGCTGGGATGGAAGCAAAGAAATACACATTTTTTTTCCTCTCTTTTCCTAAGAAGGGGAGGGGAGTGATCCAGGTGAGCGAATGCTGTTGTCTTACAACCAGAAATGCATGGTCTAAAGAACATAACAAGGCATTTTGGTGCGAGTTTTAAGATGAATGTAAGCAATTCCATTTCTGATTAGCAAGATCGTGACAAAAGTTCTGCACTTTTTCAAGGCAACCAAGCAAGCTGCCAAGTGGCTGCTTGACAGAGGTGCTCGGTTCAAAGTTCACAGCTGCACTGTGCAGGCTGGGAGGGCTGCTTGCAGCACTGCTGAGAATTATTCCTGTTATGTTTAAATACAAACAAAGTGATGATAGCACTTTCATTCCATCTGCAGTCACATCATGGAAGTGATTTTTTTTCCCCATTAAAATAGCTGATTGAAGGCTGTTAGCTATTTATCGGCCCAAAATTACATTTTTCCTCTCCTAGGGGTTGCCTCTGCTAAAAATCACCACAACTGCCTAGTTAGTAACAAGAAAAGACGACTAAAACTGCAGTTTCGGACGAGGGGGGAGGAATACAGGCATGAAACACAGATTGCACCTTCAAATCCCCAATGGCATCACGCTTCTTTGTTCTGCTAAGAAAAATTAACCTCAATCTCGGCTCAAGGTCCCCCGATTGATTATCATAGTCATTTAAATACTGTAATCTCATTTTCAGCATCAGGGAAAGGGAGCGAAAAGAAGAAAAAGAGAAAGAGGTGGGGAAGAGGGGAGAGAAGGAGAAAACAGAATAAATTATCTGACAAAAGGAAAAAGGGCCTTTCTGCTTACGGAGCCTATTTCAGATCCTTCCACTTGATTGGAAAAGTTGATGAAGTTTAAATGAAGCAGAATTAGAGGCTCAGGCCACTGAGTATTGACAGGGGCCCATGGAAGAATGTGCAATTCAATAGGCCCGATTTCTGTGGAAAACAGGGGAAAGGCCTAAATGGTATAATCTTCAATCAAATCTAACATCGACACTGACAAGGCAGGGTAATGAGATAGGCCAGATCAGGCATGTTGGTTAAAGAAATTAATCCCTCTTGCTGCACCAAGAGTTCAGCTTTGATGCCTATTGTACGGACCCCTGTCCCAGCCTATCTAAATGCTAACTAACCGCGAGCGTGATCTGGGACTGTGCTTTTCATTGCTGGGGCTAATCTGATCCCAATTTGATCTCCCCGATGGCGGAGGCAGGGCTGGCGAGCAGCCCCACGCCGTGCGGAGCAGAGGGGCAGAGCGCAGCTCTGGCCGTGGTGGGGAGGTGTGGGGAAACCTGCATTTCAGCATCTCTCAGCGCCTTAACGCACCGTAATGCGCTGCAATTATTGGAGTCACAGCCGCCTCCCCGCCACCCGAGCGGAGCCTCCTGGGAACCAGCAAAGGGAACGTGCAGCAGCCGTGAAGGTGATCTGAGGGGAGCAAACGTAAAGGGACGTCGGGAAGTTACAAAGCTGCTGCAAACAAAGGCGTTCGTCCACCTGGGCGGGCAGCCCGAACCTGCCATTAAAATGATCTTCGTTTTCAGCTTTAGTTTGCTCTTCACTCTGCTTGCTTTCTGATTTTTCAGCCCGGGAATGGCACTATTGCTTTTAGTTGGGTTTCACTGTGAGATTTTTAGGTACAAATCTGCACGTTGATTTGCTTTAAAAATAAAAAATCAAACGAAAGCTATTTGCCCCAGTAGAGAAATTTCTTAAAGGCTGTTGTAAGAAATCTGGCAATAGGGTCCCGCTTTCGTTTGTCCGTGTCCCTTCAAATAAACGCAAGTTGAAAAGTCATGATGTAATTTATTTTAAGTGTAAATGGTTAACAAAGATAATAACCTACAGAAATCAGGTTCTGTCTAATCTGCACCATGTGAGCAGCCAAGCAAGAACAAAACAATTCCTGCAAGATGACAAAGGCTTCTCAAATTCAGTAATTAAGCATAAGAGCATCTCTAGGAATTCGCACGGAAAGCAATCTGCCCTTGGGAGAGTGTGGTGAAAAACTTGTAAACCTGGAACAGAAAACATTGTTCCCAGTGACCCCTGTTTGCTCTCTATGCTGAATAAAAAGAGGAGAAATGATTTTAGCAAAGGTTTAGAAATGAAGAGCCTTCTGCCTTTCCTTTGGGCACTCACCCAGCGCCCTCCAGTTCAGAAAGGTCCTCACTGAGCCTCTTCCAGCTTCTCCTGCATTCTTGGGAGATTTGCTTGTGCCTTTTGCAGAACAGGAGGGCTATTTGTTGCTGATGGGATGAGGAGCTGAGGGTGCAGAGGAAATAAGGGCAGAGATGTTCCTGTGCTCCTACAAGACGCCAGTGGGTCAGCAGAGCTGCCCTCAGCCTGGTGGGTTCAGCATCTCCAGAGGACAGCTTGTAGATAAGGGTGCGTCCTCAGGTCGATGGTTGAAATGGCAGAACAGAATAAACTCTGAAAAGAACTGTGAGACATGTGTGGTTCTGAGCCTTGGGGATTATTACAAACCTTTCCCCTCTGTTTGACAGGGACTCAAATGTCCCTGACATTTTGCATGGTGTCCTGGATTTGAATTAGTCTGCAAATCATCTCCTGGCTTAGCATGGGTTGGGGCCAACACCATGAACGGGTGTTGGCTCTCTCCCAAAGTTTCTTAAACCCTCCAGACAATAAAGCCTGAGTTCCAGCTCCATCATAAAAATTTATAGCCTGACGCAGCTCTCGTTGCACTGTGAGTACGACAGCCTCATTTTATACGTGGACCCATTTGTGACCTTTTTTGTCATTTTATTTTTTCTTCTCATGTCTAACATACTTTCTTCCTTTGGTTTAATCTCTGATTTTATATCAACAACAACTCATGCAAGAGGCTGTGCTGGCTTTCTTTGCTCCAGCAGTGCTGCTGTTAGGGTCATAATGCAACAATTCGGTCTAATGGTTATTATTTTGCAGGCTGACTTCAATAATGCACTTTTAAATCAAAGGCCCTTTGAAGCTTTATTTCTATTGTATTAGACGGATAAACACAGAAGATTTTCACAAACATGAAAGGCATTCACCTTGTAATGTTTTGGGGCTTATTAGTCTCACCAATTTGCATTGTTTTGTTCACATAAAGGATCAAAATGCCCTTTTGCTTGTTTTCGCATCCCGCACGCCTATCTTTGTGCTGAGCAGCTACGGATGCCCTGCACTGCTGCTGCCCCTCTGCCTACTGACTCACTGCTGTCTGTCTGCAGCCTGAATCCTGCCTTCAGACACCCACCAGAAGAACCCACTATTTTCACCACTGCAGAATGTTTACTCTCCTCTTGGAAATGCTGATTTATTTCAGTGTTGTCTGTGCAAAACGTGGGAAGGCGTTAAAGCTCGTAAGGAGTTTAATTTTTAGCATACCAAATAATTCATTTAAAATCTTAAATGAGTTCATGCTGAGAAGAAAACCCTCAGAAGTCGGAGCATTGGCAAAACAAAGCTCAGAACCAAATCTAATGATTATTTGACTAACCAGCCCTTCATTAGCTTATTTCTCTAATGAATTATTGAGCTGTACTGCGTAGACATTTCAGAATACATTGAAAAAGCACAATGCTGGCCTTAGACTGTGGAAATATAACAGTAAGAGTGATATAATAATAATCATAAGCACACAGAATGCTGCATAAACACTAATTAATCCTCAGCGCCCCTGAGCAGCAAAGCACAGGATGCTCAGCACATGTAGCAAATTGAGGTAAATAGTATAATTAACAGCAAATAAAAGATGCTCTTATTCCGACCACAGCTCACAGTCCTTGTGGCTGCTCTCCTCTACGTTCACCTGCAATGGACAAATTAGAACTGGTCCCCAACCAAGTTTGGAATAGGAGCACTGAGTAAAAACAGCAGAGAGCAATATTAGAAAAGGGAATGGTTCTTTAAATCAGCAAAGCTAACAGCTGAGGGAAGTTATCTAAGTGATTGTAGAAGCTGCCTTGTGAATGGCAGCAATGCTGTCAGCAGCATTTCCTACCTTGGGGGCTCTCCTGGCTACTCTCAGCCCATGTGGTGCTGCTGCTGTGGACCCCAAGGCACTGGGGTAGGAATGTGCCATGGAGACAGAGCAGGACACCAGGACCTGTGCTTTTTTGGCACACTTTAGGGAGAGGGAATGGTTTTGCTCTCTGTCAGTCCCACCCTTCGCACACACACTGTGGTTTCTAATAGCTGTCACAGCTCTGAGCATCCAGCAATGGGTGTTATTTTTAGAGAAGCCTTCATTTTATCAAATTCTCTTCCAGTGTAGGTGAGCAGTCCTTGCACAAAGGTGGATGCAGATGAGGAAAGGAGTGTTGCATCATGATTGTGCCTCCTGGAAGGACTGGGTGAGATAGGAGCACCTGGCTCCCTGCTATGCCCACGTGGGGAGAGCTGAAGGAGCTGTGTGGACAGGGAGAGAAGGTCTAAGAAAAGAGTAAACTGGAGGTGAAAGGCTCAAAGGTTGAGCACAATGTTCAAGTCAAAGTTCTGTTACTGCCACAGTGTGGGTCTATTAATAAAAGCCTGAACGGCAGAGTGCTGGGCAGCCTGTCCATTCAACAACTACTGCTGCAAGAGTTTTTGATGCAGGCAGGTTGTACCTTGAAGTCAGTATCCTTTTCCACACCATATCCTACTCCATGCCCACTGATGTGTTGACAGTCAGACTTGATGATCTTACTGGTCTTTTCCAGCCTTAATGGTTCTAGGATTCTGTGTTTGTCTCTCGTGTAAGAAGAGCTTTTTTTTCTTCCATGGTGTGACACAATTTGATAAAATGCTGCTGTTCATTTGCACAGCTGTCCTTTTTATGAATGTCTCCAGAAAACAAGATGAGTTTGCAACAATTCTCAGCAGTTCAGTGACAAGTCAGATGGCCAAGAAGTCACTTATGGTGTGGTTCAACAGGAATTAAAGGAAAGAGTGAAATCTGGTGAGTTGTTTCTGCCTTTTACCCCTTGTGGTTGAAGAGCAAAGCTCAGGGAAACAAATCTTAAATGTTCTGGCATTTAGACCAGTAAAAAGAGCCTGGCAATAGTTATAATGTAAGTAACAAGATTTTAAAGCAAATACTGTAGATGTTAATAGTTCTGAAAAACGCTGTTACATCTGGTTCTCTTGTAGCCTTCATAACAGGGATTGAGACCTCCTGCAGCCTTTCCCAAGTGCTTACAGAGCCTTCTCAGCCTCCTTGGAATTGCTGCTTCTGAAACAGCTTTTCTTTTTGATACTGCAAGACTTAGTTTGGGCTCAAAAGTTGTTTCACAGAGAGCAGTTCCCAGACTCCACTTTCTTTTTGTCCCCCAAGTGCACTTCAGCTGGTAGGAGCACGCTTTGATGTGCAGGTTTCACAGCTGTGATTTCTCATTTACCTTCATGCAGCAGGTGTGTGTGCTACTATGGGCTGGTAAGGCAAGGACTTTGGCAGCTCTCTGTTGAGGATGATTATGGTGTGCTGGGGGTTAAGTGTGGGGAAGTTGTTTCCTGCCTAGAGCTGGATTATTTTTGTACCACAGAGTAGTTTTCAAAAAGTCTTTACTGAGCAAAGTGCTTTGCTAAGGCTTTTACTGGTAAAAACAAAGCAAGCAAAAATGCTTTGCTCAGATTCCTACTGAAATCACTAGATGAAATACTTTCCTCAGTTTTATACTGCAAGCAAACATATGTTGATTAACAAAATTAATTCCTTAATTAATTAAAACCTACCATATATTCTACCGGAGAGTAATAGAGAACAATATTTTCAGGGACTGAGTGCTGGTCAGAGTAAGACTGGGGAGCAAACGTCCCATCCATCACTGTTGAGATCTTCTGTATTTGCTGCCCAGTGCACCTTAATGCCAGCTGCACATTCTGCAGTGCCCTCCCCTGGCTGCCAGAAGCAGCTGTCCAAGTGACAGTTGTCTCAAAGCCTTTGTACCCTTCTTCATATCTTTGCTGTCAGGTGTCACTGCTGGCCAACCCCTTCAGCACTGACTCCAAAGTACTGCACCTCGAGGGCTCCCCTGGAGGGAGAAGAGACCCAGGACTGCAGCTGGAAGCACGGAGAAGGGACGTGGGTATGCCACCATAGCACCATTCCATCAACATGGGAGATACTGCATAGTTTGGCATTTGGTGGGGTATGATGTGACATGGGATTGCACTGAGAAGTTGGGCAGCAGAGTTTGCTTTAAGGTAAATTACTGCTGACTCTGTGTGTGTAAAAGCATCTCTGTTGTTAGTTCACTTGCATCATGCTAGAGAATTGCATCAGGTGGGTGCAGGTCTCTTTACATCCCTACAAGCTGGCTTACTGGGAAGGAAACCTTCTTGCAGAGAAACACTGAGAAAAGTTGTCTAGAATGCTAAAACACAAAAATTTATCACTACTTTTCCTCAAAACTTTCTCAAATCTTATTTTACCTGACCAGATAGCAGTAATCCAGATTGAGCCTTAATAAAATATCCCATGGCTTATAAATGCTCAGAAATTCCACTGCTGAGATGCTCTGCAGCAGCAGTGCCAGTCACAGGGGGCTGACAGGCTGAGTTGTGCCAGGGATGAGCAAACTGCCAGACCTGAGGAAAGGAAACAGCAGTGACCTCCATGGATGGGCAGTGTCTGATGGGATGCTGCAGTCGGGAGGGACAGATCTCCCACCGTATACATCATAATCTTCTTGTCTGCATATAATTTTACCTGCATGGAATGCAGTACAGGAGAAGCATCGCTCCTTACAGAACTACCAGTTATAGATTATCAGACCTGGAATTTTATGGTGCTTACTGGTGGTTTGTATGTATTTCAGTTCAGGGGAATGAATCGTGAGGACAAGTCAGACCAATCAACCAATCCTTACGGTTATGCCCTAACTATCGTATAATAAAAACTCTTCTGCTTTACGTATCATCTAAAAACGTATTTACCATCACGCTTTTCTACAATAAGGCAGAATTAGCACGGAGAGATGGGGAAGATGCTGCCTCTGTGCTGGTGGGTTTTTCTGCTTTCACATGCAAGCCCGGTGCTCTGCTTATGCTGTCTGCCCCACATCCTTCACAGGGAGGTCTTCAGGTGAGGACAATCTTACCCCAGCTCCGCTTCCAACCACAGATACCGGAGTGCTGACATGGGTTGTGCAGAGAGGCGGAGGTGCCCCGTGCCTGCAGACACCCGAGGGCAGGGGATGAGAAGAGAGCACTGATGGAGCTCTGGGTGCCTCCGTTCAGTGCGGGGAGCGGGACCCGATGGCCTTTCAAGATCCCTTCCATCTCAAGCGATTCTATGGTAACGTTGCTCCCAGTCAATCTTAGAGGATACAGAGAAGAAGAACTAACGTAGAAGGTCGGGGTTTGAAAAGCTGTTTTTGTGCCGCATGGCAGAGCTCCGCTGTGCCGGGCAGCACCGGGACCGAGCGGACCAAGCGCAGGCAGCCCGGCGGGGCCGAGCGGGGCCGCAGTGCCACCCAGGGGGCGAGCGCTGCACTTCAGCCGCTGCGTCCGCGGAGCTCCGGCCGCGGTGCTGCGGGATGGGAGCGATCGGGAGCCGTGCGGCCGCGTGGCTCACCTTGAGGATGCGCGGGTTGCGCAGCATGCTGTCCCGGGCCACCCCCAGCCGCTCGTTCTCGCTGCCCGCTGCCACCTCCGCCAGGCTCAGGGGGCGCCGAGGAGGCCCCGCCATGCCGAGACCGCTCCGCTGTGCGGGGGCAACAGGTGAAAGAAAGGGGCAGAAAAAAAAAAAGGAGGAAAAAGGGATTACAGCCCCGCTGCGCTGCGGGGGCCTCGGGGCGGGCCGGCTCTGAGGGTGCGGGGGTGCGGGGGGGGGAGGAACGGCGTCTCCTCGTCTCCTAGCAACCGCCACGCCGTGGGTGCGCTGCTTTGATGGTTCCGGGTGGGAACACTTCCGCCTGGCGGGGCGGAACGGGAAAAGCGGGCGGAACGGAAAGAGCGGCGCGGGGGGCGCTGTGCGGAGGGACGAGGGGTGAGCGCGTGAGCGGCGGTGCGGTGTTGCGTTGTGCCGCTCGGTGCCGTGCGGTGCCGTGGCCGGCCTGCGGTAACGGCGCGGTGCTCAGGAGGTGCGGAGAGACGGGCTGCGGTGTTGGGCTGCAGGTTGGGGCGTTTTACGCGTAGTTTTTCCCGATGAAACATTCGAGCTTTCGGGTGTTGGCGTGGAGCTGCCGGTACCGGCACAGCCTCTCACAGAACCGGAGCGCGGTCAGGAAGTTCTGAGCAGAAAACTCAGTGCTGTCGTATTGTTAGACTGTCGGTGTGTCGGTGCTGAGCATAGCGGCGTTATTCCGGAGTTATTCCAAGTCAACTTAATGCTAACGTTGTGTCTGTTGTTGCAGGCGGCGTTCCCGAGGCTGGGATGCACGGTGTGTGTGATGAGGGCGGCAGCGTTTCCACGCACTCGCTTTGCAAAGTTTGCTCTCCTGCCAAGCAAGCGCCTGCCCCGTCTGCTTCTCACCCAATGCTGAGTCGTTCTACAGCGGTTCTATAGGTTTTATCATTATTATTTTAATATATGAGAGTATGGTACGGATGTAATGTTGAGCGCGTGAGTAAAACTCTTATTTAAGGTAAGGAGAAAATATGAGAGAAAAAGCAAATGGTGATGATTTTCCCGTTTGGGATTCTCACAAGAAGAAAAAGAGAAAACGCAAACGGTTCGATGTGGACCATGGGAATGGAAGCATCCAGGATGCAGAGCTCAGCTGTGCTTCTACGCAGCTCTCTGAAGATCATGCAGGACAGAGCAGTGAAGTCTCTAAAAAGAAGAAGAAAAAGAAAAAGAAGGGCGAGGAGCAGCAGCCTCTGCTAGAGAATTCTCTTGCAGAACTGGAGCGTGAAGTAGGTAGTGAAACTGTGCTGGGTGCTTCTCAGAAGAAAAAGAAAAGAAGGAAGTGGAAGTTCAGTGAGAGTATGGATAGTCACAGTGATGTGGCTTGTGTCCCTGTGAATCAGGATTGTGTTGATAGTTGTCAGGAGGATAATGCTGATAATGTGTGTTTTAAGAAGTCTGTTAAGAAGAAAAGAAAACGAAAATTGCCAGAAAAGGATGGGGTCAGTGAGTCACCTGCTTCAGAAACACATGGCAATAAAAGGCCGAAAAAGAAGAAGAGAAGGGTGAGCAGTACCCAGGATACACAGGAGGACAGCGATGCAAATGTTGACCTGTCACTTCTGACATACCCAGGCCAAAAGAAGCAACAGGAGGACGTGAAGTCACCATCCACCACAGGTGGGGGTCGTGTGGTGGGGTCGCAGTGCAGAGGCAGTGCCTGTGGTGCTTCTGCTGTCAGTGAGGATCCTACAGATGCACCTACTGGTTTCTCCAAATCTGCTGCAGAAGCTAAGAAGTCATCTAGACGGGCTGCAAAGGTTATAAAAAGCAGGAGTTATATCACAGAAGACAGCTCTTCAGATTCTGATGTAATGTAAGTTTAGGTTTTTTTTTTCCTACTCCACTTAAATAGGTTTATATTGCAGTATTTGAGTCCCAGATCTTTCTTAGTCTCTGTTGCATGCATCTTTAAAAACAGCTTTAAAGCCTGAATGTTATGAGATAATAGAATCCTGCTTTTAGACCTTAGGGATTTTATGAATATAAACATAAGCAGTGAAAGTTTGTAAGAATATGTGACCATTTGCAATGATGTAGAATAAGCACAATAATAAAAATAGCCTTAAGAGTATTTTTGATAGTAAGAGCATTAATAACAAACAGAAAAGTTGTGTTGGCACTGATATCAAGAGCCACTATTACTTATGTGTGTCTATGTGTAAGAGTTCTCTGAGGAAGCTGGAGCTGATTTCAGAGACTGAATACTGTAAACACTGAAATGTCATAATGAATTACATCTGTGTGAAAAGGCTTCTGCTGGGGTGGAGTGTATGGATGTCTGAAATAGTCCTTATTCTTTAATTAATGAACGTGTTTATACTTTTAATTGTAGAGATACTAACAGTCTCTGTTTTGGAGCTTTGCTGTTGGTGGGTTTGTCTGTTTGTTTGTTTGTTTTAATGCTGTTTAATTTTTTGATCAGGACACCAGAAACCACAACATCAAATAAAAAGGAGGACCAGAATAATTCATTTACTGAAACCACGGCTACTGATGAGCTCAGTCTGGATGATGAAGATTTGCTGCCCGTGGTTACAGCCTTGGATTTAGATACTGCAAAACAAGAATTGGAAGAGTTTATTCCTCATGTGGGTCAATTGTCTGACCATTCAATCAGAAAAATGGCTGGAAGAGACTTACAGAGATTTAAACAGTTTAAAAAACAAGGTGAGACCTCAAAAGAATGCTGCAGTGAAAAAGTGTGTAGTTATGCTGATCTTTTGACAGAGGGGAAATAGCTTTTGTGTCCTCTCACAGCCATGCTCTTGTTGCATTATATTTAATTCTAGTGAGCATGTTTTTTGTTGCTCTGTTTCGTAGCATCCCCTATTTTATCAGCAAATTACAGTTCAGAATGTGTGCTTAAATTACCTGCTCCCACCTCTTGTTTTCTTTCTCTTTCATATGCCATTTTACCTTCTGAATTTGTTGATCTTCTGTTATATGTTTTCTAAAACATCTTTGCTATCTTGAAGTATTATGTACTTGGGGCTCTTTTATTTATTTTTTTAATAAAAGTTTCTTTCTATTTTAGGTATTGCTATCAAGTTTGGCAGATTTACCCAGAAGGAAAATAATCAAATCAGGAAAAATGTTGAAGAGTTCTTATCAATTACTGGGATAGACAGTGCTGAAAAGCTCCTGTTTACCTCGAGGTATCCAGAAGAGAAAGAAGCCATCAATCGCCTGAAAGCAGAGCACCTTTTTTGTGAAAAGCTTGGTAAGCATTAAAGCTCTGTCTCATATATTTCAATGTTGCATTCCACAGACTTGTGATATCTCCTTTTTCTTTTTAGTAAATTATTATTGAAAAGTGCTAAAGCTGGCAGATTTGGCAAAAAAAAAAAAAGAAGGAACACGTTGCTGAGGTTTTGTAGTTGATAATTGCACAGTGTGCTGTTCTTATTATTTATTCCAGGTCAGGAAGAAGTTAGAAATGAAAATTTTATTGTGACCAGCAGCACATACAGACTTGCATTTGGGTTTTGTGGCTTAAGGTACATCATTTGCTAGGCTGTGTCTAAGTTTAGTGATTTATCAATGGGAAAGAATGATTAAATGCTGTCTGAAATATTCATCATCAAATGATGTCATAAACAGGAAGGAATAAAGTCATTAGTCGGGGTAGTTAGTATTCCAAAATGTGAGGAAAGCAAATAAAATTCCAACTAATGAGATTCTGTTTGCAAGAGGCACAATCTCTTCCCTCATGACTTCTCATGGCTAAGAAACTTTCCTGCTTTGCAAATATATTCATTTTGTAGTGTCCCTGGTAAAGCTGCTCAGTGCCCTTTCTCAGTGGCTCGCCATGCTGTGTTCTGTATCATTAACATAGGCAAGACAGAATAAATGATAACCCTGGGATTGGATACTTTGGTTCTTCTTGAAGATTTCATGAACTTGATCATTCCACCTGTGTTGTCACACTGGCATGGTGTTGACTTCTCATTTGAGACACCACTCCTGCTCTGGGAACGTTTGGCAGAAAGCGACATTGATGTTATGCCAACCACTGTTAGCAGTCTTAGCCAAGGTTGTTAGGTGTGTTTATCTCTGTGGATCTTTTTCCACTTCAAGGATGTTTCCTTCAGCCAGGATCTTCACTTTCTTTTCGCTGAATGCCTTCATTCCCTGATTTTCAGAGTCGAAATAGTTAGCATGCAAAAGTGCTTGGCCTCCTGATGGGTGGCTGCCTTGTGCCTTTTTTTTAGTAGGAGGATTCAATAAGCTTCTTGCATGTGATCCACATGTTACAAAAATTTACACCCAGTCCATCCAAACTGGAAGCTTTAGAGCAGTAGATTTAGCTTTAGAGTTCAAAAGTTTCGAGATTTGTGCTTCAGAGTTCAAAAGTTCAGTTTTGTACACTCCCTTGCACACTCACAGAATTATGTATCAGCTGTCAGCACGTGTAATCTTACCATGACTGTAACAGTTACATCTTTGGAACTCTTCAGGAGATTTTATCAACACTATTTCCTGTGCAGTTTCTGAAGTGTTGTAGAGTACTGTCTTTTGAATGGAGAGAATCTAAAAGCAGAGTCATAAAAATACTTTTTTTAAAGTTGCTTCACCAGTGTAAAAATGTTTCTTAAAATTGAATTGTTTACCTTCCAGCTGAGGGCATACCACGAGCCTGGAGACTTATATATTACCGAGCAAGGAAGATATTTGACCCAAATAATTACAAAGGGAGGTAAGCCAGTAATTTGAAAGAGTTTAAAAGAAGGTTGATAGCATTCTCTGATGTTTCCTTCTTCGTTAAATGTGGATATAACTAAGATCATCCCACGTTTCTGCTGGTTACTGTGACTTAATGGGCAATTCATTTTTCTGTCTAGTTGCTATAAATCCCTCCAGTACAAAGCGTGACTTGAAACTGTGGTAAATATCTCTCTTATGATATTGGAAGGGTTTGAATTTGCATATGAAGCTGTGTCCATTTCTTCTATTAGGTATACTAAAGAAGAAAAAGAGAAATTGAAGAGGTATCATGCTCTCCATGGCAACGATTGGAAGAAGATTGCTGAGATGATGTCCCGTTCTAATCTCTCAGTTGCCATGAAATACTCTGAAATCAAGTCACGTATGTATTTTTTAAGAATAATAATTCATTCTGTGTATTTTAATTTAAAAAGCTTTCAGGCAAAAGAGAACAGTCTCAAAGCTGTGGGAGAAGAAAAACAAACAAAAAAGGTGGGATGGGCGGAAGAGGAACTGGGACAAATGTGGTTTTCTTAAATGGAATTGACATTTCTGATGTCTAAATGCTGTTGTGGGGAGGATGTGAGGAATTTGACAGCAGGGTCTTGAAATACAGGAGCTAGGAACTGGTATCGTTCTTTAGAGTGAATTCTCATTAAACTGAGTGTTCCTCTCACATCTGGTATGCAGAGGAGTTTCTGGGAAGCAGGTAAGAAATGGATCCTTTAAATGAAAATATGGCAAAATGAAGCATTTTTTCCTAATAATGTATGATAAATTATGTCCTAACCATGAATATTTTTCTATTTTAGAAATTAATTATGGTCCTTGGTCAAAAGAGGAGATCCAGAAGTTGATGCATGCAGTGGAGGAAGTGATTGTAAAAAGAACAAAATTGGAAAATGCAAATTCTCTTTCATCATCAAAAAAATCACATAGAAGTCTCCAGATTGACCGTGAGAAACTTTTCCAGAAATTACCATGGACTGAGATTGAAACTAAAGTGGGCACTAGGTATTGGAGACAATGTAAGCAGAAATGGTAAGGCTTTATACTAAACTGAGTAGTGAAACCTGTCCTTGGGAGTATTTAACCCCATTTTGAATAGTTTGTAATGTGATGTTTGGTAGGATAGGCAATAGGTTGGAGACTACAAAAAGAGACAAATAACTCCTTGCCAGCTGTGCTAGGTTTTCTCATTGCTATGATCTCCAGGCCTGATTGCTGCTGCTTTGTTGCTGTAGCATCAAAGTGTGGCATCTTGGAGTTGCTTCCTTTAGGTGCCTGAAATGTCGTGAAATAATAGGAACCTTTTTTGTGTGTTTTAAAGGACTTCAATTGTAACCAACAAGATTACCAAAGGGCAGCAGTTACACAGCGGAACCAAAGGATTACAAGCCAGCATCAACCTTATTAAAAGGTATAGTTGAGAGTTAGTGGGATGTTTTTGGATCTCTTGCTGTTCAGAGTGGTGGTATAAAAGCATGCTGGTTGTGAGCTGTGTGCCTGTGGTTTCGTACCACTCTTTGGATAAAAAGTCCTGTAACTTCTGACTGGGGGAGCTGTGAACCTTATTGAATTATTTATTGAATTCTGCCTACACACTGCCTCTGTTATGTTCCCAGGTTGTATGAAATGAAAGTGGAAGATGCTAATGAAATAAACTGGGAAGAACTCAGTGATATCATTGGGTAAAAACTCTTTTCTTTTCTTATGGATACAGAAGATAGTTGAAGCAGACTGTCCGAATTTCCTCAAAGGAATCAACATTCTGCAACCATAAAAAATACTATCTAATTTGATAATGTACAGGTGTTGATCCTTGCACAGCACTGCACAATCAGCCACGTCTGGAAGTTCTGAAACTTAATTTTATCCACTTCAGGCAACGCTGTTATTCTGCTCCTGGTGTTTTTTTGTTTACTAAAACTGTATTACATAGCCTGTGCTGAAGTTCTGGTAAAGGACATTTCCAAATGCACATCAAAAACAGTAAAAGGGGCAATTATTGGAATGTGTGATAGAGTATAAATCTTCCAAACAAAGTAAAAATTGAACATAAAATTAGTGATACTGTGAATGCTGTGCTTTCTTTGTGATTCTCTTGATGTTTTCCACAGTTTTTTCAGCTTTGTTGTTTCTTTTTTACTAACTAGGTGATGAATATGTGTAGTGTTATGTTTTAGGTGCTTACATTAAGGGAATTGACACTTGAAAACTTGTCTGTATTAGGATTTGCAGTCTGTGCTTTCTACCTGAAGCAAAGTAAACCAGTGTCATTCTCAGGAATTGGTAACTCACATAAAGTCAGTAGTGACTCAGTGCATCACTGTGTCTTTCAACTCTTGTCTTTTCAGAGACGTTCCTGGCAGCTACATTCAAGCAAAATTTTACAAACTCAAAGTCTCCTATGTTCCTTTTTGGCGAGAAAAGACTTTTTCTGGTGAGTCTCCTAGCTGTTTTTATATACTCCTTAAGCTTTTTGTTCCAATTTGAGAGGTTACATCTTCTACTTCACTGCATGCTTTCTTAGTTTTTCTGTCCTAAGCAATTTGGCTAATACCACAGGCTTTATACTTATTTTACTAATTTTTCTTTTCCTTCTCAGTGGATTGTAACAGTTTCCTTCTAATTGCATCTTCACACAGTGCTCATCAACCCCTTCTGTTTAGTACCTCAACTATAAAAAGTTTTGACCGTGCTTTTTTGCTTTATGTTTTAATGTACATGTATGTCCAATCTACAGTGTGGTCATTATAATGACTATGGAATGATAAGATATTTGCATTAAACACTGACAAAACAATTTCTGCCTGTGAGATTCTCTTTCTCTTTAAGGGATCCAGTTCTGAACAAATTCAGTTAAGACTCCTTTTTCTTTTTTCAAAGAAATCATTGATTATCTTTTTGAAAAGACACTGCCAGAACTTGAACAGAAGTTGGACAAGAAGAAAGGGAAGCAGTCTAACTCCAGTGATTCAACGGTCAATCCAAAGAAACAGGTTTTCCAACTCAGTGATGTTTTTGACTCCAGTGAAGAGAGTGATGACTGACTGCCTTAAAAGCAATTTAACTGCATATTTAACTGCCAAAAGGGTCTGCTGGAAAGGGGGTGCAGATCAACCACTGCAGGTACACAGGCTATGAAATAATGGAAAACAAGAATATAGGCACATCTGCTTTTCTTGTTTTATATTGAAGACTGATTGAAGATACAGGTTTTTTAATGCTACCTTTTGTTACCATCATTTAGCTTTGTTTTAGAAGTCCTTTTCTAACTGCAACCAAATTTCTTTCTAAAAGTTTCAAAAATAGATATTTTTTTCCACTGCTTTATTTTCAGTGGAGTTAGAAACTTGAGTGTGATCTTAACTCTAAAATATAAACAAATCTTCAGGCATCTGTGGTGATGGAAACAGCACAACTGTGTGATGTCTTATGCTTTAAAGCAACTTATTTAATTTTTGTTGTAGATTTAACTCTTTCAGAGAAAAAGGATTTTGCTCCATTGTAATCATAAATTATACCATCATTTCATGTAAATCAGAACAAAACATTTAAAATGTTTTTATTAATATCTGGAATATAGAGAGAAAACAGACTGTGTATATGTATATACATAAATATATATATGCACATAAATATTTTTTTATTGTGCCAAGGCGAGTTTTTACATTTTGATAAGAAAGAAGGATAAGGTGGAGGTTGCACCTCCTGTCTTTGTATGATCACTTAATAATTTGCCTAAAACTTATTTGTAAACTGACTCAGTGAATGTAATATAATTTTACTGTGTGTATAAAGCATTTGTATGGCTTGTTTATATTTCATATGTGCTGTGTTAGAAACACAAGAATTGGTTCTGACATAATGCTTTGTGTTGCTTTTGATAAGTGAGAATTTCCTACTTTAATAATTGTCAATGAAAATGCAGAAGTTTTAAAGGCTTTTGAAATAAAGGCCTTGTATGAGTATTTTCTTGGCTGTCATGTAGCAAAGGGTTTTACATGGGAACTTTCCATGTTGACTGTAGTCTGGCTTTAGTCTCTGAAGATAGGAAACAGTGGGATTCTGTGGGACAGACAGGATGCTGCATGAGATCAGCTGCCTGTATAAGGGTAAGTTTTCAGCCCAAATTGCCTGGCAGCTTTGGAGGTTAAAAGTTGAAGCATTTGAATTTTAAATATAAGCAGTCTGCGCTTTTCCATCCTACCTACCTACCAGTGTAAATTTTTTTTGTGGAGTAGAGCACAACAGCTTGGCTGGAGATTTTGCAGGGTAGATGTCACAGGAACAAACTTGCTCCTCCATAACAGGATTTATTCTATGCCCGTTTAAAGGCAAAATTCTAAAGGAAGAGTTTTGCTGACACATTCTTTAATGGAGAAACAGCATTTAACAAGTCACTCAGTGCAAGAACGGTGAACTTGGGGCAACCACTACTGTGGCTGCTTTGAGAAAGGTACAGATCTGACCTCTCTCCTACAGCAAAAAAAGTGGAAACTTGTCATTCTCATGCAAGCTTTGGGAATGGAGAAGGAAAACAAGGACAAGGGGAAATGGTTTTAAGTGGAGGGAAGGCAGATTTAGGTTGGACGTCAGGGGGAAATTCTTTACAGAGAGAGTGGTGAGGTGCTGGAACAGCTGCCCAGAGAGGCTGTGGACGCCCCGTCCATCCCTGGAGGTGTTCAAGGCCAGGTTGGATGGGGCCCTGGGCAGCCTGGGTTGCTATGAAATGTGGAGGTTGGTGGCCCTGCATGTGGCAGGGGGTTGGAGATTCATGATCCTTGAGGTCCCTTCCAACCCTCACCAATTTGTGATTCTGTAAAAACAGTTCCTTATCCCTAATCTCCTTTGGTAAGCTGTTGTTGACTCTTTCATCCATTGGAGGAGGAGGTGGCTTCCAAAATCATATCCCCATTCTGTGAGTCCTGGCGCTTGAGAGGATAAGCAAGGATCTTTTCCCTTTGTACTTCTTTTGTAAAGGTGGAGGAGGGAGAAGCAATAGGGCCGTGTTATTACTAAACCAGCAACGCTGTGTCGAGGTTAAAAAACAAACAACAAGCAAGAACTTCCCAGACCCAGCAGAACTGAATAATAGAGCTCTACCTTAGGCTGTTACAAAGAGTGGGGCACATCCTTTGAGTCTAAAAGCACCGTCAGTCCTTAAAAAAAAACCACAGGAGATTCAAACAGAGCACGCCGCTCCAAGCACTGACGATGGGCTGAATGGTGTAGAAAGAAATCTGGGCTGCCGTAATCCCAGGCTGGGTCACAGCTGTGTCTGCAGCAGCGCCCTGCCTCGAAGCTGCGATCCTGGGGCAGCAGGAAGGCCGAGCGGGGCTTTGCCACCTCCGTCCCCGCGGCAGGCTGGAGCAAGGCTCGACCCGCACATCCCCGCTCTGCCCGGCAGAGGGCGCTGCTCCCCGCGAAGCTCCGGCAGCCGCAGCTGGGCGGTTTCCGTTGCACCGCAGGCCTCCAGGGGAAGTTTTGTCGCAGGTGTTTCTAGGCTCAGCTTGCTGATCACGGGTTTTATGAGCTTAGCGCTTAAATAATACAAGTTCGGGGCTCGGTCGCCGCTTGCATTCACAGCACCACGCAGCTGTCTCAGTTCCCCCGTCTCGGCGGTCCCACCTGCTCGCGGCCGTTGCCCCTTTAAGGCCGCCAGGCCCGCGCGCCGCCAACTTCCGCCAGCGGACCGGAAGCGCGGGGTCGCGCCGTGAGGCGGGGCGGGTGGGGTCGGGTCGCGCCGCCATCTGAGGTGAGCTCAGGTGAGGCGGGCTCCCTCGGCCCCGCGATGCTGATTTTCGCTGCGCCCGCCGAAGCGACGCGCCCCGACCTCCGCTCTCCCTTCTCTTTCTTTTAGCTGCGCCGTTTCTGTAGAGGTAGCGCCGGACCCGCTCGGTTCCTGAGGCGCTGTGAGCTTGGGGCGGGCGGTGGTTGGGACGGGAGGAGGCAGAGAGCTGCCTTCCGTCCCTGCTGAGGCCGGGGGTTCCTCTGGGGTCGGTGTGGGTTTTGGCGGGAGCCGTTACGGGGTGTGCGCGGGTCGGGGCTTCTTTCTGCTGAGGGCGTTTGTGTGGGGGTGTGTGCGTGTGGGTCTCTTATTTTTAGCAGGTTTGTGCCTTGAGGTGCGTGGGTAAATCCGTCCACCTGTGTCAGAACGAAGCGAGTGGAAATCGTACTGCCTGCATGTGAACGATGGAAAGAAACGATGCTTAACAGCTCGGGAAGGGATCGCTTAGTGTAGAGACAAAATCTGTTAATCCAGAAACCCAAGCAGTTCTTAGCCTGCAGGCTAAGAACAGTGCTGACCTGATTTTCTGACTCCTGCTGTTTTCTTCAAGGTCTCCGAAGCACAGCCGAGGTGCCGGCAGATGGGCTGGGCTGTGCTGTGCTGCAGGGCAGCTGTGGCTGCAGGCTTTGACCCCCGGCCCTGAGTGCAGGGCAGCCCCGAGGCCATCCCACCATGTGACCCGGCGCTCCTGCAGCAAATCTCTTCCTTTTCCAAAGGTAAATTCCACCGCTGGTGCTTTGTTTTCCTTTCGGTGCCTTATCTATGAGGAAATCCGTGGTTCTGCTTTACCTAGGTTTCACTTTTGCGTTCATTGTTATGCTGAATAACAGCTGTTGCCAGTGCTCATTTTACGAAGCCATTCCAACTGTTCGTGCTCCTCTAGAACTAATGGGGTCTGAGATGGCTGTGTAGCTTCTGTAGGAATGGAATGGAATGTTGTTTCTGCGTTAGAACTAGCAAGATAAGTATTTCATTTCATGGTCTCTGCTGTCATCTAGTATCCTTTATCAGTACTAATAATTCTTTTTGAGTCCTTTTTACTTCATCAGGGGTCTCTGGTGGTCTTCATCACTTGCCCTTTAGTTGAACTTTCCACGTGGGCACATACTTAGCAGGTAGGATAGAAACAATTTACAGTCACAAAGATTAGGCAGGTGGAGTAATTTATAGGTATGCAGACTGCAGCCCTTGTCTGTCCAGCCATCTGGAATACTTCTGAGCCTTGAGTTAAAGACGAGTTAGACAGCCCCTCCTAAACAGTGTGATAATGCATCCAAAACCCTTAACAAGGATATCAGTAGGTTCGTTGTGATGGAAGACTGCTGATTTTTGGTGCTGGGCAGACAAGGCCTGAGTGATAGAATATTTAAGGAGGACAAGTTAAATAATTAGCAATATATATGTGTAGTGTGAGAGGTAGATTGTATTTTTGCATTGGAAGTTTCCAGTATTCTCTGTATGTAGCATAGGCTCTTAATGAACTTATAACGTTCTTGTGAAAGAGTTATGAGTTGTTTTTTCACAAAGGAAGTTGCTGAATAGAGTAAAGTTGCGATTGGGGCATTGTGGCTCAGCTAGAATAGAGACAAGCACAGGACAAGGTAAATATGCATGGAGGAAAGAGCCTAACACAGGACAGAACAGATGTGCTAGCTTTTGGCAACATTGCGCTCCTGTCGCCATAGAAAAGTACAAAAATACCTAAAAACAACAGGTTGGTAACAGACCTTATATGGAGATACATCATAGCAACAGTGTTGGGAAGCTAGTGAGCCTGAGGCGCTCAACCAGTGAGTGCCAGGAGAGCATTACCTGCGTCGGGTTTAGGGCATATAGCAGAATGAATTGCACTGACTGGTGTGCAGTTTCTCGCTTGCTGGTAGGGGGTGTGTGTCCATTATTGAAATAATGAAAAAACTTTGCTGCTATCACTAAAATCTTTGCCTAACTAGGAATCTTTGATTCTGAGAGTTTTTTGCAGTAGCTTGCAACAGCTACTTGGTTACTACCAGTATCCATATGTTTAGTTAAGTGTCGGGAAGATTTGTGATCCTGAAGAACCAATCCTGAAGATCCAATGAAGAACCAGAGGTGGGAAAAGATAAACGTAGGGTAGTAGGGCATAAAAGAAGTAACGCTGTTTTTGCAGGCATGCTCCTGCCTGCAGGATGCCTGCCATTGCAATTGTGAATAAAATATGCTTTTATCAGGAAAAACCATCCTGACAAATTATTTGGATTTTTCAACAGTATGAAGACTATATAATGTGACTTTTTTGTAGTGCTGTGGCTGTTTTTAATGTTTGTTATACAGAAAACTGCCTGCTGCAATTTTTATATAATGCTTTTCACATGCTCTGTTTCTTTGTTTATTTGCATGTGCCTACATTATCTAAAACAACTGTTATGGCTGGAAGGAAATACTTGACCACTCTGTCTTAAGACTTTTGTTGATCTCGTTTTCTTTCTTTCTACAGAATGAACGTATGTCGATGGTGTACACCGAGTGGTCTTGATGCCACTGAATACCTGAAGAGCTATGCTTCTAAACAGTTGTCCCCAGAAGATCTTGAAGCTTCCAACGATGATCTCTGTTACTGCTTGGAGTGCGTGGTTGAATACCACAAAGCAAGGGAGAAAGTGCCAAGCTTGCATCAGGTAATGGAGTGTTTTGACTCCCAACCTTTACTTAGCAAGGAGAACTTAAAACTGAAGGAAGACTTCAGAAGGGGCTTAAGTAGCTCAGCATCAGTATACAGGGGAGCTTTTTGCAGGAATTGTGTTATAATGACTTTGAGGAAAATGGTATGTTGAATTTTAACCATGCTTTTTTGTTTTTTTTTTACACTTGGTTGCATTGAGCAAAGCATAAGAGAAAACCTGTTTGTTTTGTATGTATTCAAATTAGTGGTAACTAAAGTCACTGATTTAGAAATTATAGCTTGAAGCAAATGAAGAGATTGTATGCCAAGCAAATTAACTGCTCTGCTTCTAAAGTATTGGCTTCTGTTCAGTTTTGGATTCTTCTTCTTTTTGTTTCGCTTTCATTTTTCATTCACAGCTTCCTACAATGTTTGAGTTTCGAAGCTCTGATTTTGCATGTGTGTACAAGATAGAAATTAATGGGAAAGAAAGTAAAAGGCTTAGAGTTACTGGGGATCAGATAGTCCTAATCATAGAAGCTTGTGGGGGACTTTGTAGGAGATAAGTTAGAATTCCAAAAAGGGAACACCCGTCTGTGTTCCAGTACAGAAGTCACAATATAAACTGCTCACAAGGCCGTGTAGTCCTGAGACTGTGGGCCTCCTCCTCTGTATAGCCTCAGGCTAAGGCTGGGCCAAGATCTAACGATCAGATAGAAGAAAAGAAGAGATAGTGGGTAACTTTTTGAAGAATCCACTGACAACAGAATGAACAGGATGTTCAAAAGAAGGTGTACCATGAAACGAAGGGATGAAGATAGACTGATAAGTTCATGACTTTTGACTCGTGCAAAAAGGGACTGCAAGCAAATGGACCTTTGGAAAGATCTTGGTGGGAATAGAGATTGAGCTCACCTGTTAGGATGTGTGTGTGTGTCTATATAATATTAACCTTTAACCATCTGTGTAGACAATCCAAGTTTGGGACTCTTCCTCTGTGTTTGTAGCCTAGTATGTATGCTGATGATTATCTGAATAAATCAATAGGCTAAGGTACCTGTCTGACTCTCTGGCATTCCTTAACAATGTGAAACTGACTTAAAAGCAATGAAGGGTGTTTCAAAGTTGTTACTTTAAGGTGCTTGTTAGCATCCCGTTGTGTATTTTGAAAAGCTTATTTGCGTGTGTGGTGTCCTTATGCCAAATGAATATTTGTAGCTGATTAATCGTAGTTGCTCTTTATATAAAGAGATTCTCCACAAAAAGTCCACAAAAATGCATACCTGTAGAGGGCAGTCCCACTTGTATAAAGGCTGGAATTAAGCGGGGTGACTGAAGTGCTGAATGTGCCTTTCTATGTGGTTTGATTGTGGGATACGACCTTGATTTCTAATTGGAGCAGTTAATTTAGATGACTAATATAAGGAAAGAATCCTGGATAAGTGTTCAGCAGGTCAGTTGTTCTGCTTACATTGTTAATGTTCTCACTCTTCCACTATTATGTCACAAAATAAATGAGAAAATAAGATTTTTAAAATCGGTGTTTCTGTTTTTTGAATGTCTTTTTTTCTGGTATCATTAACTTCTTTATGCTGTGCTTTACCTATTGCCTGAAATAACTATTTGAACAGTTTGAGTTGTGAAAATACTTGAAGTTTTAATGCCACTCTTTTTTTTTCTTTTTTAATCATTTTTTAATCTTATCTCTGGAGTGAGGATGTTGTCATTTGCACAAGCTGAATTCCACTTTAAAATTTTGTTACTTACCATACCAAGAAAGAAACTTTGCAAAATGAAATTGCAAATTTTGAAAGTCTAGTCAGAGTTTCTGCTTGTAGTAATATTCTTGATGACTTTGTTTGCAGAAGTATTTTTTTAAATTTGATTTTTTTTCCATCTCCCACACTGAATAGGTTTTATTGGAATTGGAAACCTCCCGCCTCATAGCCCACATTGAAAAATCCATAAGAGAAGAAGCTGGAGAAGATGATGAGTTGTTTATAGTAGATGAGAATGGAGAGACACAGCTGCCTGTTTATGTTGGCCCAGATTTTGAGAATAACCTGAGAGTACCTCTTCTAGAAGTGCTGAAATACCCGTATCTGCTGCTACATGAGAAAGTCAGTATGTATCTTCTGTCATGCAGCTGGAAAGGCATGGTGTTGTTTGTACTGAAGGAGGCAGAAGTAGCAAATAGTGGCTAAACAAGAATACCAATTTTTTTGTTTGTTTCGTGAGCTTATAAGTTTGTTTTGATTATAAATATGTTTCTCCTTCTAGGTGAGCTTTGTGTAGAAGTGCTGTGTAGAATGGAAGAAAGTCATACCTCCTTTCAGGTTTTTGAGAAATATCCAGGAATTTATCTATTTTTGGTACATCCAAATGAAGTGGTAAGTTACATTTTCTGTCCCACTAAAGCTTGATTCTTAATAATGTTAGAACAGATTCTGAGTGTTTTTGTGGTGTTTTTTTTATTTCTTTGTGTATGTGTTTTGTTATAATCCTTAGATTCGTCGTTGGGCCATCCTAACAGCAAGGAATTTAGGGAAGGTTGACAGAGATGATTACTATGACTTACAGGAAGTGTTGACTTGCTTGTTTAAAGTTATTGAATTGGGGCTTTTTGAGAGTCCAGATATTTACAGATCTTCGGTGATTGAAAAGGGAAAACTCATTCTTCTGCCATCCCATTTATATGATAATACCAACTACAAGAACTATTGGCTAGGTGAGTATTTCTGGTTGGAAATGAGCCTTGTACTCGTAACTTGTCTGGTAAGCAGTTGTTTCAAGTCTGAGCTATTTCAAGTGGATTTGGATTCTCTTGGAGCTTGTCAAACGGAGAAACTGAACATTGCACATCTGCAGTTGTTCAGGTCGTTAAATGTTGCTGCTGATCTCTTAGGCTGAGTGTTATAGCAGCACTGGTGTTTGGAAAATCCTTGATTGGATGAAACTGAAAACAAGTTTTCAGAAATGTACAGAAAGGTGGTTTTCTTGCAGGTATTTGTATGTTGCTAACAGTGCTGGAAGAACAAGCTATGGACTCCTTGTTACTGGGCCCAGACAAACAGAATGACTTCATGCAGTCTATACTTCACACCATGGAGAAAGAGGCAGATGGTAACTAATTTTTAGTACTGAGATTAAGGCAATTTCTTGTTTATTATTCATTTCTGTCTTTTTTTGTTGTTGTTGTTATTTTCTATGGTACTTTGTTTAGTGTTTTTTTTTTTAGCATTGTAATGCTGAGGTGATTAAACTTCAACTTTGAGGCTTATTTGTCTCCTGGGATATGGTCAATATTTTGCAATATTTGGACTGTGCTGACAAATAATGAAAAGTGACATTCATGACAATCTCCTAATAAGAGAAAACACTGCAGTGCTTTAAGAGAACAGAATTGATCATTTCTCCCACATCATTTTCACAGGTTGTATGGAAATGAACATTTCAGTATGGCATAAAGTTAGAATTTTTAGCACTAAAATAACAAAACACCTTTTTGCTTTTTTGGACTTGCTTAAAAAACTGATTCTTGCATCTGTTTTATTTAGACTTTAGATTTTAGGCTTGTAGCTCTTGAACCATCCTTGTAGCCTGTGTGCCATGACATAGCTCTAGAAAGGCTCATGAGCTGAAGATTAGAGCTGCCCTTTAGAGAAATTATTTCCTTTATGAAGGTATTTATAAGCATAGTACATATGTTGAGGATATAAGGTATCACCTTATATGAAGAAGGAAAAGCACACAGGAAAGAAAATTGTTTCCATCTTAAATTTGAAGAATAAATTGTCCTAGAGGTATGAGTTCTTGACTAAGAACTACTTTAGTTTTTGGATTATCGGAGCAGGGAGCATAGTAATGATATTTATCCAGGTACCTGTTGATCAAATACAGCAGTATCTTTCTGTACAGACAAATTAAGCCAACTTTTTTTTCCTATTTCTTTTTGTCTTGGGATTCAAAAGCATAATTGCCACCTACTCAACTAGTTAAATTATGTTAATTTCATTTAAAAAAAACAAAAAAAACACAGAACAAAAGCCCCAGTAAGAATCAGTTTCACCCTACTCCAGGAACACACAGAACTCTTGCATTTCAATTCTCTCCAATGTTGTTATGTTTCAGATGATTCCACTGACCCCTTCTGGCCAGCGCTGCATTGTTTCATGGTTATTTTGGATCAGCTTGGATCTAAAGTATGGGGTCAGCTTATTGATCCCGTTCAGGCCTTTCAAACAATTATCAACAGTGTGAGCTACAACAATGAAATAAAGAATATACGCAATAGCCTTATAAGGTAAATTTTGCTTTTTTCCTTTTTTTTAAATTTTTTTAAATTTTAATAATAGGTCATTTTTGTTACTGGAATAGGACAATCTTTATGATCATAGAATGGCTTAGGTTGGAGGGAACCTTAAAGATCATCTAGTTTCAACCCCGTGTCACTAGTAGGGTTGCCAACCACTAGATCAGGCTGTCCAGGATCCTGTCCCAGCTGGCCTTAAATGCCTCTTAATCTTAATATCAGGTAGCATAATAGCTTGATATTTGTTTATTTGTCAATGCTGCCTTAACTTATGTTGGGGAAGTGGCAAGGAGAAAAATGAGGTGTTGACAACTTCAAGCAATGCAAAGTTGAAGTAGGCCATCTACAATCTCAAAAATGTGCTTGCTTCTCTTTGATTACTTGATATCTCAGGTATACTTGGATTTTTTTTTCTGAGTCAGGAAGGCTACTAACTGCTTAGTTCTTACTGTCATAACCAACTCACACTTGAAATTGAAGAAAAATGCCACATCTGAGACTCTTGATAGAATTATGGGAATTCCAGAATTTTCAATAGGATGATGCTGTTTAGGTTATGTTGTAGTCTCATATGATGACTGATTTAAGTTTACTTTCAGCTCGTATTAAGTCTTGATTATTTCTCTAGATTTTTTTAAAAGGTGTGATCACAAAAAGTTTATACATCTTCTGAATGTATTCTTTTCAGAGAAGGTAGAAAGTCTTACCTTATAACATCACTGTGTGCTGCTTATTCATGCTGGAGTGAATGTATGAGTACCACATGCCAGTGGAGCCATAATTTGGCTGTACTTAGGGATCAAAAATTCGAAGAATATTGACTTTGAATGTTTGTTCTATTTAATCAGTCAAATCCATGTCTTGCTGAAAAACTTTTTTCTGAGGCCGTCCCCCCTTCTTTGCCTTCCACTCTCTTACAAGCAGGATAAAATAAGATTTCACAGTTTTTAATGTCAGTGACAAAACATAGCTAGGAAAGTTTCTAGTAGTGACGTGGTCAGTATTTTAAAAGTGAAGTGTGTGTCTTGGCTTATTGGCTTTCTGATTGCTGATTGGCTTTCTGATCGCTAGTTGTGTGGAATCTGTAATGGTTAATATTTCTTTTTAGGACAAAATCTGAACAGAAGACAGACTACAATGATGAAATGGTTACTTGCAGTCAGATTGTATATACTTATAACACAGAAAAGCCTCAAAAGGTATTAACAACTATATTTTTTACTTGCTTTTTAAACTCTGATCATTGAATGACAGTTTCAGTTTAAATCATCTTTGAAATAGAGGGGAATATGTTCTGTTTCTATCAGTAATTTTTATAACGTTGCAAATAAAAAAAATGTGAAGTCAGTATTGTGTGCCTTAAGCAGCAGCAGGTCTGGCCACTTCTTTTTCTGGTACTTTCAGGCTGCTAAAGGAAACAAGAACATGTCTATGAATTAGGCAGAGATTCTACTAAAACTAAAATTGGTATTGAGACTGAGGCAAACATCATTACCTGAAGGAAAACTCTGAATTCAGTTTAGATATGGAGAAACAGAGGGCTTTAAATATAGGATAGCTGATTATCTGAAGTTAAAATATGTCATTGTGATAACATCTCTGGAATGTTTTAAAATGGTTCTTTTTTTAAAGGAAATACAGTTCCACGTTTGCTTCATAAGTTAATCTAAGAAATATTTTTTCTTGCGTAGTATGATTTTTTTGTCTTTTCATTTAGATTTTGACTTATATGTTAACTAATAACAGATCCCTTATGTGTGAGAAAATAACAGAAAGGCTAGGAAAACAAAGGCAGATTGAACTGTGAAGATGTGAATAATGATCATAATTCATGATTAATTTATTTTTCAGGATACTGGGTGGAAAACTGCTATTTGTCCAGACTACTGCCCCAACATGTATGAAGATATGCAAACACTGGCTAATGTGCTTCAGTCTGATATTGGCAGAGATATGCGTGTCCATGACAGCACGTTTCTGTGGTTCATCCCTTTTGTTCAGTCACTAATGGATCTCAAGGACTTGGGTGTGGCATACATAGTAGAGGTCATTCACTACCTCTGTTCGGAAATCAAGGATATTCTCAATGAAAGAATCCAGCGGTGTGACAAAGTTTCTGAATTTTTTCTGTTGATCTTGGTGTCAATTATTGAACTACACAGAAACAAGAAGTGCCTGCATTTGCTGTGGATTAGCTCTCAAGAATGGGTGGAAGCAGTGGTGAGATGTGCTAAGCTTCCAGCAATTGCATTTACCCGGTGTACTGAAAAAGCAGCTGGCAGCTATGCTAGAGGTTCATCGACAATATCTTTACAGGCTTCTAACTCTGTGCAGCATGCTTGTGTGCAGTTGATACGCAGCCTTCTTAGAGAAGGCTATCAGATCGGTCAGCATGCACTATGCAAGCAATATTTAGACAAACTCAATCTCCTTCTGCGAGGAAATCTATCTTTAGGTTGGCAGCTGAACATCCAAGAAACTCAGGAATTACAAATATGTTTAAAGCAGGTTATAAGAAGCTTAAAGAGCAGAGCAGTGAATGTGTCTGTAGAAAACAATGCAAACTCTACAGCTTTACCCACTGTTTCTTTGAAGCAAGAGAAGAGCGCACCTGGTGATGGTTATAAGATGAGTGTGCATGGCAGAGAGAACCTTTGTTCACCAGTTGCCTTCATATCAAAGGAAGGTGAGGATGGACGTTGTCAAGATAACTCTTTCACTGGCAGAAATAGTGCCTGGGAACAAGATTGTAAAGATTCGTCTAAAAACTCAAAATCTTTGACCTCTACAGACTGCCTCTTGGTAAATATTAAAAAGGAACCTACGGACTTGATAACTCAGGAGTGCAGATGCCTGCAGAAATCATTTGCAAAAGAAATGCATGGGAAAGTTCAGGAAAATAGGAATAGTGGTCTTATGTCAGGGAACTGTGATGTGGGTAATCAGGGCTTTAATATAAGTATTCAGAGTTTGAATTCTAGAAGAAGTGGAGTGTTGGAAAACAAACAGGAAGCGGAAGCTATATCACCAATATATCTATCTGCTCAAACTAGTGTTGATTCTCCAGAGCATGTTTACAGCTCAGATGTACAGGGAAGAAAAGCGTCTCCTAGTTCCTCTTCAGAGTTTAAAGAAGATACGCATAGGCTTGGGCATCTTCATTTTCAGACACGCAATACTGAAGGGCGCTCTAGACTATTAACTCAAATAGCGGATCTGAAAAACTGTGGTTCTGCAACAGGTGCTTCAGAAGCAGAGCAACTTGTGTTTTGCACTGGCAGTTCATGTATGAGGAAAGGCTGTTGCAAGCATCAGGGAGTAAACGCTGTGGGTGAAAATGAAGACAGAGAATCAGCAAATATTTCAAGGAGTTCTGAAAGTACGTGGGAGAAAAGTGCTTTTCAATACGGGCTGGTCTCCAAAAACCAGGAACAAAAAGAGATGCCACTTGACTGCTTCAGCTTTGCTAAAAATCAACCTGGAAATCAACCTGGCATGCAGGGAAACAAAGATAACAGTATTTTGCTTGCAAATATTAGTGACACCGTGCTGCAGAACATATCCACCAAAGACGACTTGAGTTTGTTGTTGAAGTCTGTCTGTCTTAAAGACCAAGAGCAACCTAATTTAAGAGACCTAGTTAAATGTGACCGTAAAGGTCAAATTTCAAAGTCATCCTGTACAGTTAAAAATTCAGTGAGTGGTCATGTTCCATCTAGCTTTGAAAATAAGGGAGTTATGTCCAACACTGCTCTTCCAGTCAGTCCACTGACAATCAGATGTGAATCAAGTGAAAAGTTGATAGTATGCTCAAAATATTTCAAGAGAGAAAACAGTTCAGAGGGGAAGGAAGAGGAGAATTTTGTGAGGATGGTTTCTGAAGATAATGCTTTAACAAATTCCCAGCTCGATAAAGATCTCAGTAAATTGTCATTAGCTGCTTATGCCAAAAGTGTCAATTTTCCATCATGGTCAAGTCAGGAAAGTTCAATGCATAATAATACATGTGATGTTAAAAGGAAAGTGAAAAGTGCTGTAAGATCTTCCAACGATGCCCAGAGTAATCAGACTCTCTGTGATACAGATAGCCATGGCAATAAAATCATTATAATTTTAGACTCTTCTGATGAAGAAAACAATATTACTGTCAATGAGGAAAGAAAAGAAATTAATGAAAATGCGTGTCCTGAAAAGCAACCTTTATCAGAAATGCAGCATGATGTTACAGGTAGCAAATCAGAATCAAAGATGCCAAACTCTCCCTTGCCACTTGAAGACTGTGACTCTCAGTACTTTGAGTTTGAAACAGAAGTTGATGTCTTTTCTGTTTGGCAGGATACTCAAGAATATAAACAAGACGGTCTTTCAACATCGGTTGGTAGCAGTCATTCAGATGGCTTACTGAAGGATCACACAAATGAATGGGGTTATGATACAGATTATGTAAGTGATGATGCCATGGAAAAAGAAACAAACCAGACAGGGGAGGAGATAAATACTCATCAGAAAGAAACTGATAATACAGAAGTAACTAATTCAGCTTTGCAAGAATTTTCTGCTAAACAAGATGTAAAAGATGAAGTGAAGAACTCTACTGACAAAACTACTGTTGATAAAGACTTAATTCTGAATGCAGATTTGACGGAACCCAGAGCTTCTACATCCAGTATCTCATTAGCTTCAAAGCTGGCACTTAAGAAAAGTACTCTGAGCCCACGTAAAAATATAGCTAAATCTAAGGTAGCAAGAACCATTCAGAGAAGTCCTAAAACAACAGCTCTGAATACAACACAAACTAAAAAACTACTTCAAAGTACGTTAAAAAAAATTCAGCCTGGCAGGACAACGCCTGCTGTTGTTCCTCCAAAGAAAGCTCGGCAGTGTCCTGCACCAACATCAACAGTGGAAAAGCTTGGTCTGAAAAAGGCACCCCGCAAAGCATTTGAGTTATCCCAGCGCTCTTTAGATAGTCTAGCTCAATTGCGTAGTTATGGTAAAGTTGCAGGGAAGGTTGGAGTTGCTCAGAGGGGGAAGCTTAAACGAACTGCTCATCCGAGTTTATCTACGCAAATTAACAAAAAAATGCTAGCTTGCCAAGACCTTCAGTTTTTAAAGCAAACAAGGCTCGGCAAAAGTGTTCGAGTGAAAAATATTTCGAGGAGTTCTGAGGATAGAAGCAAAAAAGTTAGCACGATGGATACAAAGTCTATCAAACAAAAGGCTAAATGTCTTGATGAGCCATCTGTTGAAAAGCAAGGAGAAAAAAAACCAGGAGTGACTTTTTATCCATCTGTCGATGAGAGAGAACGTATCACTAGCCTCTCTGTGGAGAAGGAGGCTGTGCAAACTACACTTGTCTCTAGTTGTTCAGACTCAAGCAGAACAAAAGACTGTGATGTAATGATTCCTCGTGCACTTATGAATTCAAGTCCATGTTCTGCTGCAGTTGTTGGAGATGCTAAAGGTAAACCAGAAGAAGGTTGCATCGTCCAGCCTGAATTTGGGATGACAACTTCAAAAGAAAATGAGTGCAAACCAGATGAAAACAGTGATGATGATGGTTTATTTTTAACTCAGTTAGATCCTGTGGATATGGAATTGTGTTCACAGGATGAAGATGCTGAAAACAATTCTATAGCTACTATAAGAACAGAGGAAATGGAAATAGATAGCACTGAAAGCCTTCAGCAGAATGAGCCCTTGACTGTTGTGAAATGTAAGTACAAAGACTGTATGGGAAAAGTGGAAAAAATAGGAGACTGCTGTAGCAAGCATTCGTCCACCAATTCAGAATCAGATCACCTGTTTGCTAAGCCTTCTTCCCTGCCACCAAGAAAACCTTCCACTACTAAAATTTTCAGTTCAGTAAGTTCTTCACGAAATGCAGCCTTCAGCAAAGATCTCGAAGATGTTGAAAAACAACCACAAACTTTAAAAAGCAGAGCTAGCATTGCAAAACCTGCTGTGTTGAGACCACTGAGTGAAAAGATTACACCAACAAGAAATCAAACATGCAGGACTCCAAGTTCCAGTAATATTCCTCAACCTCGTATTTCTAATAATGTTCTCCAGCCACGAAATACACAGATCAACAATGCTTCAAATATTTCCAGAGGGCCTGTCCGAGCAGAGCATTATTCTTCTTTTCTTGGCGCTCAGCAGCACGATCATAATATTTTTGTTAAGGAGGTTCTGAAATGGACTTATGAAATGTTTGCAAACTCCATGCAGTTTGGACCTCCAAATTATCTCCTGCAATCTGTAGTCGCCTCTGTTCCCATCAGATTTCAGGGATACAATGACTATTTTAATACGTTTTTCCCCTTGATGATGCTAAATGCCTTTGAAACAGTAAGTTTGTCTTAGTTTGTTTTAATCAACTATAGCTAGTAAAATTTGGAAAGAGATATAAAACCGTTTTCTGTTTACATTACAAAAATGTTCTTGATTGGTTCAGATATTCATCTGAACACAGGAATGATTTGGGACAATTAATAAGGCTTTTTTGTCTGCATTCCCAACAACATGCAATAGGGGATATTAAAAAAAATTGTTCCTCTTCATAATATTTAAAGCTTAAAACAGCAGTTTTTTTTATTTTGAAACTGAGACTCTTCAATGACAGCCTCTGTGTTTAAAAAACAAAACAAACAAACAAACCAGAAAAAATGGTATGTTTTTAAGGTTAGTCATTGCTTTTCTTCTCCAGTTGAAATAAGACAAAAAAAAAAAAATTAAGTTAATACCAGGATAATGCTGGTGTGCGTGAGGATGCAAGGCAGAAAAATCCACATTTGTTTCAGAGGGCTGTGTAAGAAACATGTATTTAAAATGGCAGGAAACGTAAAAGCATTTTTGCTTCCTGCATATATCTTGTGATTGACAGCACTTGGAGTTGTGATGAGCTGTTCTTCTGAATCCCTAAATCCTTCTAAGTGTTTTTATGTAGCTTTTACTTTCTAATACATAGCTGGTACAGGAGTGGGTAGAAAACCAGAAGATGAAAGACAAGACTTACTACTTCCACTTACAGAACTTCTGTGCGGATTTGAATACGGCAGAGTTTATAGGTAAGTGTGATGTTTGGTGTAATTTCTTTGTTTTGTTTTGCTTTTAAATGAAACTTTGTCTTTATTTAGACAGTGCCTAATAACAAGCAAAGTACTTAAAGGTAGAAATAAGCATCTGATATAAGCATTGAGTGTCATGTCAATTCAAAATAATTGTAGGAAGGTAGGGTTATGATTTTTTTTTTCTCTACTATTTATCTTTATTTTCAAAATACAGATATAGATGTATTGAGTGAATATAAGGTGTATTGTCTTACTGATTTTTTAGAATGTGATACATTTTGTTTGCTGATATGGTTCTTCAGCTCTGAAAGTGCGGTCTTGAGTCATGGAATTAGAGTAGCAGTGTAGTAGGAATCCAGACGTTGCTACTTCTAGTTTTTCTATCTGTTCTTGCCATGTAACTGCTAAGGGATCTCATCTCTATTCCTCTCACCTTTTCTACTGTGGTTGCTTCACCAAATGTATGAAGTTTTTATTTGCTTTATATACTGAAAGGATCTTTAATTTGCGCTTTACAGAATGTACCAACCAGAAATAAGCATTTAGCAAGGAACTTGTGCTTCATCTTGATTGGTTCAGTACAAAAGTTATTTGTATAGTGTTGGGATAGTTTCACTCATTTGGAATGTTGTTTCATCTTATTCTAGCAAATAAAATAATTCTTGACTTGTTTTGCTTTTACGTGGCTCAGAACAGTGCAGCATGGAGTTAGTCTCATAGTCTTCAGCTTTGTTAGAGTTAGACTGTGTTTTTGCAGTGGAAGCTTTCAAGATCAAGATATAGGCCATGATTCAATGTATAACTTTCTTATAAAATGGCTGCGTAGGTTAAAATGGCCACATAGATTGTTTTTCACAAGAAGGGCACCGAGAGGCAGAACACGATGGAGGCTAGGATGTGCTGAACAGGGTAAGAAATTAATCCAAAGGGCTTGAGCAATGCCCACAGTTACCAAACATGAACAATATGAACTTCTGTGGAGGAGTACACACACTCACTGAAGAGGGAAAGGCTGCTAAATAAATGTAAATGTATAATTAAAGTTATGCTTGTTATCACAGGAGACGAGGTATCATAAATCAGGAACTGGGGCTTAGCAACCTTTTAGCTATTTCCTGATAAGAGTTTCTTTTTTCTTAAACATAGCTTTTGTAAGTAGTGAGAGATAAGGCAAAAATACAGAGCAGAGTAAGGAAGGTCTGACATAAGGACAGGTAATGACAGCTTCAAGAAATATTGCCCTCCTCTATCCATAGGAAAGTGCAAAGTGATCTTAATGGGCTGGTGATAGATCTTATGGAAAAATGGATTAGCAAATGTGTCATGTAGACTGTGAGCCTGCCCTACCTAGCCAGTAGGGGAGCAGGAGGGTAATTCTCTGCAATGAGAGAAAAGGTATATAATGAGAAGTGTTTCTTCTCCCTTGCCACAAAGAGGCACATGCCCACTATTGCAGTAACAACAAAAAAAACTTTGCTGCTTCACTGAGGTCTTTGCGTGATAGAAAATTGCTGATTCTGAGAATTTCCAACAGCTATCAAGTAGGTATTACTGAAATATGTAACATGTTAATTGTAGCATTTTGTTAGTGGGGTAGTAGTTGTGCCTGTTTTCCTTTTAAACAATTCTAACTTTAAAATGTATTTTTGTGTAGCTCGTTTTGAGGAAAGTGATTTGACAAAGCAGCTCCATCCGAAGGAGGATGACTTAATCTTTCTGGTGGGCCAGAAAAAGAAAGATGCCTTTGGGGAAGACAGTGAGGTGGAGGACCACCTGGTGAATCATGTTGGTCTTGTGAGGCGATTTTCTCGTGCATCTGGCTGCTTAACCAGTAAGTAATTGGGGCAGAAATAAAAATGATACCATGAAATGCTTCTTTAGAGCCAGTTGATGAGGGATGTAGCAGTTACCTCAGGAAATATTGTTGTTTCAGCTCAGCGTGTCAGCATGCTTACTACATGCTAGAAACTTTTTAAAAAGCCAGCAGCTGAATATACAGACTTGGTTGGCTTTTCTACATTGGTGCATTTTCTACAGACTTCAATACACATGCTCTTACTTTTTGTAAGAGCAGAAACTCATAGGTAAGTGCTGTGCATCTTTAGGAGTGCGTTGTTGTTAGATATGAGGTGTCATGAATTGCTGTGACATCACTGCATAAAATCTTCACGGTCCTCTGTAACTTGAGCTGTGAAATGCAAGGTTTACCAAATATCAAGAATAATGCTGCCCAAAGAAAACAGTTATTTTGGCAAGAATTATTTGTCTAATAGAAGACAGCTCCTAATTCTGACAATATTTTTATGTAACTTGTTTGAATATCTTTCAGTAATCATTTTGAATATTCTTTGAATTAACAATTTTTATTGTCATTTCTCCTCCCTTTTCTTCTAATAGGACAAATGGAGCAACATATTGTCTGTCATCTTTCTGTACAAACTCAAGGAAATTTGTCATTCTTCATAAATAGTCAAATGAAGTGTGTGGTGGTTGGTTCCTTAGTGCCCACACAGCGATCATTCAAAGGTCTGCTACTACTGAGCAGGAGTCCCCTGGCTAAACCCATCATAAATCCAAGCTACAGTGATTTCTGTCCAAGAGATTTGCCTGTAGCTTCAGAAAATGCTGTAAGTCCTATGCCTAGGGAAAGTGATAGCAATGGTAGGCGGGCAATTGGATCTTGTGAATTTTGCAAAACTGATTCTGCATGCTGATTTTGGAGGTGACCAAGGGCGAAAAGAAAGGTTTCAAAAGCACTGACTCACTCTGGTTTTCAGAGTTGCTTGATTGGGTGAATAGAGATGATGCTGAATTTGTTGAGGTGCAACAGAACACCTTTGTTTCTTTGCTGGAGTGGTCTGTTCAGGGAATAAAGTGTAGAGTAGGAAAGGTAATGCAGTTTTATAGAGGAAGCATCGCTACAACTTTTCGATCAGGATTGAGTATGTGTCTAAGAGCAAACCTACTATCAAAAGCTTCCATGCACTTTGATTTTGTGAGCCTTAGCTAAGGGAACATTCTGGGATTATATAATGCTTAATCAGCATTAAGTCAGTATTTTCCTGTCGGTTCCTTCAGACGTTTTGTATGAATGAATACAACGAAGATCAAAAGAGAGCCATTGAAACAGCTTATGCCATGGTAAAGCAACATCCAGGGCTTGCCAAAATCTGTCTTATCCATGGACCACCTGGAACTGGGAAGTCCAAAACTATAGTTGGACTTTTGTCTCGTGTGTTGAGAGAGGTAGGTGAATGTGATGTAGCCATCCTGTGTGGGTGTTTGGTTTCTCAATGCAAGTCAGTGGTAGCTTAAGCTAAATGGAAGAGTGGCAGTGATGATGACTAGGGATGCAGTTCATTAAACTGCATTAGTTAAACCAGAACAGAATAGGCTGTAATGGCGTAAATAGTATTTTTTGGATGCTTTGGAAAACATTTGCTTCACAGAACTTAGAGAATTAAAAAAGAATATAAATTTGCTGAAAATACGTTTTATTAAAAGTAATACATCAAAGTATTAAGATATTTTTAACAGTGCTGTTTGACCTGACCAGTTTAATGGTTTTTGTATTAGCATCCCTCAGATAATTGTTGAAGGGAGCTCGTGGAAATGATATTTGTTTGAATGAAGTGCTGTACTCAATGTGAGGTCTACCTTAAAAGAGTTTAAGTAACACATACCTATACTCTGCATGCTGATTAGGTTGAATGTGCTGTCTGACTTCTGAAATACAAGTGGAAACAATCTAAAGAGCCTGTCTTGGTTTATTGTTAATTAATCTCCAGAACACTAGGAATGAGAAAACAAGTAAAAAAAATGCCAGGATGAAGCAGAACCGTTTTCTGGTTTGTGCACCATCCAATGCTGCGGTTGATGAACTCATGAAAAAGATCATCATTGCATTTAAGGAAAAATGCCAAAACAAACAGGAGCCTTTGGGTAAGGCTTATTTTAAAAAAATTAAAAAATCTGTTTCTGTGTTAAGTAGACAAAACCAGTTGTTGCAATTTCTCCTTCAGGTTAGGTGTAATACTTCTGTGTTGCTCTGTACAGCTGTTTTCTTTTGCAGACCATGACTGATGCTGCATCCTTTTCCCACTGTTAGTTTGCTTTTTAAAAAGATGTATTTTTTTTTTTTAAGTAAACTGCACTTTATGTAGACATTTACCCTTTCTTCTTAGTGTTATTATCAAATCACCATATTTAAGTAATTAAAAATTTAAATATAGTGTTACCAGTACTGCTGTTGTTACATTTATTTATTTATTTATTTATTTCCCCCCCTCTCAAACTAAAGTGCAAAGATGATTAAAGCAATCTTAAAAGTAATTTGGGTCTGATTTTTGTAAACAGGAAACTGCGGTGATATCAAATTAGTGCGACTGGGTGCTGAAAGATCAATCAACAGTGAAGTCCGGGCTTTTAGCCTGGATAAGCAAGTTGAACATAGAATGAGTAAGTAGCGTGCAAATTTGGGCTTTTCTTTACGTTTTATTTAAGAGCTGGATGATGTTATATGCTTGGGACTGTATGTCCTTCAAAAAAAAAATCAGATGTAAGATTTTCTTTCTGCAACGGCACGCATTGTGCCAGAGTGCTTCATAAGCATTCAGAGCATGTGTGGCCTAAGATCTAAGTAAAACCCCTGGAAATTAAGCAACACCATGTCTTGTCCATTTTAAAGAAATAATAACAAATGCATGTTAAAGCCATTCTTTTTAAGCAACATTACTATGCAGCATTTGAGAGCTACAGTTGAAACCAAGAAAAGTGCATCATCTTCATTTTATTGTCCAAGATAAAAGACTTCGATAGGGAAAAGGAAACTGCAACAAAAAGTGACTTTCTGTTCATTGTTAATGATGTAATGCTGTTATTGTAACCAGTTGAACTATTCCCCCTGCTGATTTTCCTTCAATTTATTATAGAACGAAAGCCAACTGACCGGGACCAGGATATTCAGAAGAAAAAAGCAGCTCTGGATGAGAAGCTGGACATGCTTTCTCGTCAGCGTGCCATGCACAGATGTGAAAAGAGGGAGGTAAAAAATTGACAGTGTTATATTTGTTTGGGTGGGTTTCTTTTTTTCATAACTGTATCCAAAGAGTGAAAAATGCTTTCTTTTAAAGACATCCAAGATAAGGAATGAGGAACTTCAGGTTTGGTTTTTTTTCCTGTTTATACTGATGTTTTCAGCTACGCGGTTATGGAACTTACTGCTCTAATGCCCAGCAACTTTCATTTGGTTCTGCCACCCTTTAGTTCTCAGTGCAACCATATCTATTAATTATTTAATTTCATTGTGTGCTTCAAAGCTTTGTTTTGTTTAACGGGAAGTAGTAAGATGACTTTAAATTCTGACATTTGAAATGTTTTGCACTTGGAAGTTTTCCATCATCTTGCCTAAAAAGTTGGCATTTGTTTTCAAGTTACAGATTTCTAAAGGTAAACCATTTTTCTGTTTGCACAGAAATGTGAGAATGCAGTGTCATGTGTTGCAAAGTGTGAATATGTTGACAATTTTCTGAGGAAACTGATCAACTTCTTCAGACATGTTTGATATTTAGAGACAGTCTGGACCAGTCTAAATGATCAATTATAGTATGGGAAGAAGAAAGATAAGTAGAACATGTGCTGTTAATTATTCCTGATATTATGTGGATTCTTTTTTTTTTCCTCATGTAGAGTCAAATGCTAGATGATGAAATTGGCAGACTTTCAAAGGAGAGACAGCAACTTGCTTCTCAACTGAAAGAGGTAGGAATTTATCTGCAGGGCTCTTAATAAACCTCAGGTAATGTATTTGGATACTTAGTATCCTTTAATTGTGGTGAAGATTTGGATTTGATGTAGCTGGCAGTGTTTATAAGTAAAGGTAAAAGACAAGCTGCTTTAAGTTATGGATTGCCAGATGTGAGTACTGTGGCTGTTGTGTTGAGGAGAAAAATGATTTGAGAATTCTCTCTTAGCGAGTGGATTTAAAAGGAAATGTGGCATATTGGGTGAAGAACATAAAAATGAGCTCACAACCTTCATTTAATTTAACCTACATCCATCACCACTTTCATGCCTCTTGCAGTCCTGCTGGAGCTGAGGTATGCTTAAGCCTTTCTAAGGAAAGTGACAGCCAGAGATTTTGTGCGTGGAAGGGGGGAGTGCCAATCTGCACTTTCAAACCTGATAGCAAACACACAGTTAGATTGCATAATTGTAGAGGCAAAAGTTTGCCACTTCAGTAGGATTGATCTGTGATTTTTAAAGTGAGAGTACTGCTTAGAGTCAGCTTTTGTGACTTCCATTTGCAATCATGGAGATAAGTTTCATTGGGATGATCTATTACTCGTGTTTGGTTTGGCAGCTAGAACTGTCCCGGCGGTTAAAAATTGCTTGAGGGTGGTTGATGAAAGCAAAAAGAGAAGAGAATACATGGTGTTCTGTTGTACTTGAAGGTTCGGGGACACTCTCAGAAGGTACAGACAGATATCATCTTGGAGTCTGATATAATCTGCTGCACACTGAGCACAAGCGGAGGAGGTCTGCTGGAATCTGCTTTTTGGCGACAAGGACTCGATCCTTTCAGCTGTGTCATTGTGGACGAGGTCAGTAAAGCTATTTAGAATTTCATCTTGTTCCGTGCTTGAAGTCTTCCTTGTTCTCTGCTTAGGCTACTTGTGGCTGTTTGCTGATGTAATATGATCTGGGCTGACTACCCTGTCCCCACATTTTATCTGATAGCCAGCCTGTTCTGCCAAACAGAACGAGAAGAAAGAATAACTACTGATTGCTTCTTTTTACTGACTTGGCTGTCACTAAAGCATCACACAGCTTTTATTTAAAAATCATGGCTCAAGTATGGTTCTTGCTATAGAGATTTGTATACTACTGTGTTATGTTCATATTTGATATGATTATATCTGCTATGTTTATATCTGCTTGGGAAGCTCTGCATGTTTAATAATAAAATAATAATCTGGTTTGAGTTTTTACTAGAGAATTTTTTTAAGCATTTTTTTGTTAAATCTAACTGGTATTACAGAACACTTTAAATACCTTCACTCCTTTGCTTACAACTTGTGCTTTTTTGTCCTATTCATGTGTACAAAAGGCAGGGCAGTCCTGTGAAGTTGAAACACTGATTCCACTGATTCATCGCTGTAATAAACTTGTCCTTGTTGGAGATCCCAGGCAGCTCCCTCCCACAATAAAATCAATAGTAAGTGTTTAAACTGTATTTTTTTTTGTACTATCTAGTGGGTATAATGTAAGGACCATGTAAAAAAAACATATAAAAGATAAAAAAAGAAACACTTTGAAGTCAGATCACGGTGTCTGTCAGGTTACAGCATTTTATACTGCCAAGTAATTTCTGTTTAGTGTGTTACGAGGAGCCTGTATTGATATTGCCTTCAGATGTCTTAGTGAAGCTGATGTTGATGTGAGCGTGACTTCTGTAGACTTGCAGCTAATCTCTTGCACCAGTAAGAATAGCTTATGGTAGCACAAACTTCCATGCAACCTGGCACTTCATTTGTGATTGACTGTGCACTGCTGCAGGCTCTGTTGTGTCATTGTGAGCTTTATCCACTGTCACATTCCTTAAGGGGTGCAGGATTAGGATGAAGGCTACTGTTTGTGTGAGGGCTTTCTTACCCTATCAGTGTGTTCTAAGAATGAACATACAGGAACTCTTTATTTTGCATCTAGCAATAGAGAGAAGTCTTTTAAACGTCTGACAAAGAAAAGAGGAAAAACAGACTGCCTTTTTTAGAAGCACTTTTTTTTTTTTTTTTTTTTTGGAACTTAAGTCCTTATTTAGAGGTCCCAGCTGGGAGACCTCTCTTTTCGTTATTACTGTGCTTAAAATTGCAGTATTTCAGAAAGGATAGATGCAAATGTAAAAAATGAAGTACAAGTGTTGTCATTTCATCAGTGTTTTAGAACTTCAAAATATCAAATAGTTTCAAGTCGAAAAAGCAAATTTTTATCATTAAATTTGGACCTAATTCCTCAGAAATCACTCATGTTTCCTTCTGACAGAAAGCTCAGGAATATGGCTATGGTCAGTCCTTAATGGCACGCCTACAGAGACACCTGGAAGAACAAGTGCAGAATAATCTTATACGACGTCTGCCAGTTGTGCAGCTGACTGTGCAGTACCGAATGCACCCTGACATCTGCCTTTTCCCATCCAGTTATGTTTATGGCAGGACTCTAAAGACTGACAAGTGAGTAGCTGTCTGTTCTGATTTCTGAGCACTGGGGATTTCAAACGAGCCTTTTCATATCAGGATTTTTTTTTATTTTAAAAATTCTTCAGGTTGTGGGGAAAGATGCTTAGTGGGAGACTGGCATTTAATCTCTTAGTGCTTGCTGTTATACATAACTAGTTCACTCAAAGAGGATCGTACTCTTTGCTGCATGGAGTTCATTTTTAGGTTTCAATTTATCCAGGTAACAGTGAAAATTAAGAGCTCTGAAAAATAGCTGAAGGTCGCTTTTATGAAAACGATGGTGAAAATAAATGATGCATCAGTTTCTTGTGGTTACCTAGTGATGAAACTTATTTACAGAGCAACAGAAGAGAACAGATGTTCTTCAGAGTGGCCATTCCAGCCCTATCTTGTTTTTGATGTAGGAGATGGCCGTGAGGAGCGTGACAAAGAGTAAGTCTTGCAGTCTACTCTGCCAAATTGTACATGTGCTGAGCATCAGTTACCAGCCAAAGAGTTGTGTTCTTTCCTGTATTGTTTCCAGTGTGCATTAAGTAACCAGAACTGCATTTTCAACTTGGTTTGATTTATGGAAGAATTTTGCTGGAAGCAGGTGTTGATTTGTGGTGGGGGGGGGGGTTTATTTACTTACCTGAATATAGTTTTAATTCTGTTGTGACTGTCTGCTAGATGCCAGTGAATCCTTACTGTTTATACTAACTCGAGAGATGGTTTGAGTTTCTGATGTATTTTATTTATTTTTAATTTTTAGTTACTATTTCTTCACAGCTGCATGCTGAGGTAAGACCAGAAGATGGCAGGCTCGGTCCTCCCTTTTGTATGTTCTGTGAGGAAAGCAAAGCTATATAGTTTTAAGGGAGCCTGAAGTGCAGCCTTTCATGGTTAACATTTCTCATTGTTAGTACCTTGTCAAGGCCTGCTTGTAAAGGTCTTTGAACATCTGTATGAAGGAAGCTCTGAAAGTTCCAAGGGGGTCTTTGAATCTCAATTCCACTTCCAATTTGGCTGAACTGTTGAATTCAGAAGCTGTCAAATGTATTTTTTTTAACATTTCCTTCATTTCTTGTTCAGCTCTTTTAGTAATCCCCAAGAAGTGAAATTGGTGTTAGAAATAATTAGAACAATTAAAGAAAAAAGGAAGGATCTAGGTCTTCGTCGCATTGGAATAATTACACCTTACAGTGCACAGAAAAAGAAAATTCAAGAGGAACTAGACAGAGTGTTCAGGAATAACAGGTAAATAAACCATGATGTTTTGAATGGGAAGTGACTCTTGTGTATTAGTCTTTTGATTATCCTCTTAAAATCACAGCAAAAGCTTTAAAATTTCTGTGTGTACTGCCAAAATCTGCACTTGGTAATGTTTTTAAAAAAGGACACTACCAACCTTTTCTCTTGAAACAAATGTGGTCTCTTTGTACCATTTCTTAGTTATTGCTTGTCTGTGTGCTTTGATTATATTGCTGTTCTGAGTGTAGCTGACTTGAAAGAAAATCTAAAATTCCAAGTGATGTGGAACTGAACAGCTTTTTAGCAGTGATCTTGGCCTCAAAAAAGGAAATTTTGCTTTATATTCATACACTGCATCTTCTCAAGTTCAGAAGCAGAAACTTAGTTTGAGTAGTTCTGACAGCTGATCATTCAGGATAGCTTAGGCCATTTGCATCAGTGTGTTGCTTAAAAATCCAACTAACAACTTAATGACTTGATTAATATTTTCTTCAACAGCCCAGGAGAAGTGGATACAGTGGATGCATTTCAGGGACGGGAAAAGGATTGCATCATAGTGACGTGTGTCCGGGCAAACAGCTCCAAAGGGTCAATTGGGTATGTCCATCTCCAGTGATTTCCAAGTCTCATTTCCAATAACACTCTAGATTCTGTCATTATATTTTCTACATTATCAGTAGAAAAGTTATTAGAGAACAAGTCACCACAGCTAGCAGATGAAAAGCCATCTGCATGAATTGACGTTAGTGGTTTGACACCCCCCCCTAAATAGGGTGTGGGAAACACTAAGTATGTTCTGCATTATATGCTGATGAATGCACGTCTGTTTTAGCCTGTCATTGTTTAGTTTTGGTAGGCTCCTTAGTGTACTGCAGGACTTTGCTTTTAGCTTTTACTCTGTACTGTGGTTTAACGTTTTTTGTCACCGTTGTTATACTGTTAATACAGCATTCTGTCTGTAAAAGCACTGCCAACTAGTTACGTAGTTTGGGAATGTCATGCAGAGCAGCTGTATCTTTGATTTGTAGAGCAGCATGCCTACGTTGATATGCAGAAAGTCTGGAATTAAGCTTGCAGATTTGATAGTTTATGTAGGTTCTTTCCAGTCTGAAACAGAAGGAACTGAATGCCAGGTGTACTGTTTGTCCCTCCAGACAACAGTTACACAGTTGTTAATTTACTTTAATTTACTTGAATAATATTCTCTGTAGCTCACTGATTGCTTCAATTTAGAAATGGCAGTAGTGTGCTGCGTTCTAGTTCATTAGCTTTTAAATTAATCTATGGGAAGGCTGTTCACATAAACAGAAATCTTTGTTTCCGCACACCAGGTTTCACTAAGCTGTTTATGCTTTTCTGGTACTAATTTCCTAGTTGTTAGCTTAAGGGCTTTTAATTGTGTTGACCTGTGCTGCTTTGGGAAGGATAAAAGACCCAAATTGTGTTAAACAATGATGCTTTCTGAAGGTGTCTTAATCTAGTTGATTGAGATTGGAAACTGAAGGCAGCTAGAACCTGCCAGTACTTCTGGCTGGCCTGGGACATAACCTCTATCTGTTCTTTCAGAACAAAACTTTGTAACTTACTGTGCTGGAGATTTACATAATAAAACTTTGGCAGTGGTATGCCTTAAAAGCTGTATGTACTGATGAGTTGGATATCTCTGCTACAAAGTCAAGTGTCATTGGCAAGATGTGCTGGGAAAGTTTGCCATCACCATTACTGCTGATCTCTTAGCTGACCAAAGTATTTTGGTCTCCAAGGTTGCTAGTCCAGCATTAAATTTGCTCTGAAAGTACCTTGCAAAAGGAGGAAAAAACTCTCCAAAGACACGATGGTTAAAGGATTTTTTTCCTTTCCTTAGACCAAACCACCTGTCATCTTTTTTGCTGTTAAGACTATGAAGTTCTTTCAAAACCACTTTTTTTTTTCTTCTTCAAGACCTATAGATCTAAATCATCTGTGCTGTTGGGTCTGCTCCCCTGCCTCTGTCCTTTTTCACTCAGTGGTCAAATCCTCTGGTGTGGTTCTGTGACTTCTGCAGTCTTTGCTGCAGGTATTGTGGATCTGCTGTTCAGCAGCATCATCACTGCTATTAGGCACTGGTGTTGGATCTATTCAAATTAAGTTGTGCAGAGACTTGTCTTTGAATTGCAAACTTTGTTAGTACAGAATAAGCTGTGCATTTGGGGAACTTTTTCATTAGGGGAGGAATATAAGTTTCATAACTGAGAGATGTTTTTGTTTTTTTCCACTCTGAGGATTTGTTGGGGAAGAAGCTCTAACAGAAATCAGTGTTCAAGAATACACTTAACATTTATTTGTAGGTTTCAGCACCTTGGTTTGTGATCCCACGGAAACAGGCTAGGTAATCTCATGCTTGCAACATGAATATTTTCTTTTGCAAGGGTTGTGCTTTTTTGATCTCGAAGCATGATTTAGCAGGTTTTCCTTCATATTCTGCCAGAGTAATTCACCTTTAAAATAAAATCTGGAAATGTTCAGCGTTTCAGTAGAAATTTTTTCCATTAATCATGCCGAATATTATTAATCTATTTCAGTTCAGGTCAAAAAGAAGCTTAAAGTCTTGATAGGTGAAGTGAGGTTGATGACTTCTGTACTTTGAGGAACATGTAAGGAAGCAGTAGTTGGCGTTAAGAGGGGATTTGCACTAAGAAAGGAAACATCGATGGTAAGAGGTGGAAAGGACTGGAATTCCCTGCAAGGCGTCAGTGGAGAAAGAAGAAAAAGCAGTTCATCTGAAGCCCTTCGTGTAAAGCAGGGCTGCAGTGGCATCTGGGAACGGGTCATGGGCTGCTTCTGTTGTCTTCACAGATTTCACATGTATTTCACATTAACTGAATATTTCCTTACCACTGTTAAGTCTCTTCCAAGAAGTAGTTCAGGAGTTCATTTTGTCATGTCTCCTAGGTTTCTGGCAAGTCTTCAGCGTTTGAATGTTACAATTACCCGAGCCAGATTCAGCCTCTTCATCCTTGGAAGACTGAAAACATTAATGGTAGGTACAGTGTTAATCAAGTGATTGTAAACTACCCTTTTAGGTCGAGTCAGTATTTTCAGTAACTAAATTATAACACAGGTCTCTACAGTTGAAGAACGGAGTCTTCAAAGATAGGCAGGATAAAATGATGGCAGAGATGTTTTCCTTCTTGATCCTTACTGTTCTTCCACTTATTGCAGTTGTCATAGGATTCTAGAGCAAGGAAAGATTAAAAACTGCAAAACACCCCCCAAACATTCCCCTGATGTTCAGATTGTTTTTGACGCTACTCTGTATAGCCATGTGGTTTCTGAGGATACTATTTGGTGGTATTTTTTGAAACAAATGTTTTTGAAACAGATAAGCATATTTTGGGGGAGCGAGGGGGTGTCATAAAGGTTCTATGAAATGTGCAGAAGTACTCTTGAATAGACTGTGTCTTATTGTTTCTGGTTTTTATTCCTTTTTCCATTGCAAGGGGGGTTAGCTACATCACTAGGGGGCATTAGACCCACATTTCACACTGGAAATACTCTAGGCCTTCATAGATGCAGAAATTATCACTTAAAGAGTAGTTCAGATTGCTGAAAGTAACCTTCCCTGTGTTACAGCAGCCAGAGTGCCTATTGCTGTTTTGCCAGTGAAAGTTTAGATCCTTCTATTCCAGAAGGAACATTTTGTGGTTTACGTTACGGTTGTCAGGTACCTTGATTGAAGGGGTTTTGTATCCTCCAAAACCTCTGTCCATGTGTTGTTTTCCTTCTGATAAATGTTTTCTTTTGGTGTGGGTGGGTTTTTTTTCTTTTTTACAATTAAGGAAAATAAAGACTGGAACGAGTTGATTCAGGACGCTCAGAGAAGAGGTGCAATTATCAAGACATCAGACAAAAGCTACAAGAAAGATGCACTTAAGATTCTGAAGCTCAAACCAACACCACAGAATCCCCCATGCCAGCTTCCCACCAAAGCGGGGACAACGAAAACTCCTCTGGCAGAGGCTGCTTCTTCTAGTAGGAAGGTGGCTGAGCCTGCAAATCCAAGGGAGGCCAGCAGACCACGGGAACTTGCTGCTGGTCCTGGCCATGCAGTGACACAGGGAAGCAGAATGTCCCAGCAGGCACAGGGAACTCAGGTTGCAGACTCCCGGAGAGCCAGCATCTCTGCACCAGTGCAGGCTGCAGCACTCCCTGCTGATAAAGAGAAACCGCGGGACCCAAGGCTGGCAAGTATGGCCAGCAGAACTGAAACGAAAGGGAAGGAGCAGGACCCAAAACACAGCAGTCAGTCAGCCCAGAGCAGTCGAGAATCAACGCTGCAGCAGCGTCTGGATGTGTCCTCAGCTGCCAGGGATCAGATTTCCAGAACGGAGCCATCGAAGAAGCACCAACAAACAAAGGGGCAGTGTGACATGCCTTCCACGTTGCCTTCCACAGCTAAACAAGAGGGTGAGACAAGAGCTCCATTGCCAGAACGCCATTCAAAAGCCAGCAGTGAAAGAGGTCAGTGTAATAGCAGTAAGTGGAACAAAGACCCACGTACTTCAATGAGGAGAACGTCGGAGTCGTCATCAGTGAGCACAGACTCCAGCAGTGCCAAGCGAAGAAGGATCTCTCACTGACTTCAGTACTTCAGTGTTGGCTCGTTACTGAAAATCTATTCCCAGGTTTCTATCTAACAAAGAATGTATTTTAAAATATTTAGTACACCTGGAACTCTCTTACAGTAATACTACTGCTGTCAGAAGATCCATCATTTTAAATGTCTCTAGTTACAAAAGGGACTATATCTGGCAGTTAAGAGCTTTTGAAGAGAAAAGTTGGAGAGTTGCATTACTTGGAATGGCAGTGAATTTTGTCATCTAGGAAGTTAAGGTTGTAAATGTTGTATATTTGTACAGTATGCAAAATTATTTTAAGATTTAATTGGGCAAATATAACTTTTCATTTCCTTGTGCAAATGCAGATTTCTTAGCTATGTGATTTTTTTTTTTAATGAACAAGAGCAAAGTATAAAAACAAGCAAAAAAAAAATAACCCAGACCTAATCTTACCAAAACAAAAAAGAGGGGAAAAAAACAAAAAACAAAAAAAACAGCCAGACTGTTTTCCTTTTGTACCAGTAAGTCTAATTTATTTAATAGAAAAGTGTGTGTGTTGGTAACGTGGTAACGATGAGTCTTCCTCGTGTTCCACTAGTGCCTCAGGGAAGGCTGAAGGCAGATGTACGTTGGTTGAATGAAGAGAATTCTACTTATTTTGTGTATTTTATTGCCTGTTTTTATAGGAACAGAAGAGCTTTCGTTTATATAAATGTGCCTTGAGTTTTGCTCTTGCTGCTTCGTCAGCTGGAATCCTTTTCCTCTTGCAGTGGCAGTACAAACTGCAGATTAAAGCCTGGGAGGTCTGTTTGAACCCAGTGAGTCCTTGTGATGAATAATCCACAGGACTGTGGAATCTGAGTCAAAGATCTAGTTAACACTTATTGATAATGACACTTAAGTTTCTTTGTATGTTGCTCTTGGAGATCTAGAGATAAGAAAGAAGAAGCGGTTCATTCTAAGTGTTACTACTGGATTCTTCTCACTGTTGATGAAGAAGAAGTAACCAGTAAAATGAGGTTGCAGGGGGGAAGAAATACCTATTTTTAAGAAAGCATCCTGTCATCATTAACATTTCACAATAAAAGTGGAATTATTTCTCTTAAGAATGAAGTATTAATTTTTCTTCTGGAATACAACGCGTCTGCCTTAAGCAAGTGAACAGTAATGCATGCAGTTTTGCATGGAGATAGTCTTGCATGCTTCTGCCCACGAGTGTGGCACCTTGCTGCAGTAGCATGAGTTAGGGGTTTTGCTTGCAAGCCAGGTTGCTATCTCCAGGCTCTTGTGTTCAATTTCAGTGCTTTGTGAACCAGGTTGGTATCCTGCCATCCCTTTCTAACTCTGACTTAGAAGGGCAGTTTGTACCATGACTGCTGTGGCCTGATGAGATCTGAGACCTAAAAAGAAACCAATGTTACCTTTGTGAGTGAGCTCTGATAAGTGAATCTTGCACCTGAAATGGAAGCATTGTCACATAATTGGGGGGCAGGTTCTGGTAGGGTGAAGTACTGAAAAACATACACTTAAGCAGTATGTGGGGGTGCTTTTGGTTCCGTAATGGCAATGGCTTTTCCTGAGCAAATGAGCTGCTAGATTTCTCTGGCCAGACTTTAACCATCATCATATTTCTGTTTCTGTCCTGACACATTCATTGCAGTGATTAGTGCTACCTTTGTTCTTTTATCCTGCTGCCAGAGTGGTGTGTGATCCAGTTCAGTGACACACAAGTGGCTTACTGAACAAAATGGTGTAGCAGTTCAGGTGGTAATTGATGCTGGGATAGCTTGCATGCTTGATGTATCCAGGCTCAGAAAAATGTGCTTTAGTAGCAACAACTGCATTGTAGGTGTGCTGGGAGGCTGTTAGTCACTGTGCCTGTCCCCTTCACTGGGCTATATAGTGCGTTTAAGATGATGGGAGAATTCTGACCTTTGGGATGCCTGTGAAGGGAAAGCAGAGTATGCATGGTGTTCAGCTTCAGTTATTCTGTGTTGCAATCTTAATTGTTTCAGTGAACCCCGACCTTTTCTTCTCAGCAGTATATGCACTTCTAAAACTGCTGTCACTCTTCCTCGATGTTGCACACTGTGTGTGAGAATGAAGGCTGCTTATTTTACTGCCATGAACTGGGCAGTTCTGTCACTCCCATGTTAGAGATAGCACACTGGGCTGGATTCTCCCTTTAAGTCAATAGGAACACTTAAAATACCTTTGTCTTTTAAACCTGTTGACTCTGCTTGCTGGGGCTGTGTTGACCTGTCTTCTGTTTTTTCACACATTAAAAAGGCTACTGTTCTGCAAGCTGCTGAAAGACCCTATAGCTGTGGAAGCTGTGAAGTCTGTCTTTCTGTAAATAAAACAAAGCTGGCAAGAGTGTGAATGAGAGGAAGCTTTTCTGGCCATTAAATAGAAGTTTGTCAAGGGAATTTTCTCTTAAGGCTTCTCCTCTTGTTTTCTTTCTGCTTAAGCATTCTGTATTTCAGAGCATGTTTTCTTTTGAAACTGTACTTACTCCATGCTGGAAGGAATTTTGTTTTAACATTGCATTTTTTTTCTTGTATTACATACGCATATAAGTCATGTGATTTTATAATTTGTGTTTTTTCCATAAATCATCTTTGAGGTGTGGTCAGTGGCTCAGGCATTTTTCTTATTTAAAACTAGTTTTATTTTTGTCTGATGTAAGTTCACAGCATCACGGAATTGCAGAGGTTGGAAGGAACCTCAAGAGATCAACAAGTCCAACCCCCCAAACTGTTGATCTTTCAGCAGTAGCTTTTTCCTCCCATTGTCAGCCTGTGCCATTAAGGGAATGAAACTGTGTGGTTGGCAGCCTAATTCTCAGTGCAGGAAAGTTCCTGGTGTGATGCTATTGGTCCTTGACACCACAGAGAAGGGAAAATCCCTTGTGTGAGCACAGGGCTGTTTTCAGAGGTTTTTGTCTCATCAGTCCTTTGGTTGTACATAAAGCAGCCTTTCCAGTAGAGGTGAAGTGTAACTCCATGCCATTACTCCAAACCATAGCTGTATCTATACTGATGATATCCAACCTAGGGCTTCCCTGTTCAGTTCTCCTTACCTGTGTATCATTGCACGTGCAGTGTGCAGTTGAGTGCTTATGGAAGGATGCCTTTGCTAGCTATACCTACAGATATCTGCCAACCCACCAGAGGAAGGCAGGCAGTTTGCTGGAGCATTATCCCACTCTGGAGAAAAAACTGGGGGGAGGGGGGGCATTATGTTTCTTGTTGTGGTAGCAGTGGCAAATATGGCTGAGTAATGCTGAGAGCAGGTGATATCTGTGATGTGGGTGGTAGTCATGGGAGCAGTGCAGTGCTGCTGAGGGGGAGGCCGAAGCAAGACCCAAAACCATCAGCATCTCTTCCCAGACTCTTGTCTACATTCACATTTCGGTGCTGGTGGTACTGGTGAGGTGTGAGGGGTTACAGTACTGGCTCACAGATGAGCTGTGTGTAATTAGCAGCCGGATCCAGTAAATGAAGGCACAGGAATTGGGAGACAGCTGTGCCCAGAAAAACTGTTTCCAAACACTGAATGAGTTTAAATGTTGTTAGCCTCAGGTGAGATCCAAAAAATAACATCGGAACCCAATGATTTAAGAGACTTTATTTTTGTAGTTACTGAAGTGTGGTGAGGTGTTGCAGTTTACTTGTTGCCTATCGAATGGAGAGAAGTGGCCAACAGCTAGAAGTGGGTTCTTTATTCACAGCCTATGGACTGTGACAATACCAAGAGTAAGCAGAACCGTGGTCCTAAAAATGCAAGGCGTTCTCTCTAGTCTGCATGAATAAATGATGGATGAAATGGCTGCTGTATTGTAAATGGAATTTATAATGTTAACAATATAATACAGTCTCTTGCCACAACGAGTCCGTTCCCAAGTCGTATATTAGGTCTCCTTTCTTGTCTTTAAGATGCTTGGGAAGGAGCCAAATGCGTTATTCTTTAATACAAATAAATGTAAGCTAAGCAGACCTGTACGTTGAATGTTGCTGATACATGAGACCTTCTAGCCATATGTTCCTGATTGCTGAGGTCTCGACTAATTTGCCGCCAGCTCCCAGGCAAATAATGGTAGAAATGAAAACGAAGGTAGGCTGAGTACGTTCAGTACAAAGAAAGGGCAGAAAGCTTTGTTGTATGGCCTGACTGACTACGTTGCTTTGTCCCGATTTCACTGCTTTACCAAGCAAGATCTCCTTTCTCGGCTACAAAGAGAGCTTCCCATCTCTTTACTTGAATCCCTGAAATTGCATGGAGTAGAGTAGGGTGGAGCTCTTGGACCTCTGTTGTGTTGTAGGCCAGGAGAAAACAGCAGTGTGGTAAAAACGGGTTTATCTTTAGGCTTTCCTCACACGTCTCACCCTGCAGTGAAACTTGTTATGACACCTAGAGAATCAAAATGATAAAAGGAGCCCTGAGGACAGTCTGAAGCTCTTCTCTGCATCTGAAATCCGTGTGTGATTCCTGCACGACAGCGGCTGAACGCCCCAAATCTCTGCCAGGAGTGCTGAGAAGATGGTGATGGAAATCTCTTCAGAACCCAGATCTGCTCTTATTTCTGACAACACCACTCAGCTCCCCCCTTTGACTTTATTTGGGATGCTTCATGGAAGCTGCTTACGGAATAGAAATGGTTGGTGGGATAGTTAGCACTTTCTGCCACTAATGGATTGCTTTTCCACTGGCCTGCATAGGGTCACAAATCGCTCTCAGAGGTGAGATGTCTGCTTCCCCATCTTTAAAGCAAAAAACCAATGGAGAACCAGCATACCTGGTAAGTTCCTATAGGCAGAATTTTTTTTTTCCTCGTTTCTGTGTCCAGCTCACGTGGACGTGTCACACTTCTGTTTGGTGAGCATGTAAATGTGCATGAAGCCAAACTGCTGTAGGCTTCTCTACAGCTGGGTCTTTCCTCCATCACATCAGGCAGTTTTTGTTGTCTGGGGCTTTTGATTTCAGTACTTTCAATAGTTAAAGAAGAATTTGAGGTAAACAAGTAAAATCAAAAGCTCTACTTGTACTGTTTGAAGAGGTCCCCTTTTTGCAGACAGGAGTATAATCTAAAAACTTTTTTAAAGGAATCAAATGCTGGCTGCTGATGTGAAAACCTCTTGAAAGAGCACAAGTGGCTTTCCTTGGAAGGAGAAGTACCTGTCAGCTCAGCCTTCTACTAGTGAGGTATCGAGCTCATTGGACAACTTCTCCATTAATGCACAGACATCTCTATCTTAAGAAGAACCTTCAGATCTGCAGGTACTTGCTGTGATGGTTTCTTTCTGTATGATTTCAATAATGCCTGATTCTCTTGGTATAAACACCTATGTGCTAACAAATGTCTAGTTAATAGGTTTGCAGCGCTGAAGCTCTCTGTAAATTTACATTATTCTCTTAAATGCCAGGTTTTGTGAGAGTGATTTTTTTTTTTCTCGTCTTGGAGGGGTTTCTATTTTGTGACTGTGAGTTCTTCAGTGCAACTGGATTGGTGAAGCAGTACCTGGAGCTGCACCGAGTGGGGCTGGCTTCATGGAGGAGCTTGAATGTGCAATCTACTGCCCAGTCTGCAACCACAGCTCACCCTTCCAGCTCTATTGGGTGGACTTGTGTTTTGTTTCTTGGTTTTTTTTGCTCTGCCCACCACCTTCTGCAGTTCTCAGGTGTCCTTTGATACAGGACACAGCTGCACAGGATATAGCTACAGGAGGATTAGCACTGCAAGTTTCTATTTCTGCATGCAGTTCATCAGGCTTTGGTTAAAGAGGCCCAGGGACTGAACACCACAGTATTTGGGGTTGATGGGGAGGTGGGACCATCTCTGGAACTGAGTTAGGAAGCTGGGGATGTTTTGTCTTGAAAACAAAGAAACCCCAACAAACAGCACCCAGTCAAACAATGGAAACTCCTCAGCCCCTCGTAAAAGCTTGGTTTACTGGTATACCACCCTCAGTAATCTTGGCTGTTCTGAGCTTTGTTGTGCTCTTCTGTGGTTATTTTCGATGGGAATTCAGTGCTGCTGTTGCTTGGCATGTTCCCACCTGCATCTCATAAGTGTGCTTTTGCAGGGAATCTGCTGGCTGCAGTTCGTCTGGGATATGGTTTTGTGAAGTAGTAAATTTTCCATTGCTTAATCTAATTTGCTAGAGAAAAACACTAGTGCAGGGAAAGGGGAATGTGTTGCTTCACCTTCCAGAAATGTCATTAGAGACCTTGATCTTGTTACAGCCTGTTCTGTGCTATTACTTGTAAGAACAGTAACATATAAGGATTTGAAATATCTCTGAGTAAGAAAGTATAAGGAAAGAGCAAAGTGTCAATGGCAACAGACAGCAAACGGCTGCATTAAAGGGAGGAAATGCTTGTGTCAGCCCACTCCCTCAAGGATCAGATCTCAGCAGGGTGAATTTAACCCTCATTGCTTCTGTAGTAGATTAACTGAGTCCTGTGACCCACCTCTGAGGTGCTCCTCGAAACAGGCACCGAATTTCTTTGCTCAGTATGGCTTTAATTGCATCGTATCCAAAGTTCTTGTGTTGATGATGATCCCCTTATTTCTTGTCTCGGGTTTCTCCTGCCTTCTTTGGCATGCTTGACTGCATGTTGCTTCCTCCACGATGATTCTCTATGAGAATCTCTACACTGAAGTCCCAGGCTGAGGCTGCCTGAAGTGCTTAACTAAAAGCTTTTTCTGCCAAGGTGCAGCATGGCCCCGTCTCTGTGGGATGACGTGGGAGGTTGGGCAGCTGAGATCCCCTGGAGAACCACCCCTGGGCTGCCCAGCATTCTTCAGCTGCAGGCTCATTTGGAAATGGCATTTCAGCACGAGGCTGGGGCTTAATACATCGTTCATTGTCTACAGCTAGTGGTGCAACCTAAGTTCAGCAAAGTAATTAGGAGAAATAATTAACGCCCCTCAGTGATGAAGCAACGTCTCTCCCTCACCTTGCCAGTGACTCAGAAAACACAAGAGGACGTTATGAATCAAAAAAAAAAAAAAAAAATTAGTTTTTACCTGTAATTAACTGTGCACGCAGAAAGGAAAACGTGGCAATCAAGCAGCAATTGATAGTTGCTTTACTGTAGGGGGATACACCATAATCAAACGCTCATGGCAAAATGTCCCTTTAAGTTGTGGTTCCTTTATAACATTTACTTCAAACAAAAATAAGTCTCTACAAAAAAAAAAAAAAAAGAGAGGATTTGAACCGTACGCTATACGGAAATGTGTGGATAAGACACTGCCCTCCTTACGCACCGTACGCCTAATGGCCCCTGTGTTCTCTGTAAGTGCAAGAAAACAAAACCCGGCGATGAGATACAAAATCAATGCAGCAACTAGAGCTGTAGGCAACGGTATGTGAGCAGCCAGGCCCGGCTGGCGGCGGGGCTGAGCAGCAGGATGGAGCAGAGTCCCCTCTTCCCTCCCTCCCTTCCCCTCCTTGTGGTGCTGTGGGACTCTGATGTTATCATGAGAGGCTTTTTTTTTTGAAACGGGACACTAAGAGGAAGGGAAGAAAAAGAACACCCCAACCTATACCAAAGTAAATAAATCATAAAAAAAAAAATATATATTCTCCCTTGGATTGCGGCACTATGGCACCAGGGCCCCGGGTCGCCCTGTGCGGAGCGGGGAAGGAAGGACGGCCGTTATCCGCGTGGCTCTGCTGCAGTCCCTGCTCTGCTGCTCAGCCATCAGCTCTGCGCTGCGGCCGCCCCGCGTGCTTCCGTGGTCAGGATTGGATTCGGCCCTGCTTTTCAGCTGCTTGAAAAGTGGCTGAAAGACGTTGTGCAAGTCCTAGCGTGAAGGAAGGCAGAGGAGCTGGTGGGGAGATCCACCATTGCTTTGCACTCCCTGAATCCTCGGTGCTGTGCCTCGGCTGGGCTCCCTCCTCCCGGCTCAGAGGTCAGCCCAGCCACGCAGCTGCAGACCCAGCGCGCTGAGGAGGACGGTGCTGATGGCGGCCCGTGTGCTGGAGGCACCATCACAGTCCTTTTTGTCAGCTTCGCACCGTGACTGCTGGCACAGGACCCCCTTGAAGCCCACGGGGCAGATGCAGCGCTGGTTCTGGTAGCAGGTGCCGCCGTTCTGGCAGAGCAGGAGCTCGTCGTCACAGACGTTGGCTGTAGGGAAGGAGGGGTGGTGGTGGGGTTGTGCTGCGGGGCGTGAAACCCCTCGGGCGCAGCAGGAACCAGAAAGGTTTTGGTTTTCTGCTTTGGTTCCGAGGGGCTCCATTGTCAAACCCTTACAGAGTGAGACCGGTCCCAGTGCTAGGAGGACAGATTTGGGGCTGCAGACTTCAAAGCTGCTTTGGATTTGAGGGGAATGACCGAGCTCAGCCCTCACCGTGGGGTGGGCAGGAGACAGCGCTCCTTGTTGGAGGTCTCCACCTCTCTGGAAGTGCCACCCCTTGTGGGACACCCCTTCCTTCACCCTTTCCTCCACATTGGAGATCCCTTTCTCATAGGCAATTCCCTTGCCATTGGACTCCCCCCATGCCCACCTCCCTGTACCCTGGTGGGGTGGCTGCCCGCAGTGCTGCCGGCTACTCACGGAAGCAGCCCTGTCTCCAGTAGTAGTTGGGCAGGCAGTCGTCGCACTTTGGCCCCGTGGCTCCTTCCTTGCATTCACAGTAGCCGGTCTCGTTGCAGCGGTCGTGCAGGGAGCCGATCTGATTGCAGTTACATTCTGGCCATGAAGACAATGCTGTGAATCCTCACCCTGCCCGCAGGCTTTGTGCCTCCTCGTGCCCCCATGGAGGGGGCTGGGGACTTTGGAAAGGCCTGACTACGTGCCATGGGCTGGCCCTGAAGGAGCGCGTGGCTGCCTGAGACCACCCTCACCGTGGGCAGCCCCTGCTGCAGCAATGCATCTGAACCCAATTGATTATTTGGGCTTTGGTGCCCACGGATATTATTTTTGGCTTGGTGGATTGCATGACCCTTAACAGCTGCTGTCCTCTGAGAGCATCCCAGTGGACACGTTGCCCTCAGAATGGGCTGAACCGAAGCCCATCTCACAGCACGGGTCCCAGGCCCACTGCTGCTCCTGAGGCAGCACGAGTGCTCACCTATGCATACATTCTCATCATCCAGCTCTGCCGAGCTGTTGCGGTAGAAGCCCAGGCGGCAGTGCTGGCAGTGCTGGCCCCGCGTGTTGTGCTTGCAGCTCACGCAGGTCACCACGTTCAGGAAGTCGATGTAGCTGCAGCGGTTGGAGTGGCCGTAGCACTCACAGTCTGCAGAGAGGAGGAAAGAGAGAGAGGTGGGCCGTAGGGAAACCTTCTGCTCCAACAAAATGCAATGGTTGCTGCCTGTGGGGCTGAGTGGGGGCTGTAACTCACTGCTGCGTGGGGGTTGGGTTGGAGGTCTTTGCTCAGAGTGGGGCCAGGGTGGTTTGTTCCTGCAGGGTAAGGACAGGCAGGAGCCAGCCCCAGGACACAGCTCTTCGGGGAAATGCATAATTACAGGAGCAGCCAGTGGGCTGTGGAGTGCTGTCAGGTGTTAATTAAAGAGCTGCCTTGTTAATCAGTAGAGCCCAGCTTGATGTTTTGGAGACGGGAGAGGCGTGGGGCTATGCAGGGGCATGCAGAGCTCTGGAGAAGACTGTGTCCTGCCTGGTGGTGACAAGGAAGAGCTGGGACTGGCAGAGGAGGTGATGGGCAGGCACTGGATGAGTGGAACCTGCTGCATATGCAGGTAAGTCCTGGCTGCTTCTCTGGCCTTTTCCTCATGTGTCCCTTCTTAGCGTGGCCTTTGCTGTAGTGCTTCCCCAGGCAGTGCCTGTAGTGAAGCGTGATGACTCTCAGTTCTGGCTGAGTGTGTTATGGCTTAAAATGAGCATGTGCTAGGATGCACGGCTTGTGTGGGCTTTTTCCAAGGGAGGGGAGGTGACCCAGCACTGCCTGGCATGGCACAGAGCTGCCATTGCTGAGCAGAGTGTTGCTCCTGTCCCCACTATGCTGGGCTGACCTTTCTCAGCTGTGGGTGTATGTTGAGAAACAACCACCTGGGTTTAATTTCTAGCTGGAAGAACTTGATTATTTGCTTCTTGTGTTTGCTTTTTATTACTGCATCGTGGGATGGCGATCACCTTGCAGTACTGTAGTGCTGTGTTCAGGGTAATGAATCTTTCTGGGAGCTGAAGAGGACAACACAAGAGGAGGGGAGAGTCCTTGGCTGCACAGTGGCACAATCATCCTGCTCAGGAGGTGTCCCAGCCAGCTGGCAGGGGACAACATGAGCAGGGATGGTGTCGGGCAGGTCTGAGCTTCTCCAGTGCTGGAGAGGTGGAGGTGGGTTCAGATCAGGGGTTTGGGTCCAGGCTCCCACATTAAACATTCCAACATAGCAGAGCGATGGCAGGGAAGCACGGGCAGGCATGCATGTGGGGCTGCAGGAAGAGATTTATGCCAATGAAATGAAGACCAGGGAGGATGGAGCATGGCTGAGGTTTCCCCATGGTTTGCAGCTGCCTGAGTAGGAGCTGAGATCCTCTGTGAAACAACTGCCTGCCTGCCTGACCGATATCCAAAGAACTTCAGCTCACGTGGTTCTGCTGCTGCAGTTCACAAGCAGCATTTCACCCGAGGTGTGTGATCTTACACAGAACAACCCTCCCCATCTTCTCCATGTCTGAGGCTGCAGCTCTGGCGAGGACTGGGAGCCCTGAAGCTCCTCACTCCTTCCTCTTACCTTTATATGTTTCAATAGGAGCCACCGGGCCGGTGTCTGGTTGGAGCCGGATGAGTTTTGAGTTCTTTGAGGATGCTTAAGGAAAATCAGAGACAGGCTTTTTCTCACTGCTCCGCACCGCTTTGCGTCCTACACTACCGCGAGCATCTCTGCTATGAGAACAATGATGAGCCAAGTCAGGAACACCGCGCTGGCAGCGTTGAAAGCTATTTCTGCACCAGACAGCTGGTAGCTGCTAAATTTCTCCTCTTCTTTTCCCCTCCTCAAAGTTTGATGCATGAAAAATTCCATGCACGGCAGTATTGCAATGCACAGAGCTGAGTGCTGGGCAGAAGGAGCCATCCACGCGTCCCCTGCTTACACATGGGGTTGGCTTGGCCAGGCTGAGGATCTACAGGTCTAAAGAGCTCCTGTCTGCGGCCTTGCTTTGATGACGGCCATGCAGACAGCCTGTCACCACCCTCAAAAAGCAGCTAGGACCACAGCTAAGAGCACAAAAGCTACGGAGGTGGTATAAAGCACAGAATCCTGCAGAACCCAGGCTGCTCCAGCCCTCTTGCCCATCCCAGCACCTACCTGACTTCTTCCCATGCCTCTTGCCTGCAGAGTGTGCTGTGCGCCCTGCTTTGTTCTTCGGAGCTGCTACGTGAGATGATAAAATATATCTGAATGCTGAGGTGGAGACACAGAGCCCCCCATGCTTGCTGTGCAGGGCTGGGTGGTGGCTGATCCACCAGGAGAAGTGGCTGCCCATGGCTGAGCTGGTGCTCGTGGGACCCCCAGTGTATCTTCCGTGTTCTCCAAGCGTGGAAAAGGCAAATGGTCTCTCAAGGAATGGTGGACAGGGAAACTGGCTCCTGGTTTCTCTGATCTGTCCCACCCATCCCTATCTGCCAGCCCCGAAAGAGCATTCAGAAAGACTTCTATGGGGTGGAATGAGCAGAATTGAGCTGATCTCAATACGAGTGGGGGAATGGATTGCACAGTGCTGGGCACGCTGAGGATGGGCACATTTTTCCCAGCCTGTGGGCAATGGGGGAGAAAACAGACCTGCTCCATCTCTGGGAAAGAGCCTTACCTCGAATGTTCTTGGGAGGGTCTGGTGGCTTCAGCTTGGGTTCAGGTGCTGCTACTTTTGTTGGGCTCTGAACAGCTTAAGGTGGCATCAGTTAGAGAGAACATCAGATTTAATACAGGTCTTGCACTTGCTTGCTTAAAAAGGAGAGAAAAGGACACTGGAAGCTCTATTCAGGTATCTAGGGTGGGTTGGTGGAGCCATGTGTGGTTGAGGATGCAATGGGACATGTATGGGAGACAAAATCTCCTGGAAATTGGTCTTCTAGTACAGAAGCTACTCCTAAGAGGAGCTGCTGGACAGATGAGTGTTGACATGTGGTCACTGCATTGCATGAAGCATGGAGAGAAGCAGACCTCTGCCAAGACTCAGGAGTCCCCATTGTTCAGTACAGACCGTCAGCATCACCTGGCATTGGTGCAAATGGTGTTGGCCTATCTTATAACTATTTCAAATACAATTTTTTCTCTCTGTGAGGTTAGAGACAAACCCAAAAGCACAACAGTTCAAACAAGCCTGAATTCCAGCACTTTCTGTCCCCCATTTGCTATTAGCAGATGCTGGGTTGTGTCCTGGCCTGGCACCAGCTGGTGTTACATTCTGCACTGGAAGGGATGCTGGTGTCTATGGGGGAGATAGCTACAGGCATCTCAGCTGGAAGAAGGCAGTGAGCACCACCAGCAGCTGCCAAAGCATGTGTCAGTGGGAGCCCTGAGGAGGAGGCACTGCAGCCCCAACAGCCTCCCAGGGCTCCCACCAGGAGCTTCATAGCTCACCGTAGGCAGACACGTGGGAGACCCGAAGCAAGGAAATATGTAAGAAGGCATCTATGCTATAAACGACACAAGCCTATCTGTTTACAAAGTTATTCTGGTCTCAGGAGACAACAGGATTTCCATGATCCTCTCTGTTCACCCCAGCAGCAAGCCGAGAACAATCTCTTCTACCACTTATCATCCTCATCTTTCATGTATGCGACTAAACCCTGAGGCTCAATCCAGCCTCACCAGATTACCAGCTGCATGTAGGGCACAGATGAACCCCCAGCTTTTCCCAGGCGGGAGGAAGAGAGAGATGCATGGAAAGAAGATATGCAGAGCTACAAAGGAAAGAGGTGGGAGCAGGGATTGGCTGGCAGGACCCGACTCAGCCGTGTATCTCCTACCTTCTGCTGCCCCAACCTTGGCTGGGGGAGAGCCCACCTGCAGCGGGGCAGCCGCAGACAGGTTGGGGTAGCCTGGCAGCAATCAGACAGAGAGCTGTGTTAGGAGATGTGCTGGGGGAGCTGGGAACCAGCTGGGAGCTTTGCATTGGGCTGGAGGACAAAACCTGGCCCTGTGAGCACGTGCCTTGCAGGTTTTTGTGCCTCGGGTGGGATTTGGCAGCTAACATCCCCACATTGCAGTGCAGAGGACAGGAGGGGAGCAGTGCAACTGAGCTGTCGGTTCTCAGCCCTTCCGAAAGCACTGCTTTAGTTTTGTGTGTTTGCAGAGGAATATCCTACGTGTTGGAGGCACCGAGTCCTGATTTCTGCTGTTAACTCGGCCCTGCTTCAGGCTCTGCTCTTTCCTTGGAAATAGCAGTTACAGAATTTGCAAGCCCCTGCAGGGAAATTAAAGCAGCAAGGCATTTATAGATCCCTAGTTCGGTTTCTCTGCACGCTTTCAACCCCTCTGCTTCCATGCCCCTCTCTGTCTCCTCAGTAGTGGTAACAATCTTCAGGTTTGCTAGAAAACAAATCGAGGAATGCAAATTTAAAAGCCACATTATTAATTTCAGGCTCCAATTGGGTAACATAAGGAGGAGGAGGGAAAAAAAAATTCCTCGATCCTTGCCAAGTTTCAAAGGACAAACCCGAGTAGGAGAGAAATGTGATTTCCCAGCCTCGTCAAGGGGATCATAAACAATGCAGAATAAAAAAGAATATATTTTTTCCCTAAATGATGAGCTCTAAGAGAAGGTGATAGACATTGTCCTTTTCAGCTGGAAAGTGGAAACCAATTGATATTAATATGCTGTTAAAGGAGAATATGAAAAAAGCCCTGTGCAAATTGGCAAGGGTTTAATTAGAGTCACAATAAAAAACAGCCCTGGAGGCATTTTGCTTTTTAGTCATTCGCATACACCTCCACTCACATCGCGTTTGCAGAGCCAGGAAAATTATTAATGCTCATTATCCTGAGAACTTTTCCCTTGTAGCTCTGTGACATTAATGGACAGTTTTACATTTCAGGAGTGGGAGAGAGATGCTTCACCCAAACCCGCTCCACACCAATGGGAGCACCAGGCACGTCCTGCTGGGCTTCTATGGCTCTGGTGGCAACACCAGGTTTTGGTGGGGTTTCTGGTGAGGCAGCAGAAAGTGAACCAAGAAGCCCTTCTTTGTAAAAAAAACACACTGGGGGAAGAGATGTTTGAAACAGTGCAGAAGTACAGGGGAAGGACCTTGAGAAGCCCTTGTCTTTCCCCAAGTGCACGAGCATCTGGGAGAGAAGGGCATAGGATGTGTTTGTCCAGCACCAGGGAGTTGGTAAAACCAAAGCCTAGGTTGGTTCTGTTTGTCCCAGAAGTGAACTGGCACTGCTGGGTTACAAACCAGTGGGGAAAATGGAAGCAGGAAAAGGGGAAGGAAAAAACAAAACAAAAAACCAAGAAAGCTCCTTTTGCTTATTTTGAATGTGGGGGAAAACGTAACTAATGGCAAGGCAGATTTGACAGGCTCCGGGGAAGACTTAGAAATAACAAAACTGTGGAAGACAAGGGAGAATGGCACTCAATTCATCCTCCTTGGGGTAACTGTTCTGCCCGTTTTGGCAGACCCCGCTATGCTCAGACCACAGCCCGAGTCCTTGAACGCACTGAACACACTCCTTTCCCCTCTCACCACACAGCGGGCACAAAAGCATCCCAAGAACATGAGCACAGCTCCTCCTTGACCACAGAAAGCACCACGAGCAGCCAAAGGAGGCTGCTGTCTGCCAGATCCCCGCAACCCAGAGTCAACCCAACTCTGATCTGCCCCTCTAGTCTACGTGCCTGGCTGCTATCCCAGCGTGTGGAGGGATGGAGGAGAAGGGAGAACACATCAGTCTGGCTGGAAATACCTGTTTTTTCCTCCTTCTCTTTCATGGGCAGAGAGGCAGCGGGCTCAGAGGCAGGTCTGATGATGCTTGCTTATGGTGGGAAGCAGAAATTCAGAGGGTGAAAAAACAGCGTGTATGTTAGAGGGGGAAACAAGACAGTGATGGGACATTGATGGGACCTGGGGGGAGGGGGAGTATTATGTCTGTCTGAGCTGACTTTTAAGTAAGGAGGAATTTGTTTCATGCTTCTAAAATTGAGGAGAGAGGCAATGACAGAGGATCTCACTTGGGATTGTTACCCATCTCGGGGTTATTGCGTCTCCTGCAAGTGGGTCACCTTTTTTTAATGAGGTGTTTTCCCTGAGGTTCAAGTGAGTTCCATTCGGAGCCCCTTGTGGTATTTAAAGAAGTACTTTACATTTTGCAGGGCTGGAGTGGGAAGATTATCTCTGGACATCTCTGGAGATTGGGGACCAGATTCCCTCTATGAAGGGACCACGAGAGCTGCAAAACCCCAGCCTGAATCTCCTTTCCTGCACAGAGGTAAGAACTGGGGGCAAACTCTACACTCTTAAGCTCTAAAACAAATTAGGATTGGGCTGTGCTTTGATTCCACATCAAAGACACAGTTCTGGGGTGAGACCTGGCAGTGCAGAAAAACAAACCAGGGCTTGGATGGAGATGATCAGCTCAGCCCTGCCCCCGTAGAGGCAGAGATGTGGTGGCTGTTCCACGGTTTACATTTCTTTATTTACTTATTACCTGGTGCTAAGGGGTGCTGTGAAAACACTACGAGGGCATTGATTCTATCCAGGGAGAAGGGATAACCCCCAAATGCAGGATGCTTTCCAGGTTGCTCAGAGCAGCTTGGCCCTTCATCCCCAACACTGCGCTGTTGCCTCCCTGCCCGCCCCAGATGGACAACATCATATGTGAGATAGGCACTAAATACACCACCCACGTACACACAGCACTTGCAAAAAAAAAAACAAACAATAACAAAACTAGGCCTAAAATATTGCTGTGAGTGAGCATGGATAAAAATCAGGCGACCCCAAGTGTGTGGGGTCCATTGTGGACATAGTGGTGATGGGAGCACTGGGTGGCCAACAACCTCCCCATGCATACTGTAGGTCATATATATGGGTGAAGAGTGCTTTTGAACAGAGAAGATTACCCAGAGTCTGTGGAAGTGGAGATAAACCCCCAGCTTCCCGAGCAGGGTACCTCCCTGTATATAGCTATATATTCATAAACATGTAATCAAGTTTCCTCATCCCTTTGACTGGCTTCTGGCAGCTCCCCCAGACAGACTGTTACTAACATACTGTGGGTGTAAATCGTCCTCCTGGGAAATATCAGGCCCAGAAAGCATGGCAATGGGAGGAATGCGTGTCTAATTCCCCCATGAGAAGCTTAAAAAAAAACGTCCTGCTGTTAAGTTTTATCTGCTCATTTCCAAAAGAAAAGTGAAAACGATGTCTCCTTGTTCGCAGGGGAGGGGAGGAGGAACCCCAGGAGAAAACACAAAAGTTTTCCTCCATGGGGTGATTGGAGAAAATAGGAAGGGGTGTTTGAGGCGCGTGCAAGCTCCATTCTCTGCCCTCTATTTGTGCAGAGCTGCTTGGGGATTGTTGGCGTGTGCCAGTTCTCTCTGAACGCCTGCCCTTGAGCAGGCAGCCAGCCTGCAGCTCAGCCCTTGAGCTGGGACTTGAGGCAGAACTTGGAGAGCCACTGAAGGCAGAGCCAGCCCGCTGGGGGAAGGAAGGTGAGCACAATCCTCTCCCATTGTGCCTTTTTGGGGGGGGGAAAAAAAAAAGAAAAAGGAGGAAAAATAGGGAAAATTGTTCTTTCCTGCATCCAGTCCTGGCTTCTTCCTGCTGCCCTGATAGTAAGAGAGGGGGATGTCAACCCACTGCGTGGTCTTGGGCTCCAAGGTGGACCTGTAACTGTTGGCTTCATGGTTGGAGGAAACATGGCACCTGCTCCTACTGCCCTGGGACTGAACAGGGGCAAAGCAAACCAGGTCTGCTCCGAGGTTGAGGGATGTGAACCCGTCAGGCTGATTTTTATCCATGTCCCCATATCATCCTAGAGCACAGAAAACCCACAGCAGTCCCCACGCGTTCTCCAGCACCGCCAGAGGAGCCGGGGTGAGGAAAAGGCAAAATGAGGAGCGCAGGAAGCATGGCACCAACCTGGCTGGGTGGTGGTGGAGGCAGGAAGGGGGGTGCTGGTGGTGGTTGTGGTGGTGGGGATGGTTTTTGCAGTGGTGGTTTTTGCAGTGGTGGTTTTTGCAGTGCTAACCCGCTGCGGTCGCTCAAAGGCTATCAAAGAGAAGAGGTGGGAGGCACTTTACTGCAGGGCACGGAAGGGTTCTCTGCCCCCCACGAGCTGAGCTGATGACTGATTTCCCAACACGGTTCCAACTGGGGCACTGGGAGGTTTCTGTGGATTAAGGCTGTGACGCTGGGAGCGCGTGCATGCAGGGCTGGAGGCTGTGGCTCTATCAGCTTACCCCGTTGGTGCTGATATTAGCTTAAATACTTACAGCTCTATCATAAACTAATTGCCAATTAAACTTGAAAAGAGGAAAAGAAAGCACGCCCTGTGCACAGGAGAGAGCAGGATGGGCTCCTGCTTGCTGCCATCCTCATGCCAGATGGCAGAGCAATGCTCACCCCAGCACAGCTTCCTCCCAGCACCCCAAATCTGCTCAGCACCAGCGACATCGACCTGTCCCACTGCCATTTGTTCCTTCCCAGTGGCATCTTCCACTCACCAGGGCAAAGGAACTGCTGTCCTGGCTTCAGCACAGCGCTGGGTGTGATGCCCATTGCCTGCCACGACAGCAGGGACCGAAATAACATGTGGAACACAAATTCCTGCTTAACTTACACCTGCTGCCCTCGTGTCCTTGTTTGTCCCACTGCTTCATGCAGATTATTGTGCTTAATTTCATAATAGCCCTGAGCTAGTTTAAATACTTAATTTAGGTCACTTCTAGTCTCCTATGCAGGCTAAATAATCTCTCCTTAACTGGCCTTGGATACAAATCCCTCCTGTCTGCTCTCTGCACATTGCTCTAAGCAACACCCCCAGCTTCATCCTGGCAGAAAATTTTGATGGGAAACATTTTCCAGTGAAACAAATGCAGAGCTGAGAATGCCAGGCTGCGTAAAGGGGAAGAAGGGTTGCCAAAATGTTTCTGATCAGAAAAGCAAAGAATGTTTTGGATTCGTAAAGCATTTTGTTTTTTTTTTTTTAATCCTAAATTACTTAAGGGAGACTTTTAGTTTCTATTTGAAAATTTCAAATCGAATTACTCTAAATATGGTTCATTTACCCAGGAAAAAAAAAAACAAAAACTATTATCCAGCTTTCAGTTAGGTGCATTTTTCTTAATTGTATTTGAAGTTACCTGAAACCACTTCTCCTCCAGTTCTTTCCACTTGCCTGCAAACTGAAGAGCTCAGCATTCACTCAGCTCTATGATTTGTTTCTTTTGGAGGGCAATGCTGAGCCACGAAACTCAGAGCCAAGCTACTGCATCCCCCAAACTCAGGGCTGTTTGATACCAAACTACTTCCAGCTTTGTTAAATAAGGACTCCTATTATTCCATCAATCTATCAAGAGAAATCCCTACCGAGCTCTCCTCTCTTTGCTGCAGACACTTCACAGACATATGTTCACACACACACGTGTACGTACAGACGTACACACATTGTATGTGTTTTTTTTTACAGGTAGCCCAAGGTGACCCAGCCTGGATGCTGCGCCAAATAATTCAAACCCAGCTCCTTCTTAGAGCAAAAGTCTGCAATACTGGGGGGAAAAGTTCACAGCGAGCAGTGGTGTTTCTGATGAGTCTTTTTTTTTATTTCCTTTCCGGCTGCCATTCTAACGAACCTCATGGGGGGAAACCATGCCAGAGGAAGAGGCAAAATGAGGCTGCTGAAGTCAGAGGAAGAAAATATAAGACTCTTTGACAGGACAGAAAATGAGGAGCAATTAGGGAAGACTTATTGCCTGGAAAATGATAATGGACAGAAAACAACCATTTTTTTTTTCTTTTCCTAGTGACATCCGCAAGGAGCATGCAGCGAGGTGTTAAATGCCAGCATTTCAGTTACGTTTTTACTTACTGCCAAAGGCTGAGCCTGCAGCTGCACCTGGAAAAAAACAAGGAGAAGCACGGTCACTGGGAGCAGGAGATCAAACAGGTGCACGGAGTGGGACCAAACAGCCATTAGTCGGCAGGGGCCTTGCTCACAGTCAAATATGTCTGATGCATCATCTTAAAAGCTGCTTTTGTCAAAGCACAGAGGAGATGCACAGGGTCTGATATCACACGCCTTTCTGATGGCGTAGAAAAACCATCTTGGTCCTGGCTGAGAGGTTTTCTGTTAATCTTGACCTACTATTGATGCCCAGTGAAGGACAAGCACATCTTGTGAGGTTCCCTGCGCTAAGTGTGGGTCTGGACCAGTTTGTAGCATCCAGGCGGTCCTCAGCGGGACAGTTTCAGTGCCCTTCCCACAGGGGGCTGCAAAGCCACGAGATTTAAATCTGCCACCCGAAAGCCTCAGCTTGGCACAAACACGGAGCAGGGGACTGCTGGTGGAAGGCTTCCAAGAGGAGAGGGCCATGGAGAACAGTCCCTCTTGCAGAGGAAGAGGATGGTGATGGAGGAGAAGGAAGCACCAGAGAGGTGGGGGGAAAGAAGGAAGACTGATTGACAGATGGGAAGAGAGATGAATGGGAGAAACAAGAGCAGAGGAGAAAAAGAGATAGGAAGAGACACAAGGAACAGAGGGGAGGGAAAAGGAGAGAACAGCATGTCTGTGCCTGTCAACACCAGAAACTTTCCCAGTCTCCTTTGAAGCGATGCAGCCGCTTGGTGGTAGCTGACAAGCTCGTTCCCTTTCAAAGAACCTGCTCGTCTACCATCCCTGGCACACACAAAACATTCCCGTCACGGCCTTCGGAGCCTGGATTTCAGCTTTGATCATCTTAAAGCACATAAATCTTTCAAAAAAATTGGGGGGAGGGAGGGAAAAGATTCTCTTTGGTAATGCTCAAAGCTTCTGCTTGAAAGGCCGAAGGGGCTACTGTGGCTCTGTGACATTTAAACAAGTCTGTTGATGTGGACTGGATGGAAACCCAGAAGAAAGTGGCCCATCTGTGATGTTTCCTGCCCCAATTCCCTGGCCCGATGGATGGTGGGTAGACATCCTTTCTCTAATCTGTGCACCTTCACTTCTGTCACTGCGTTGCTGCAGCAGTCGGATGAGACTGGAGCTGAGCAGAGGGACTGCAGCTCTCAGCGCCGCCTGTGATGCCGACGCACACAGAGCAGGATCCAGAAACCAGCCAGGATAGCTGCGGTGCAGCTCCTGCAGCCAGCTTCCCCAGGCTCGTGGGCTATGGCAAAGCCAAGGCTCTGCTGTGGCTAAATAATTTTCTCCACGGGACAGTAATTTACATTGCTACAAAGCCACAAACCTTTACTTTGGCCCATAGATCTAAACAAAGTCATCCTTGGACTCATCACTGACCTCCCACCCACCAACAGATCCCCTTTGTGGCCACTTGGATCAGTTCTCATTTCTCTGTGCAGCACAACACAGGTAACTACCCACTTCCCTTCTGAAAGCTGAGTTGTCTGCACTGCTTTGAGATGGAGGAGGAGGAGATGAGAGCTTGCTCCCATCCATGGGCATTGTGCAGGTTACTTACATGCATTGGGGGACCCGTTGGGGAGGGGCAGGTAGGATCCTGCTCGCCAAGACCTGGAGCGAAAGTTCTTCTTGCACTTGCCACAGTCCTGCCCTGTAGTGTTGTGCTCACACTCGCACTGGAGGCTGCCCTCCTTGAAGGTGCACAGGTTAGCATGGAGGTTGCATTTGCACCTGGAAGAAGACGGGAGAGATGTCAGTTTTGCTGCACCTTGTCCTTGCCCCACTGTGTTTGAAAATGTAGAGGTGGAGCCGGGTTGGTTACAGCTCTGCTGTTCCTTCTGTAGTGTTTTTCTTCTGAACCCAGGGAATTTGGTGCTGTGGGGTTATGATACCCTGAATGGATCTGCACAATGCATTCTGAGATGAGAGATTCCTGATTCCTCCCACCCAAGTGTGGGAGCAGAGACCATTTCATGGTAAGACAGTCTCCATCCGAGACCCCAGGAATGAGTCCCCACGTTTCTATCACAGACATGCAGCTGTCAGCCCAGATGTAGGCTTTTACTTGGAGGCAGAAAGGAAGCTTTGGTTTTTCGGATGGAGGAGAGCAGTTAACACCAACGTGGCAGTCCCTTGACCCCTGCACAGTGTTCTCAGTTCAAGAGTGTTTTTTTCTATGGTGTGAAGCTGCACATCAAAACCCTTTTTCACTTCGTGCAGTGCAACCCAGCCCACTGTGCCCAAATTAACGTCCAGGAAACGTCACCATCAGAACCTGCCTTGTAGTCAGCACCTCACTAGAGAAGGCAACAATGAAAAACACTATTCAGCAACCTGCAAACATTAACAAACTTTTAATGAGCTGTAGGCCAGTGTGCAGGGAGTAATTATCACCGTGCCCAGCAATTCCTGTTACTCAGATTTGGGAGGTGACGTGCAGAGCACAGAGGCTGAGCTCATAGCTCACATGTGGTTTTGTCCAGCACCCAGCTCAGCCAGTTGGGCAGATGCTGCGGGTACCAAAAATCCTGTTTCATTCTGGACAGTGGATTCCAGCACATCGTGATGGTTTCTCACTGCTTTCTCCACTGTGTAATAATGTACACCCTTCAAAGCAGAACCATTAGAAAATAGTGATGCTGAACCAGATGTGGATGTGTGGAGCGGTCTGACCAGGATGTGTTCTGCTTTGTGGGGCAACTTGCAGAGCTGAGGGAAATGAAATGCTTGCAGAGAAGCTGTGGGAAGAACAGCCTGTTTCTTCTTGTCCTCTGTCAGCCCAGGAATGGACGAAGTGGATGAGGCTGGGAGTTGTGCTTGGGTCTGTTCCTGGCTACAGGCACCACGCATGCCTATGAGCACTTGGAGCCCCTGAAGAGGCTCCCAGGCACCGTGCTGATGTGGTGAGCCCGCCTCTGCTGCCTCTGTTCATGCATGGCTGGATACACTGACTTCATGTATGATTTCTTTCCTTCCTCCCTCCCTGTCCTAAATTCTAGCAAACTGTGCTCAGAGGCTGAGCGTAAGCTAGGTGAGAGCATCCCCATAGCACAGCCCTGCCCAGCTCTGGCCAAGCAGGGTAGGGAGTTTCACAGCCTCTAAAAAGGAAGAAGAGAACGGGGGAGGAAATGGTGCCGGTGGATCAGGGGCTGGCACGCTCAGTGTGCTCCACTGGAGCCTGGAGCTGGAGGAGCTGTGTCAGGCTGAAAGCAGACAGCCTCCAAGCACCCACACTCTGCAGCTGAAGCACGCTGTGGCTTTGGGCAGTTTCACACCTGGGGATGATGCATTTCAGCTGCTCTGTGCCCATTGTGAGGACAGATTTCGGCAGAGCCGTCCCAGCCCTTTGGCAGAGGTGATGCCCGGCCATCGGTGCTGCAGAGCTGGGCTCTGAATTATTCAGCGTCCAGTGAATCTGGCCTCCTTCTTTCACTTCCGAATAAGCGAGCGGGAGGGGAGGAGGGAAAGAAGCAGGCAGAGAAGGGGGTTAAAGCAGGTCAGAGCCTCACTGCGGCCGCACCGGGCCCTGAAGCAGAGCAGCAGTGTTGGAGAGCCACAGCTGCCTCCTCCTGTCCCTGCACGGTGTCTGTTCCTTTGCCAGCGGATGCTGCTTTGCCGGAGAAGAGCCTCACTTCCTAATTGGTGTAAACAAGGAAAATTAAATAAAGAGCAAACACAGGCAGCCTCTCGCCCTTCTCGCCTGGCTCGCCTATTTCTCACTGCTCAGCCCATCACCGCTGTGCAGAAGTTTTGTTATCCAAAAGATCAATTTTACTGGGGAATTGCTTTCTGGCTTTGACCTTTGAGAATTCATCAATCTAAGCAGGGAACTATAACCCCAGTGAGCTGACCCCGCAACACAGCACTTCTCAGAGCAATCAATCAGGCTGCATTATTTAATAGCCAGCAGCTGGCCCAGGTTGCCAATCCCGTTTTGCCTCAGCCTTTCCGCATTTGGACTTCCCCGCTCTGCAGCTCAGCTTTAACCCCTTTCCCAGGCTTTCCTGCCTCCCCCTCCGGGCCTCCAGCCCAAGGACATGCTCTCGTTGCCAGTCTGTGCTCAGCATCGCTCCCCAGCCAAGATCCAGCTGGTGGAGACAGGAGAAAATGACATTAACCCGGTCCCCTGGGTGGGAGCCGCTCGTCCTGCTCGTCTCTTCTCTTCTTTCCCGGGCGTGCAGCCATCTCAGGAAAGAGAGGATGAAGGGAAAGGTTAGGAGCTACTTAGCAATGAGGCTTAAAGAGCAGCAGTGGGGCAGACACCTGTGCTCTGCAATGGTGAAGGCAGCAACGGCCTCAGTCCAGAGCTGACTCTGCTCTGCCTGCAGCACAGAGCTGAGCACAGGGTGCTCTGGAGGGCTGGCGGCTGTTCTTATTCTATTCCGTTTGGATACTATGGAAAAATTCTTCTCAGAAAGAGTGGTGAGGCACTGGCATAGCTGCCCAGGGAGTGGTGGAATCACTGTCCCCAGAGGTGTTCCAGACCCATGGGGATGTGGCACTGAGGGACGTGTCAGTGGGCATGAGCTGGGGTTGGTGTTGGGCTTAGGGTTCTTAGAAGTCTTTTCCAACCTTCATGTTTTGTTTCTATTCTATGGTTCTCCTTTCCAGCTCATGTCTCCAGACTAGCAGTGATGGCAGCAGTTCTTGGTGAGTATTCAGAGCCTACGTGTGGTGCAGCCATGGTGGGTGACAGCAAACCCAATGGGAACACAGCACCCTCGGTGACCTGGGGACACCCAGCTCTGCTGCTGGGAGGTGTACACAGCTGCCTTTTGCATTGCAAGCTCACACCACGCCTCAGCAAAAGTTGCCAGAGCAACATTTGGCCCAACACACTGCAGTTTGCACGATAGGGTATTTATGAGTTTATCCTTAGTGCAGGTCGTTCGGCTGCTGCCTTCCCTCCAAGTGGTGCAGAGCGGTTGGAAGCTGCCAATGCCTCCACCAGGGAACGGGAAGGAGCTTGGAGAGCCAAGGAAAGTTTACAGAAAGTGTCCTTCTTTTTTTTTTTATTTCTTTTTTTTTGAGCCATAAAGAGCAGCTCTCCATCCCTGCGTTTCCCCACGTCAGCATCCTGGAGGTCACAGCAGCGAGCGGCTGGAGGCGTGCTGGTGCCAAGACATCAGGCTGCGGGAGCAGGCAGAGCCTGCGGGTGGGTGCAGGAAAGCAGCCACCTCCCCTGAGCTTTCACTACCAATGACTTTAGAAACGAGTTTTAAAAGACCTCTCAACCTTTTTCTCCCTTCCGAAGATCCTTATGTGTTTCACAACCGCTTTTCTGCCCATAGCTGCATTTTGAAGAGCGCGAAACTCAGGAACATCTCTTTGCTCCTTTCCTTCCTGACCTCCTTGCTTTGTGGGCAAGGACATGGGACAGCAGAAGCCACGATGGTGTGAGACCACCTCTGTTTCCAAGCCTCCCTCTGGTCCATCCCATGCAGTCATCTCCACCCTGTGCTCGAGGTGAGGATGCTGCTGCAGGTGGCCCAGGGATGCGGTGGAGACCTGGTCCCCTCCCACTGGCTCTCATGCTCTCTCCGATCCGTGCTCTGGGCTGGCAGTGGTGCCCCCCTGTTCCCTTTCTGCTTATCCGAGCTGGCATTGGGGAGAGATAGAACACAGCAGAAAGCTGCTAATGACTGCCATCCAAAGGAAGGATTATGATCGCTTTCCCCTGAATTGTTTGCTCTCACTGTAATTGATGAGCCTTTAATGAGTCTCATGGGATGTTGTGTTTGAAGGGAGCTCTTTCCTCTCCATCCCGGAGGAGAACGGTGTTTCAACTGATCTCAGCTCTTGGGGAAACATGAATAACTCTTCCCCTCTCTCTATTGTCATCCCCAGCCACGCTCACAGCACGCTCTAGCAGCTGCCTGGCCGTGGCTCACCCACTTTTTACCTGCTCCTTTGTGACTGTTTTGGCAGCTCAGCAAAAGCATGGAGCAGATCTGTTGGGCAAAGCATGATGAGTGCTCGGCTTGGATTGCTTCTGGCCCATCTGTGCGTGCAGAAGCAAGGAAAAAATGTCAGAGGCACCATCTCTTGCTGAGGACCTCTTGGGCAGAGTGGGGCTGAAGGGGCCATGCAAACACAGAATGGGACAAATGTGGCTCATTTACCCAGGAGCAAAGCCAGGAGTGTAACTGAGCTGTGGCTGAAGCCAAACAGGGAGGAAGAGCCATCTTAATGCTCTGCTTCTTTCAGTGCAAAGCGGGGAGGGAGGCTTTGGGGTTTTGCTGCTTTTTGTAGAGCCAAAAAATGAGCAAGAAAGAAAAACGCCCTGGGTTAGGTCAGAGGGACGTGCTGTGAGTGGTTCCTTTTCCTTGCGGGTTTTTGCTTCTGGTTGTGTGGTGGGGACTGATGAGGGGAGGAGCCCTGCTCACTGCCCTTCGAAATGATTTGAGGTTTGGGTTGCAAAGAGGAGACAATTTAAAAGATGCGAAAATGGAGAGCGTGCTAGCTGGCTGTTCCCATTCAAGTGGCTATTTATTTGAAATAAGTTGACACTCACCAGCTGTCAGGATCCTGCTGACTGGTGGAGCATTGTTTACATTCAAAGCTGACTTAAAAAGGCAAACACTAAACCAAACTTCCCCATTAGGGGGTCAGGCAGCAGAAGGGAGGAAGGGTGAGGAGGACGTCGCAGGGATACATGACCGTAAATATTTGCAGAGTAATGTGTGTAAATGCTCTTGGTCTTTCTCCTGGAATGCAATAACACCTGCAATTGAGTTCATTGGCCAAATTGGATTTGGGCTCCTGTAGAAGTCTCTTTATATTAAGTGCTTTAACATACATCACCTTCTCAGTCTATCGACAAAATTCTATTATCTGCTCAGGGCTGGACACAGCAAAAAAAAAACACCTGGGTGGAAATAAAAACCTTCACAAAACTAAGCAAGGAGCAGGTGATGGGACCTGGGGCATCTGCCTATTGACAGAGTGTCAGCAGTGCCTGGGTGCAGGGGGAAATTTGTCCCTAACTGCCTCGTTCCCTCCCAGCAAGCTTCCGTGGGAGTAAAGCCCTTTACGAGACTGTAGGAAAGCAAAGCAAACAGTTGCTGTGCCTTAACTTAATTTAACTATATGACCAAGAGCAAGGTTTTGCTTGAACTGAAGCTAATTCCAGCCTGGGTGAGTGCCAGGGAAATTCATCCTTCCAGCTCTTGGGGCTGCCTGGCACGGAGATGAGGACGGAATGAGGACCGCATGGCACCGCTGGTGCAGGCTTGGTCGTCCTTGACACCAGGATGCTGTTACCTCTGGGGACTGGTGTGTGTCTGCTGGGGGCTGTGGGACAGAGCAGGGGTGATGGGGGCTGTGCCAAAGGTGCTGAGTGTGGGTGGGGCTGGTTGGGAGCTGGTGGGTCAGATCATGAGGGAAAGTAGAGTCACAGAATCGTGAAGGTTGGAAAAGATCACTAAGATCCCCAGGTCCAACCCCAACCCACCCCACTGTGCCCACTGATACGTCCCTCCATGCCACATCCCCACAGCTATGGTAGACTTCTGGGACAGTGACTCCATCACTCCCTGGACAGCTGTGCAACACCGCTCTTTCTGAGAAGAAATGTTTCCTGATGTCTGTGTAGCATGGGGCTTGTTTTGGGGTGGTATTCCTGGGCATGCCCAGATGGCAGAAGCCCATGCTTCACCAGATCCTGTACCCCCAGGTCCCTGCTATCTCCCTGCTGCAATGCAGAAGTTATGCAGCTGGTGGGTCCCACCTGGTCTTCACGGGAAGGCATTCAGTGGAGACATCAGTCATTATGCAGAATCTAAAGGGACTGCTTCAGAGTTTTGTGTCTATTGCGTGGTGATGAGTATCACTCCCTCCTCCTGCCTTTCTCCACAGACTGCTTATCACCAGCAGGACAGACAGACAGAGCGTGCACAGGGGCAGGGAGGACAAAGGAGAAAAATCTTAATAATCAGCCTGAAATTGATTCACTTCGGCTCGATCTGATTTCTCCTAACTGGATCCATGTGTCCCAGCCATGGCACATTAACTTCAATTACAGCTTATTAATGTCTCTGTGATGGAGCGTGCCCCACTGAGCACTGTGGTGACTGACGTTATGGAGGGGAAAAGATTACTCCAAAGAGACACGATGTGTAATGGAGACAGAATTCATAGCCCTCTGCCAGTCCCAGCAGACAGGATAAGCTCATCCACCCGCTCTCGAGAAAACAACCGAGCTCACTGCAGCATCAGGGAGAAGATTGGAACTGGATGATCTCTAAGGTCTTTTCCAGCCTAAGTCTATGATTCTATGACTCTACAATGAGCAGTGAGCAGAGATCTGTGGGGAAAAGCTCTTCCGCTTCCCTTACCCGCCTGCCTGGCACGCACACAAGCACAAGCACACAGGCCAAGGGCTTGCTCGTGTCTATTCCTGTCCTGACTCCTCTGCAGCTCCAGTTACTTTGCAGATCAATAGGGACAGGATGGAAGGAAAGAAAAAAAAAAAAAAAAAGGAAAAAAAAAAAAAAGATATAGAAAAGACAGACAGTAAAAATAAACCTTCAGCCCTGAAAGGAGAAATGAACCACCCTGAGGTTGCAGGAGATGCAGACAGCAGCATCAAGAAGGGAGTGAGGGCCCTCAGGACACACTTCATTTTCAGGTCCTGCCAAGCTCTTGGGCCCCCACCGACTTGGCTAATGGAAGAAAGGAAGGCAGCGGAGTATTTCCCTTTTCTCCCTGTATCCTTAGCTCCTTCATTCTGCTTTTCTGCAAAGCTCTGCAGGGTTGTGGTGAGCAGTTTTTGTTGATGGGAAGCAGAGAGAGGTGAAGGATGAGTGTGCTTGGATGAGGTCCTGGGATGGCACTGCACCAGCATGAAGAACCACCCATTGCAGCCTGCCCTGACAGCAAAGCATTCTGCTCTTCCCTTCACTATGAGCTGCAACTGGAGATGGACATCTCTCATTGCATGCCATGGACCACCACTATGCAGTGCCATGCACTGCAGCCATGCACCACTTCTCCTCCATCCAGTCCTGGGCTGCTCCCATCTGCAGGTCACCAGCACCTCTGCACCCCAGCTGGGATCCTCTGGCTGTTTTTGCCTTTATTCATAATCATCTTCCCTCTCGTTTCCTATGACCTCAGTGGTGAATCCCAAACGACACATCCTTTCCCTTCCTTCCACAGTTTTCATTGATTTCTCCTCTCTTCATCTCAATACCCCACCCCTTGTTGGACTGCACACAAGATTTAATTTGGTCTTAGTCCCTGCACGTAACAGGCTTTGCTTATAGCTCAAATTAGATTGCTTTCCAGAAAAAAAAGAAAAAGAAAAAAAAAAGGCCCTGCTTGCTGGGACTGGAATAACCACCAGAGCAGAGTGAATTCATACAGAGCTGCTCCACCTGATGCACTGCTTATCCACAGCTCCTCAGCAACTCAGCACTGGGGGTTCAGCCCAGGACAGCCATCAACTCCATCCCTGTCCTAGAGACCTCCAGGACCCAGCCAGCAAAGCCCAACCCCTCTCCTCCCAGCCTTGGCAGAAATGCAGCATTGCAGCAACCACCGGACCTTTGCAACTTGATTGCACTGGCCCAGGGCTGTGGGTGGATGTGAAATCTCTGATGTCTCATAAGGGGTTGTGCCACCCCCACACCGTGTTCCTCTCCTGTTCCATTTGATTCTTTTCACAAACATTTGTTGGGGTTTTCTCTCTCAAAGCAATCTCTGCTGCTATAATAAGGTGAGGTTTGGACAGGGTGGGAAAGGAAGACACCTGACAGGCAGCAAGAGGCTCAGTTATGGGAAATCTCAGCACTGTAGCCAGGAATTAGAGATGCTGAAGTGACACCTTCTGCACAAGGCAGGCAGAAAAGGCAAAGTGATCTGTGGGGACAGGCAGCCATGGGCCATCACAACCCCTACACTACACAGTAGCAGCTCTATTTTACCACATATCCTAAAGCATCAAGAATCCCAAATATTCTGTGGACACAGCAATGAGTCCTTGGTTACCTGCACGGCACCTTCCAAGCTCAGAATCCAAAGGTCCTTGCACAAGGGCACAGATATCACATCCTCATTTACTGAATGAAAGCTGAAAACTCTGCATCCTTATAACAGCCCAAAGTCTGACCAGCCCCGATGTCCAGCCATCCACTCCAACCCTTCCTGTCCACTCAGTGCCGCCTACCAGACACTGCAGCTTTGCCACCAAGGAGCCACCATGCTTGGAGTCAAAGGGAAAGCAGTGTGCTGGCCTGGTATCTGCCTTTGCCTGCTTTGTGGCTGCTTGCTCAGCCCTTCCCGCTGCCCTTCCCGTCACCCCCGCTGAAATAAAGGGCTCTTCCATCCCTTCCTCTCCCTTGGAGCGCAGTCAAAGCCAGCCTCGGCGGCAGCTGCGGAACATTTCTGCTTGCGAGACTCAGAAGCAAACAGTTTGGAAGCAATACAAACGGCTCCTCTGTCGCTGTGGAGATTCTTGTTAGCAGTGGTGGGTGATGGGGAGATTTTTCCCCTCTCGCCTCTGAGTCTCACACAAGCTGCATCCACAAGCTGGATGGGAAATCAGCCATCTCGGCATTTTTCCACCTTACTTTGCTTTTTCGGTTGATGTCATAACATAACATATGGCATTGCACAGAGAAACGAGAAATAAAAAGCAGGAGAAACAAATCCCCTCCTGCCCAGCCCTGCCCCAGAGCTGGTGCTGGCTTTGGCCTCTCCCCAAAGCTTGGTGGCTGGAACTGGAGCTGAGCCAGGATGATCCTCCTTGGACCAATGGAGTTTAATGGGGAAAGCCTCATTCCACCTCTTCCCCCCCCCCCGCAGAGGGCATCCCTGGGGGTGCTTCAGCCCTTCCCTGCAAGGACACATCCCTTTTCATGACAACAATGCTGCCCTGGCTGGGGAAAGGGGATATCAGAGGGAGGAACGCTGCTCATCTATCAGTTGACATCAACGCTGGTGGCTTAGTTCTGCATCAGTAAACCTCTTCTCATCCCTCCAAGAAGACAAGATATACAAAGAAATACAGCGGCCATTACCTGCCGGTGACTTCAATGTTGGAGACGGCGTAGAAGTACTTGTAGAGGTTCTCCCTCTGCACGTAGGTGCCCCCCAGCGCCGGTCGCAGCAGCCTCATCCTCAGGTCGGTCACGGTGAAGAAGTCCTTGAGCCCCTTGGCGCTCTCCAGCCTTGTGTACAAGTTGTCCATGTTCTTGAGGTCGGGGCCAGCAAAGATGGCGAAGCGGTCCCTCACCTCAAAGCGGACGGTCTTCTCCTTTTTGGAGCCCGCCCAGCGGGAATATTCCTCCGTGCAGAGGACCCTGTTGGCACTGGTGGTGGAGAGGTCCCGGACCCTCCGTGCTGGCATGCTGAAGGCCTCCATGCAGTCATCTGCATAATACTGGTACGGGTGCCAAGTCCTCCCGTTGTCCAGCGACTTCTCCAACATCATGATGGTGGGACGGCCGTACTCAAAGGTGATGACGATGTCGTCCGTCAGCTCGATGCTCTTGTTCCAGGACAGAGTGATGTTGGCCAGCAGCGGTTCCGGGTACCGGCGCCATGTCACACTCTGCCAATACGTGGCCAAGCCTTCATCCTCGCTGTCAAACATGAGCTTTGGTGGGTGGGCCAGGTCTGGGTTGGAGGCGTCGCACTCGTCGCTGCACAGGTACGGGTTCTCCTGGAACAACAACAGTGGTCACAAGAAAAGGCAACACGTGGGCATCCCTGCCAGACCCTACTTGTCCCATCCCAGTTTTTTGGTGCTTTTGGTAAATGTTGTCTGCCCAGCTGAGCTGAAGTATTGGAGGCCTGGCTCTGCATGGGTTCTCTGCCCTATGGACAGCTGAGCTGTTTCCTCTGATAGGCCCTTTGGGAAAGGGCCCTTCAATTTGACACAGGGGTGATTTTCATGGAAAGCACTTTCCCTGACACAGTCTCTAAGAAACTTCATTTCAGCTTGGCCAAGTTACAAGCCCATGGAAGGCCGTTTTCATGCCTGCTTGCTCATAAGAACAAACAGCTCAGCCCCCAGGCACAGCTGCACTGGGCACATCCGTGTCCCCAGTGGCTCCTAATACCAGTCCCAGGCTCTGTGGAGCCCAGCACCACTGCAGGAGGAAGCCCCATCCCCCATCCATGCTCAGGGCTCTGCAGAGAGCAGAGCTTTGTGCTCATTGCCCATGGGGATAGGCACTTTCCAAGGTGTGGTGCAATGGCAGAAATGGTACAGCCATCCCATTATGCCCACAGGTGATATGTGCTCATGTCCCCTTTTGCTCATATCCCCATCTCCTCCTGTCCCCATGTGCTGAACTGCACTGTGAGCGCACAGTGAAGGTCATACACACCGAAGTGTTAAAGGTTTGGAGGCACACATCAGGGTTACCTGGGCTGCTGGGTCTATTGCTCGTGAATGTGTGAAAACCCTTTGTGACAAGCCGGGGTCTCTCCTGCCCTTCAGCCCCTGTAGGGATGTGTTATAGCAAGCATCAACCCCTGAAAAACTCTGCATGGCTCCACGCTGCAAATCTTTGCATACAATGCATCTCCTTGCTCCCCTCTCAGACCCAAACCTGGGCTGTGAGTGCACCAGGCTCAGCTGCAGCCAATGCCTTATCATACAGGAGGTGATAAAGCAGCTGGAGCTGACTGAGGTTGATGCCTGGAGGTGAGCAGCCTGCAGAGTGGTGGGGTCTAGTCTGGTCATCCTGAGTACAGCACGTTAGCAAGGTAAGAATGAGAGCTGTTTTGTGGAGAGATGCTGCTTTGCCTGTGGTCCTGGCTGCGAGTTTGCTTTGAGCTGTGAATCTTTTGAAACCCCAAGTGCTTGTGGTCTGCTTTTAGGGTATGCAGTGTGTGCCCTGGGCAAAGCAGAGGGTTTCTGGCTCTCATAAGTGGGTGTTCTCAGGTGCAATGTGGGGGATTGTACCTTGAATGTGGACACTGATGTATGTCATGAGGTGCTTTGGAAAATCTGATCTTTGCTATCTCCAAGTAGGCTACCAAAGGTACTGGGATCTACTTAGAGCTGTCTGTATCCTGAATGCATAAAATGGGTTTCTTTGCCTCGACATGGCTCAGAGACACGTTAGATGTGAGCAAGCAGAGGCCGCAGTGCTGAGAAGCCTCCAAAAGCTCCAAAGGGTGTCAATAATTCTACCTTGAACAGAACAGCAAGCAGTTGAGCTGTGTGTGAGCACTGGGCTCTCTGCAGGTGCATGGAGCAGCAGCTGTGGGCAGAGGGGTCCTATAAGTGGCCAGTGCCTTGCTTGGTGTGAGGCTGCCAGGGGAGGCAGCTAATGAAAAGGGGCACTGTTCCCATCCCAAAACTGGGGGGATGCTGTCTGCAATGGGGGATGTAGACTGTGGGCTCTGGGCTGTGCTTGGTCCTCTCCTGCTGCAACACGCTGTGTTGGAGCAGGGAGTAAAAGAATTGGGTATTGACATATTTAATATGCTCTCCTGACTTGTCACGTTCAGAGGAATTGTTTACCTCTGCTAATGAGACACAGCTTCCTGCTGGGGGATGCGGCTGCCGCTTAGCACAGCTTTACGGTGGTTGATGGGAAAGGAAGAAAAATGCACCTCAGCTGAAGCTATGGGGGCTCTGAGTGCGTTTCCTGTGCTGAGGCAACATATTGTGCTGCAGTATGCTTCTGCTGCGAATGTGGTCGTACAAATGGCTTAATAGGACAGCCCTGAAAAGGCCATCCCGATGCTCCTATCGAGGCTTTCTTTTGGTAGCTGAGCTGCACAAGGGAAGGTGGAGGGGCTGTCCCTGGATGTTTTCTAGAACTGTGAAGGACGTTGTCAGTGGGCATGGTGGATTGGAGTGGGACTTGGTGATCTGAGGGGTCTTTCCCAACCTTAATGATTCTGTGGCGTTGCAATCAAACCACAATGACAAAACCTGGCCCAGAGCTGTGGGAATGGATGGTGGCACGGAATGGGGCAGTTCTGCAGGAGCAGCAAGGGGGAGCAATGGGGGTTTGATGAATGCAATGCGCTGTGGTGCAGGCAGGGAGGAACAGAGGGTGTCTCCCATCTGCTCATCCCAGAAAACAGAAAATGGAGGTGCACTGTCCCTGCTGGCTCCTGTACACCCAAACCTGTGTCTGCACATGGCTCAGCAGACAGTGAGCCCAAATTGGTCTTCAAGCACCCTGGGGTGGCACGTGGCTCAATTACTGCTCAGTTGTAACAGGGCAAGCGTGGAAATAACCTCTAAGTGACAGTGCTGGAAGTTGGGAAGAGCCTCAAAAGCCACCGAGTGAGTCATGCCACCATGGCTTCCTCTGCTCAAATGAAGTGTTCCTTTTTGGTTTTTGGCTTATTGAAATGTCCTTCCTCCTTGGGATGCTCAATGCACTTTCTGCTGGTGGGGTGGTTTCGAGTCAGCCGGGAGGGCAGGGGGGAGCGGAAACAGATGGCCGTAATTTGGCTGCTCTGCCGGTCCTGGTAAGATCAGTTATAGCTCTGTTGAAACAATTCCAGGTATTATTTTAGAATCTGGTTTCTTTATCCAAGCCATGTGTCCTCCAAAGAATCTGTCCAAAGTCTCAAGATATTTACGTCTTCAATCTAAAAGTCAGAATGCATTAGCTAGGGAAACTTGGTCTTCGTGCGCTTAAAATAAAGCAGCTCACTTAGAGTCTCACACTATTAAATCAGTCGTGAATGTCCTCACGACAACTGGATGCTGCAGATCCCTAGCTCTGGCTGCTCTTTTCTTGAGCACCAATGAGTGCTGCAGGATTTCTTCTCCTGAGCTCAGCCCAACTGGCAAAGCCCTTGGGAAAAGTGGCAAAAGCTGAGGGCAGGGTGTCACAGCCAATGGCACCATGGCAAGGATGTGCCTCCAAGGAACAAACATCCTGGGGGGTAGAGATGGATGTCCCGTTGGGGGTGGCACATCTGGAGATGCCCCCGTGTTGGTGACTGCAGCCCACGGGTTTCATTTCCCATTTGTGCTCTGCGGAAATGCTGCACAAGGGTCCTTCTGAAGATGAGAGCAGGGATCTGGTTGGGGATCCTCCTAGGATTTCTTTGGAAACAAGATGCGTCATGGCACAAAGGGAATCCATGGTGCTGCAGAGGTGCTGCTTCCCACTTCGCCAGGAGAGAGGGAATGGGAAAAACAGCCCCAGTCAAAGCCTGCCTGCTTGCTAGGGCTCTTAATGAGTGCACAAAGTTGTTTTGCTTTATTTTCCTGGCAGATAATGCCATTTTTAAGCCTCATAGCATGAAATTATATATTTTTGTAGGTGAAATTGCTTGATTAATCACTAAGCTGTTGAATATTTTAAACAAACCAGACATCTGTTGTGAATGGTGGAAGCTGGGCAGAAATAAAGCTGCAGCTTTTAGTAGATCTCCATGCCAAAGGGAAGCTAGAAAGAAATTACAACCACTAGCTGCACCGTGAAGAAAACCAGTAGTAATATTAGTAATATTAAAGGGAGGAGGGGGAAAGATTTGAACAGTGAAAAATAAAAGGACAATGAAAGTTTGTACTGCTCCTGTAACCCAGTATGAGCTTTCAGCTGGTGCCTTGGCCAGGGGACCCCATGGAACTGCTGCTTTGCTGGGTCTCCTCTGCTCGATTAGGTTGGTGCTGAGGTCAAGACCTTTGCTAGAACCCCGGTCACGCTGGGATCAACCTGTCTTTAATCACAACCAGTGTCCTAATAAGAATAATAGCAATGTCACACCAGCTTGGAGTAGCTCCAGATATCGTAACTTTGTGTTTTCAGCTGGCGTGAGGAATCCTTGGCTTTTCGCTAAGAAGATTTTTATCTGTGGGGAAAGAAATTAAATACATTTCTTGGGCAGAAAGGTCCATGCTGTCATGCGGTTTTCTCATGTGCTCCTCATGTTGTGTTTTCCCCAAAAACTGACTCTCAGAAAGCTCTCAGACCTTGGCTGACTCCACGCTTTGTGCAAGAACAGGGGATGGTTGGGCAGCACAACCACCCCTTCCACCACCAGCAGCATTAAAGACCCTGGGAAGGGGCTCCAGCTCCCTGTGGGCTGTGCAGATGGAACAGCCCCAGGTGAACAGGTTCACCCAACAGCCAGGAGCTCTGGGCTGAATGTCACCTCCACCCACCCGCTGACAATCCTCTCCCCGCCGCTCTCCAGACATCTTAAGGAGCTCTCAGGTGCATCCCAAGGTCTTTCAGCTCCCTGCAGCGTGCCTATGACCCTGCCTTTGATTTTTTTCAGCTTAAAGATGAGCTGATTAGGTTTGCATTGTCCCCACGTTTCCTCCCGCGGCAACGAAGTGCTGGGGTTGGTATCAGATTTCCAACCAACCGACCCTGCAGAACGACCGCGTCGGCAAAATCCTGGCGTGCACCTGATTCCTTGCAAATGTCCCCACCGTGCTCTGATGCCACCGAGCTGCGGGTGTCCTGCAGACCACCTGTCACCGGTGGGACTGGTGGAGGACAAGTCCCCGACCCACAGCAGCCCTGGGTGGCAGCAGATGGCCCAGCATTGCTGATGGACACCTCCTGCACGGCATCTGCCGGGGGTGATCATGATGGGCGGAGGTGACATCCCTCTGTCCTCATCTCTCAGCGTGCAGATACCTGAAGTTTGATTTCGTGGCTCCCCGTGGAGCACAGCGTCGGGTTTGTCTGTGCTGTGGGATAAAGCTGGAAGGGAGGCTGAGGCGCATTTGTTGTTGTTTCGCTCTTTACGCTCGAGTTCCCTGATTAATCCCCGGATTAACGGCCCCATCCGCTGCTCCCCGCGGGCAGGCAGCCTCGTCCCAGCTGAGTGACAACTGTCCTCATCCCCTGCACTGACACGGGGTTAAACCTGCTTTCTGTGTGCTGTGTGCACTGAGTGACTTCCCAGTTTGTTTTTTTTTTTTTTCCAATATCTATTCCATGAAGCAACTGCTTCCCAACCAGAATCCCATTTTACACGAGGGAATATATGGGATTGTCCTAAAGCTGTTATTGGGCATTTCCACTCTTGCTGCTCTTGACCTGAGGGGTCAACGCCTCTGACTGGATTTATGGAAAGGCACGGTGATTTTATGATCAAAAATCACGTCAGTGGGTAATTAAGTCTTATGCTTCAGGGCACAAACCGTAACCTGCCAGTGGCCAGGATGGGACTCCCAGAGAACTGGAAATACTCACCGACAATTAATTTTCACTCTATTCATGGGGGCTGGGAAGGATCAGAGGGGTGAAACAACCGTAATTAATTTACAGCGATTATTTCCAACAGCTGGCAAGTGGCATAACTCAGCAGCAGCGATGTCTGGGAACACGGAAATAATTGAGCAGAAATTATGAGGTGCCTCTGGAATGAGGCAGCCCTGTGCCTTACTGGTCTGCAGGCAGTGGTGACATCGAGCCCCATGTCCTGGGGGCTGCAGGTGGCCCTTGGAGGACAGAGCTTCTTGGCTCCAATGCACTGTGTCCTGGTGCCAGGATCATTTTCCCATTGTAAAATGATGGGATGGTCTCCATTGGCTGTGACACCAAGAGGAACCTGTGTTCTGGTATCTATCCTCTCTGTCCTTTCTGTAGATTTAGGGGCAGGGGGCTTGGAGTAGTTTATTCTGGCTTGTTAATGCCCATCTGAGATCCTGGATTGACCCCTGGACTTAGGCATCCCCTGCTCATGTGTCTGCAACAACACAGCCCAATGCTGAGGCAGACAGAAGATGCATAGCTGGGGATAAGGGGAGTAAGGGAATGTAGGGTGTGTGGGGAGCACCTGAGCTCCTCCTGCAATGATTCCCACACTTCTTGTGCCTACATGGGCAGAGTGTGGGGATGTTGGCTTGCTGCCTCCCTTTCCCCAGCTGCCTGCAATGGGCTCTGCTTAGGGCAGGGAAGGCAAAAGGGGAGAAGAACGTCCTGGCTAACAAGCAGTTTCCTGTTTATTAGCAGGTAAAGAGAGAGCTGGCATGAATTATTAATAGGGTGGAAATGGGGTCCCTCCACAGATCTGTGCTAATTCTGGCTCGGCCGAATGTCACTCCCTCTTCCTCCCCACTCCATTTTGCAGTGGTTGGGGGCATCGATTTCTCCCTCCCTTCTTTTCCACCCTCAGATCTCAGGGTGTCAGAGCAAGGTCACCCCTGGGCGTTAGCACACGCTCCGCTCGCGGGGTTCAGGATCCTGAGTCAGCAGAAGCATCTGGGGTTCAGAATCCCATGAGTCAGCAAATACATGTGGGATTTGGGATTCCGTGAGTCAGCAGAATGCACACGGGGTTCAGGATCCCATGAGTCAGCAGAATGTGTGCAGGATGCGCCCAGCCTGATGCTTTGCTGCATGCCTCTTTCCTTTGGCCAGCAGCAGACACACTGAGCAGCACGTTCCTTGCTCAAGGCTCTGCTGCTCCCTCGGGCCCGTCTCTCTGCAAGAGAGAAGATGCAACCCGTGCTCACTGGCTGCTGCTCCCCTTCCCCCTCTGATCTGTTTCTGAATTCCAGAAGCATCTCATGCTTATTTCAGCCATGGTGTAATGCTGGAACAGATAGGCTGTACTGCATCCCATCCCCTGGTGGGGAAACTGAGGCAGGCAGAGGGTGAGGAATGGGGTCTGGCATTACCCAGCACATCCTGGGCAGTTGAGCATTAGTTGCTCCTCAACTCAGCCTTAATGTAAAGAGCAAGGAAACCTCAGCTCTTACCCCATACTCTTGGAAACATTCCCCATAGCCTCCTCAATACTCCCACTTGAAAAGGGTCTGCACCCAACTCTGGACCACAGGAGTGCAAAGGGAGGGGAAGGCAGCTGCTGCCCATTGTATACCAGGGCTGACCCCTGTCCCTTGCCCATCCTTATAGCCATGTTCACACACACACACACACACACACACACACACAAATCCCTTCACAGGCAGTAATGGACGAAAAATCCATTGACACAACCAACTCCAACCACCTGGCTGAGCTCAGCCTGTTGCAAGGGTGACCCATTGCAGGAGGACCCCAGCATGGCACTGGCACTGCAGCAGTGATGGCAATTCCAAACCCATGGGGTGCCCTGAGCAGCCCCAGCTGCAGTACAGGGTCACCTCGGACCCAAACCTGTGTGTGCAGCCCAAATGTGGGTGATGTGAGGGTTAAGAGACGCATGGAAAATTCCACTCCTAAGCAGATAATCTGTGCTGGGTGCATACACACAGCACACAGCCCGGCCTCCTCCCATGGCATCATTTGTGAGCGCTCCTTCATTCCGACCTGGTAATCCCTGCTGAGCTGTAATAACCCCATGCTGCAGAGCAGGGCTGGGCTCACTTTGGAATGGGGCTGCACTGTTGCTCCTTTGGTGGGTTTGCAGATTAAGGGGTGACCTCAAGCATGAGATCCACCAGCAAGGTGTGGAGCTGGGGGCCCTCAACCTGCAGACATGGGCAAGCACACGTGGATGCACAGGTTTAACCTTGGTGACTGCTTTTAGCTTGCCATGAACTGCAAGCTTTGCTCTTCCCAGGGCACATCCCTGCAGGCTGACTGTGAATCTAGTCGCCCCATCCCGCCCTGTGCCCTGCTGCAGCAAGGGCTCTGTGCACAGCCAGCCCCTACCAGCAGCACGGCAGCGACCTGTTTGCTGGACCCGGAGTGCATTATTGATTCAGGACTCAGAAAACGCTTAGGAAGTAGGAAAAGTGTCCTGCTCTCTAAAAGCCTGAGCGCCTTGTGAGCTCAATACATGCAGCCTTTGCAGAGAGGCTTGCTACGCTGCCATTAATATTTTATTCTGTAAGAGGTCCGGGTAGTTTGAATGGGGGAGGGCAGAGCTTAGTGTTGGGGGTGGGAAGAGCCAGGAACAGAGGTGCTGTTGCAGTGCTCTGATGCAGGGGGAGCAGAGAGTGGTGCTGGGCACCCCTGCACCCACCTACCTGCTGCGTGGGCTCCTGCTGCATGGAGCATTCCCCTCACTTTTGCTGTTGTATGGTTGTTTCATGCTATGCTTAAGTGAAGCTCTTCTTGAGAGCAGCTCATTCTTTCGCACTCATCTCTTTCAAGGTGGGAGTAAACTTTCTGTTCACTGTACCAATTAAATTTACCTGACAGTCTGGGTTCTATCGCTGAGCCTTTTCCATCAGCACGTTGAAGTGACTCTTGTTAGGAAAGCATCATCCTGCTATGCAGCGTGATGAATCCCGAATCGGGCATTTAAGGGAACTGCTGCAGACTGGGGGGGGAAGAAATCCTGTTTGCTCAGCACTCTCTAATTTGAAGCTGAGCCTGTATTCTCTTGTTTTCTGGAAAGCCTCTGCTTTTGTAACACCAAAATCCTGCTGCACTGGAATGGCCTCTGTGGCAGCGTGCAATTTGTTGGGCAGCAATGCTGTGTGGTCCAGGGGTCTGACCCTGAGGGCAGGGAGCTGCTGACCTGGGTTGCAGAGGTGCTCTGTGCAGAGCCCTGGTGCTGGGGAGTCAGTAAGGGGGGGGGAGGGGGGGACAGGACCGAAAGTCACCAGTCCTCCTCCTGTGTTGCAAAGTAGTGCTGATGTGGGTTAGGGAAGCTTTGCAAATAGTAGCAGTTCCCAGTTCCAGGCACTCCTCCAAGGACAGGGGAGGATTTTCCAGATGTTGTGTTAATGTTTTGGAGTACTGAGAGGGGAATGGGGCTGTTAACACTGCACACAGAAAGAGGCAGCGTCCCATCCCTGACTGAGGGGTCATTTTAACACCTAGGAGTGGATTTCCTGTGCTGCTGAAAGTTGGCATTGAGGCACAGTGATTGTCCCCAGCACCGTGCAGGGGGGGCACAGCCAGCTCTGAGTCCAGCCCTGCTGAGGCCAAGGGTGGGCTGATTCAGTGCAGGGGGAGAACATCACTTCTCCTGGAAGGGATTTTCCTTTCCCTCATCCTGACTCCTGGGGTGACTGCAGAGCTGAGAAACCCAAGGAAAGAGCTCCCGTGCTCAGAAGTTTGTCTGCTTTTTCCAATTTTAGCACCCTGTTTAATAAGAGAAATAGCTTTTAGCACAAGCCTTATAAGCCCGTGTCATTCAGAAAAGTTTAGCTAAGAATTAAACTAAACGTCAGCCTCGACTCAATGTGTAATGAATAAATAAAGCCTCTTCCTTTCATGTAGCCATGCCAAAGTCAACGGGCCCTATTAGCTGATGAAACAATGCTGACGCTAAATAAAAATACCCCTGACCCATCGATATGGGCTGAGAGCTCACCCTGCATCAAAGAGCATTGACTGAACGAGAATGCCATCCCAACACCTGAAAATAACTGCTTCCATCTCCAGAACTGCCATGGGACAGTTGCTGCCAACACTTCTGCTGTTTTCCCACTTTGCTTTTGGAGGTGACTTGGAACCCCTTGGAGCTTTTGTTTCCTTGTCAGGAGTGAAGGCACGATGCAGTTTCCAGGTGATGCTGCCAAAAGGGTACTGACATGGCCAGGGGACAGCTCAACAGATGGGGACAAATCAAAGCTCCCAATCTTAATGAGCAGCAAAACACTGCACTGCCAGAATAGAGCAGCCCAGTGTGACCAGCAATTGCTGCAAAAGAGAGAAAACCATCCTTCAAACAACTCTCACATCCCCCCACACCTCCTCCAGGAGAACGGGCTGGGAGCTGTGTAATCCCCTATAGGCATAGCTGGGAAGTTCAGAGCCCGGTGGGGTCCTGGTGCTGCCCCATTGGGTCCTGGTGCTCCCTCCAGCAATGGATTCATTGCCCACCTCCTGTCTGGCACTGTGTGTCTGCGTGTTTTGTTTTTGTTTTGATTACAGTTATCCAAGCAGCGCAGGCATCCTATGGGGCTGTGCTTAGGGTTAATTCTGAGCAGTGCTGGTTTAAGTTCACAGACAGCACCCTGCTGTTTTGAAAGCCACTAAGAAAGCAACAGAGTCACCCTAAGAAATTCTCTGCTGTACAGCTGGGCTCATATGGGAGCCCACCTGTTGTGGGACAATAATCAAAACACAAAGGGAATTGAAAACAGGACAGGGAAAGGCAGTGGAGGGGGCTGCAAAATAACACCCAACGCTCTTTGTTTTCCCTCTTCTCAGGGGATCTATTGGGATTTTGCTGTGTTTTCTGCCCCATTGTCAGGCAGGGAATCCATGCTGTGTGTTGGTGCAGCTCTCACTCTCGGCCATACGCGGTGTGTGCGAGTGGTGCAACACGTGCTGTCATACACTGCGAGGAAATGCTGCTGGCACCCGGAGTAGAAGGGTTGCAGCTGGATATTGACTGAACAGGGGGAGGCAGAGAGCTGATCTCAGGTGGTGGCGTTTACTGGAGGAGGGCAGTGGAGCTGGAGCCCTGAGCAACGTCAGCCAGGGAGTTTGCAAAGAGCGAGCAAAGCGGAAAGCGATCTGTTGTTCATCTTTAATCCTTCTGCAGACAAATAAGAGGAAGTCCGGACTGCCCTACCAAGAGTTAACAGTTCTGTTGGCATCCTTGGGCTTAAGCTTCTCTTTCAAATGATCTTTTAGAAGGAAAAGCTGCTGCTTTGCTGGAATTAGGGGAAACGGCGCTGGTTTCAATGAGCCCCTGTAGGTTGGGCAGAATGGGGTAAATAGGGTGACGTGTGGTGATGGTCTCAACGTTCAACATCCCACGGTGTATCAGAGCTTTCCTCTTGGCTTTTCATGAGGAGCACTGAGCTGGGGAGCTTTCCCAGGGGGAAACTGAGGCACGGGGTGTACAAACCTGGACAATGCTGGCAACAGAAACTTGGCCTCCTTTCCCTCTTGCACTTCTAATTGCAGTGTGGTGCTTCCCCAGCATCCCTGGCTCGGTGCCCCCATGGATGCTCTGCCTGCACTGGGGGCTGAGTTGTCACCACTGGCAATGGGAGGGGACGTTGTGGCCACGTTGCTGCACTCTCTGCTTTGACCCCTGAACTCTTTTTACCAACGCAAAGCCTTGTGAATTATAAATCAGGTGCTCCTGCTGAGCTTTGTGGTGCACGGAATGAAATGCAATGATTAATATTTAAGGGAAAATAAGTTAAAAGATTTTAACTACAAGGGCAAGTATCTGTCCACAGGTTCTTTTCACATTGGGCAAAAGCAGAGCTAGGGTTTGGGGACATCAGTGGACTGGAGCCACTCTGAGGTCCCCACTGGTACAACACAGCCCCATGCAGGTGCTACTGGCGCAGTGCCCCAGGTTTGGCAGCTTTTTGGGGTGGGTCAGCAGTGATATCCCAGTCAGCTGTGCCCACCCCTGGAGGTGCCCGAGGCCAGGCTGAATGGGGCCCTGGGCAGCCTGAGCTGATGTGAGGCAACCAGCCCACAGCAGGGGGTTGAAGCTCAACGATTTTTAAGGTCCCCTCCAACCCAAGCCATTCTGCGATCCATGCTCAGAGAAGTTCAGGTGATGCACTCACTGTTGGGTGGGTAGATCTGAATTTCAGACCCCACCACCCAAACAAGTCCACTACTTTCCACCACCCAACCCTGCTCAATGTGACACCAACATCACCGCCCACAGTGAAAGTGTCCCTCCAGCAGCACCCAGCAGGATGTTCTTCCTGGCCACCCACACGCAGTCCCATCTAGCAAGGAGGGAAATACTTACATGAGTGCAGAACCTCTCCGGAGGGTCCCCACATGTAATTCCTGCTGGATCCACTCTGACCGTCACGTAATCCTTCATCCTCATGGCCCTGGGCTGACAGGCGTAGAACTCCCATGATGGGCCATCGTCGGTGGTCACCCAGGACTTGCAAATGTCATACTGTCCCATGGCCAAGGGGAGACGGTGCAGGAGGAGAGCCAGCAGGTACAGCATGGCAGCTGAGGCCGAGCGTGGGTGCCCTGGGCTGGGGACGTGCTGGGAGTCCAGGGGGAGGCGGCTGCTGGGCTAGGGGGTGCTCTCAGGTTCAGCATGGAAACTCCTCATTTACAGATGGTCCACTCTAGGGAGGTCAGGGTGAGGATAGGAGTGATCCCACGTTGAGTTCGGCTGTGGAAAGTTTCTCTCTGCACAGAAGCCAAATTTGCAAATGACTTGCTTGGGAAAGTTTTGGCTGGATTGCTGCTCAGTGGTCAAAAGTCTTCCTTAGCCTCATTTTTATTTTTTTTTCCCCTTTTGTCGTATGAAAGAGCTTCCAAATCAGCATGAAAATATCTAGAGGTGACTCCAGTCAATCAATAGAAAGATCAAGTTCTGAGTCGCTGATGAAATTTGATAGGAGCAAATTGGAGAGGCTGCGGGATGGTGCTGGATCAGGTGTTCCTCGACCTTCCTGTCTGCTGCAAACGCGTCACTGGGTAGAGCACCTTAAACTGTGGTCTGCTTTGACAATTACTGGGGCTCTGGGACGTTAATGTGTCAAATTACTGTAGCATCTGGGAGCTGGCAGAGAGGAGCTTTGGGGCTACAGTCCCCTTGTTCCAAAGGTTGATGGGGTTGGAGCTGCTGTGTTGGTTGGTGGCATCGGTGGGGTCTGTGCGATGGGCAGCGCCGTCCTCTGCTCCTGCAGTACAGGGAGGCACCGCGTGCAGTTTGTCTGTCTGTCCGCTCGTCTGTCTGCCTGTCTGTGTCTTTTGGCAATGGAGCATCGAGTTCCCAAGCCTTCAGCTGTGAGCCACGCTGCTACCTGAGGTCTGGTCCCTCTCTCATGGTAAGAGTGAAGGGGGAGTTCATTAGCGGGCTGCACCTGCAAATTGAAAGACAAATGAGCTGGGAGGGAGTGGGAGTGCATCTGGAGCAATGAGGCCAGAGGGTCCCATGGGAAACACAGCCCTCAGCTGGGTCTGTGATCCCTGACACACGGCGGGGTCTGTAAAAGGGAGATATACAACTTTAATAAAAAGAAATCCATAGTAAGATGCTTATGGCTCTTCTGCTGTTTGGGAGGTTGGAAGGAGAGCTTCCCCCGCTTAAGGTATCTGATTTTTATGGCAGCTGGACAACAATAGCCCTAATGAGTCTTCAAATAATATCAAGAAATAGCTGGAGGTCATTAGAAGATGGAGAATATGCAGACACAGACCGGGGACAGACAGAAAATTGAACGTCTTAAGGAGATTAGTAAATAAATGTGACAGCTGGGGAGACGCATCCACAGTCCAACATCCCCACATATGATTTATCTGAACAATAACATTTAATAAAAAGCAATTTAAAGTCCTAACAACACTTAAGGTTTACCCAATACAAGGAGCAATGACCTTCTTGGTAATTTCAGGTGAAAACAACAATTCTGCAGTTTTGTTGTCTTTCCACTGGAGCTATACAAATCTTTAGTAATTGCAAAACCAAATGACAAAGAGCTGAAAAAGGAGAGTGAAACCCTTGGCCAGCAGTGGAGAGAAGGCATCATAGGAGAGGTGGGAGCAGACATCCAGAGCAGATACTCGGCTCTTGGTAATTCTCTCTCTATTGGCTCCTCCAACTTTTCTCCCACAATTTGGAGATGTCTCCTTCATTCAGCACCACGTTTGCTTTCTCACGAAGCTCACTAAGGCTCAAAGACTCCAGGTTAGTGGGCGCATCGATCCACGCTGGGGGGATTCATAGTGCTGTGCCACTGCCCCCCTTCTCCCCAATCTTTGGTTGAGAGATTTCTGATTGAGATGAATGAGTTCAGAAGGGAGAAGCCATCTCTCATGCTTCATTGCTGGCTCTCAGAGAGGAGCCTATTACAGACGCATTGGACCTGAATAAACTCCCAACGAAAGAATAGACTGGCTGCTATTTTTACATCATGAGTAAATGTAGTAAAAATATGAAAGCGGCGTGACAGTGTGTTTAGAAGTCCCACTGACATCAGAGCTGTCTTTGCAGTTAAAATAAGTCAGCTCCTCATTATTACATCCAAGCAGTCCCAGCCAAGCACCCAACAACTGCAGCATGTGAGACTTCAGCGCTGGGATCCAGCGCCTTTAATGAGGGCTCCACCGCTGCTACGCTTATGGATCTATTTTCATAGCCGTAAAACCATATTTTGCACTTGAACGGCTGTCAGGGAAGAACCCAGGAAGAGAAGATCTATAATATCTATTAGTTTCTTGTTACGCTTGCTAAATGTTGTAGGTTCCCAGGGAAGTAATTTGCCTGGGAATTGAGAGGTGGTCAATCACACGGGCACGCGGTGCAGCGCTCCAACAGCACCGACCCCCTGCAGAAATAGGAGCACGGGGTGGCTCTGAGATAAGCCAGCACACCCTGAACGGGGGAGAGAGGCTTTCTGACCCAAAGGCTTTGCTCTGCTTGCCTTGGTTCGGCACCGAGCAAATAAATCTTTGCCCGATAATATTAAGAAACTGCAGTTCATGGGAACAAATACAATCAATGCTCTCTGTTTTCTTTGAGGCGTGTGCAGCAATCGCAGGGGACTGATAGCCAGAGTATTAAAAACACAAAATTAGATTGTATCTCGGCTGAGCTGGTTCCTTGTTTTTCTTTTTTTCTTTTTTTTTTTATTGGATTAACACCCAATTGAAATCAAGAGACAGCGCCGAGCAACAACTGAGCTGCTCTGGAATTAAGGACACAAAGTAAACTCAACGGAGGAGTCCTCAGTTTCAGAAGTTGCCTCGAAAATAAAACCCAGCCGCTGTCCCCGCCGACCCCAGCGCCGACGGAGCTCGGCTGTGCGTCCCTCCCCGTCCCCGCGATGTGAGCCCTTCCCCGCATCCCCAGCAGCGGGGTTGGGAGCACCGCTGTGACGGAGCTGTCGGAATACGGCAAAGCTCAGAGGAGCGCCGCGTTCCCCGAAGGAAAACCCGTGCATTTCGCTTACGGCAGCCGCGCTCCTTCACGCGGTTGTGCCTCCCGACCAAGCGATGCCACGGGGTTCATTGCGCGTTACGAGAATTCGAGGTTTGGGCTAAAAAAAAAAAAAAGTGGGGAAAACGGGAAACGTGCCGCGAGCATCTCCGGCTTTGCATCTCTCAGCTGGAAACTCCGAAACGGAGATCCGAAGCTGATCTCCCTCCGCCCGTTCCGTAGGGGCGAGGCGCTCCCGCAGGGCGGGGAGAGGATGGGAGTGAGGGGACCGCGGGGGGCGGCGATGGATCTCCCGTCCCCGCACCCATAACGCAGCTCTGCGGGGCCGCGCCGGGCGCAGCCCCCGCTCCCCACCCCGCGCCCCCCAACTTTCAGCGCTTACCGGGGGGTTCTGCGGCTCGGGGATCCCGAGGAGCGGCCAACTCCGGGGTCGGGCCCCAAGGGCGGGCGGCCGGGAGCTCGTTGCGGTGCCCGGCTCCCCTCCCAAGTTAATGTCGAGGCTGAAATCCCGTTTGCTATCACTTTCACAATCGGAGCTTTTATCTCCGTGCCTGATCCGGACTGCGTAACTTCCTCTGTGCAGCTTTAGCACACACCATCCCACCGGCGAGCAATGTGCTTCTTAAAGGTGCAGGGAGGAAATGCGGGCGGGGAGGGGAGGGAGGAGGGAGAAAAGCAGCCGGGGAAGGGGAGGCTGTGAGCGGGGGGGGGGCCGGAGGGGCTGCGGGATCAGCGCGGTGCGGGGCTGGAGAGCAGCGGGTGGGGAACGGAGAACCGAGAGATGATGGAAGTGGCTGTGCCGCTCCTTTTCCTTCTTTTCCCCCCACCTTTTCCTTTTTTCTTTTTCCTCCCTCCCCCTTTTTCCTTTCTTCTCCCCCCTTTTTCTTTCTTCCCTCCCTTTTCTTTCTTCCCCCCCCTTTTCTTTCTTCCCCCCCCTTTTCTTTCTTCCCCCCCTTTTCCTTTCTTTCCCCCGCTTTTTCCTTCCCCCCCCTTTTCCTTTCTTTTCTCCCGCCCCCTTTCCTTTTCTTTTTAAGAAATAATAATCACGAGATCATGTTTTCTCGAGGAATAAGCTGTAGTCACGAGGGTTTTCCCCACACGTGTGAGATATCCACGCTGTGTCCCGAATATTTTGGGGAGGTTCTGCTGGCAGAGCTGCTGTAAACGAGGCTGCGTGTGCTGGGGAAGAGGGGGTGGTTGGAATTAATAGGATAAACAAAGCAGGGACTCGGGGATGGGGAAATCAGATGGCTGGGAAATGCTTTGGTAATGGTGGAGATGCACTCTGGGATTTAACCAAGCTGGCTTTCCTTTGGTAAACGTGCAGGTCTGTGAGATTTGGCAGTTCCTCCCAGCACAGTCGTGCTGTGGGTGCTGCTCAGGAGAAGCAGTGGCAGGTGGAGATCTCAGTCCACCCATGCCAGATTCTGCCGTGTGAAACCCAGTTCTACCCATGCAGATGCTGCTGGGGGGGGGGGGGGGGGGATCATTCCTACAGGTTTTTACATACAGATGGATAAATGGCAATCTATTTCTGGGGAGGAAAACCAAAGAACCCTGCTGTCCCCTATGTACATGACCACCAAAAAATGAAGGTTCTTTCCCAACCAATAATTCAATAATTTCTAAGCCAGAAAGTGCACTGTCCAACCTGCATGTGGTTTGCAATCTCATTGACTCAGTGTTACATTACATGATTTACTTTGGCCCGCTGCTCTGAGGTCTTTCTATGGCTTTTCCTGTAGAAGAATCCCTGGAAAACACACTGACCACCCTGGGAAACGTTTCCCAAATACTGGAGCAGAAGCAAAAGGTAGGAAACGATGGAGCACACCCTGACTGTGGCTCAGCCTCAGTGCTGAAGTACAGGACAGTCTTTACCTGAAGGATGTGATTCTGGGTCCATCTCCACTCCAGCCATGACACAGACACTTTCCACACATTAGTTCTTTATTTTTTTTTTTTTTCTGTAAACACTGTATGGCAGTGAGAAACGTTAGCTGGGAATTCAGGGCTGGAGAATATTCCCGGATTTCACTTTGTGCCTTTAGGTCTGCTCTGTAGTAATGACTCCCCTGGAAATTCCCCACGTCTCACTTATTACTCCTTTATTAGTTATTATGGTACAGTAACAGGATAAAAAGGAGTTGGTATTTCATTTTCATTCCCTCTAATAGCCATGGCAAAGACCAAGTGGTGTGCTGATTATTGACATCAGAGTTAAGTGATATGCACGCATCATTAGGTTTCAATTGGAAAGAATAACAGCACAGTATGAGTCGTCACACTTCTAAACTACTTGGCATTTAAAGCAAAACTGAAGTCGTTTTTCTCAGCCATGCGAGCTCAGAAGATGACGACTGGCAGTAATACTCACACCTATGCAGGTGAGGGCTCCAGGTGCATCCCGAGGAGGAACAGAGACCCAAATGCCCTGCAGAGGTGGGAGCAGCTGCTCCAGGCGCTGCATGTGCTGCAGAGTGGGTCACCCACCCAGCAGTGCTGTTCTTGCAGGAAGGAACAGGCAACGGTTTCAGCAAATGTATAATTTGAGACCATTTGCCTTCTTTTGCCCAAGAATTTGGCAAATATTTCCTGCTCAGCGTCGTTTCCTTCTTGGGGGATTTTCCTACGGGGAGCAACGTGGCTGTGCTGCTCCTGGAGGGCCGGCTCTGCCCCTCCCTCGTGCTGAGCACTGCCTTCTCACATTGAAAATCGATGGGTCTGCGCCGAGATTTAATTACCACAGCGTAGGCAAGGGTGGAGAACAAGGCCCTTAATTTTTAATACAGCTTCAGCTCCCAAAGGGATCCCTGGGGCTCAAGGGCCAAATGCAAACCCATTACACACAGGTGTAATTCTATTGACATATGCAGCCCGGCACCTGTTTGTACGAAGGCAATATTTGGCTCCCTGCATCGAAATGGCAAGAGGTGATTTTGACACGCGTGGGGGGAAGAGGGAAGTGCCTTCCCAACTTGGGATGACTGAGGATGAACCGAAACAACAGAAGGCAAAACGTGACACCTTGCAGCGCTGCTCCTCGGCGGCGATGTGCTTACGAACACTCGGGCTGAGCCTGGTCCATGGAGAGAGCTCTGAGATTAGTGCCAGAATAATAACCAGCCTCACAAAGGATCTTTCATTCGAGGATACATCTTGCTGTATCACCTATAATAGCGATACGTTCTTTTTATAGTCCTTATCTAGCGATGTGCGGCCAGGGATGTCAGCGCCTGCTGAAAGTGAGTAAGCATTTTATTAGGTGGGAGCACAAGGCTCGTAAATGTGCTCCAGCCCAGGAGGAGGTGAGGGATCCCAGAGCAAGAGAAGCTCTCACAGTGCCTGCAGAGCCCAGTGCAGCCTGACCTGTTGTTCCAGCTGTGCCAGGACCTCTGGGAAGAAGTGGGGAAGGAAATGAGTAACTGAAGGGGGGGCACTAGGAGTGATGGAGGGGGGGGGCTGTTGCGCCATGGGTTTGAACCTTGTCCTGCTGGGAGGTTTGTCTCAGTTCACCCTCCCTATCCCATCCCTCGTGCTGTCCTTTTGTTGATGGATGTGAAGAGATCATCTCGCAGAGTGGTGGGAATGGGAAGGTTTGTGCTTCCCGCTGCCTTGTGCTTTGTGCAAAGGTAAGATCAGCGTGCTGGAAAAAGAGAAGGGCCATTGTATTTTGTAGTTCTGAGAAACACCAGAAAACCCTCACAAAGGCCAAGAAACCGAGCAACAGAGGGCTGTGATGTGCAGTGCAGGAAGATAGGGGGGTTATTCTCTTGTTCTTCCTGCACCAACCTCAGGGTGTAAATACCAGCACCTGCTCCTCAGCACATGCAGACACAGCCATCAGCAGAGGGAACAGCCCAGCGCCTCCATCCCTGGAGTGCTCTAAATCTTTTCCTTAGAGCAACTGGCTGGGAAGATGGCAGAGAGCATCTGCTCCAGGAGGGGAGGCTGCTCCCTGCCTCGTGCACAAGACCTCAGATGCAATCTCTGCATTTTGCAGGGCCCCGGGTGAGTTTTGCCCTCCCTGATTAGATAACCAAAGGAGCAGTGACTGTAGTCTCCAGAGAGGAGTCGCTGCCTCTTTCCTGCCAGAAGGACAGCTGGAGGGAGGGTGGGATTTTCAGCATGCAAGCACTTAGCCAGATCAAGGAAATGGGATGCAAAGCATTTTAGGCTAAGAAAGGTTGTTGTGCAGGGAAACGTGAGGCTGCTGTTCTGCTGGGGAGAGAACGCTTCTCCAAAAGCTCCTGTGTGCCAAACTGCAAGGCTGAGGCACGGCAGGTCAGTGCCTCCTGGAGGAAAACAAGCATGACAAGTCAGAAAAAAGCCCATCGCCGTCTCTGCTGAAAAACTTTGATCATTTAAATATTATTGATGCGCATTTACTCCAGGGGAGACGGGCTGGGTGATGGGAAGTGCTTCACCTTGACACAGGGAAAATATGTTGTTTTCTGCGCCTTGTCTCTTGCCTTGTCTTTTGTTTCATATATCAAATCAGAGCTTAGCCAAGTGAATCAGCTCAGGAGGCATTGAAGATTTATTTGATTTTGGGGAAGGTGGTGCTTTCCTTATCTTTCCCATCTGTGGGGGAGTAAGCAGGGATAAAAACAGGAGGAGCTTCTGAAGGAGGGATCTATAATTAACAACCCCTCCGAAAGGGGAACTTTCCTTTCGACTTACTATTCAAATGGAAGTGTTTGAGAGTACACGTTTTTGGCTCTAGGGATCTCACTTGTTTCCTTGCCAAAGCCCTGCAAACCCCTCATCCCCTCCTCATGTGTGTGTGTGTGCTTTCAAACAGCCCCATGTTGGGCTCAGGATGGGTTCCCAGGGTTGGCCCCAGCACTGCCCCTCTGCATGGCATGGGGAAATGGGGATGGGAAGCAGCTCCCAGCCCATAGCCTGGCACTGGGAGAAGATGCCTTCCAATTCTTTTTAACCCGAGGAAGGGATGTGTCACTTCTAATGGAGCTGACAGCAGCGGGGAGGGTTTTTAGGTTAGTGGTTGAAGAACAAACTTGTAATGAGTGAAGTAATTGAATAAATGCTGACAATTTGATGTGGAAAATGCATAATCAGCTAGCTCGGGAAGGTTGACTTGTTCTTTTTTCTCTCTTCTTTAGCACTGGAATAAACACATTTCTTCTCTTCCAAGCAGGTGATGTGTTCAGCAGCACAAAAACAGCAGATTTCTGCACATGCTTCCCTCCCAGGCACGCATGTGCTGATTGCCAAATAATTGACCCAGTTATGCTAATATGCTGTTTTGCCTCACTGGAACTTAATAAATACATATATAATCAATCTTAACACTTTTTCTTGAGCCACGCACCGGTTCGATCAGCTGCTGCTTCAGTAGTTTTGCTGTCTCCAAGCCAAGGAGCAGAGCCATAGCTGTGCTGCAGGGCAGAGGGGGCAGTCCCCTGGGGAGGTGCAAACGGGGCCACACCAAGGAGCTCTGAGAGCTGATCTTGCAGGAATAACTGGGAGCAAAAGTGGCTTTGCAGATCCCAAACGCAGCCTGCAAGTAATGGACGCGGTCGGTGGAGCTGACGTATGTAAGTGCGGTGACTTTCCCTACCCAGCCATCATCCCAGCCTTGTGCAGATGGAAACTCAGTGAGTTTCTTGTCATCAAGCCCCCGGTTTCAGTCTGACAATGGGAACAGCATCATCTGTGTCATGTATGTTGGAAGCAATGAATAGAGAGCTGAGCTCACTCATCTATTTGCATTCTGAAGATATGCAAAATAACTGTCTTCTTGCTTACTCTCCTGCCTACTCAATATCTGTGAAACAAGGAGGAGAATTGGGCTGCCTTGTACTTCTGATCTCAGTGCCCTTGAGTAAGGGAGCAATTGCTCAGTGCAACCTTCTGGGATGAGTGTGAGCAACAGAGCTACGATGGCAACAAAAGCTCTCCATCAACGCAGGCTGGTGGGCAAAAGGCAGCTCCTGGATGAGGAGTGCTCGTCATCATGGACACCTTGACTCGATGTCATCAGGGCACCTTCTCCTCTCCACATCCGAATCAGCACTTGCATCTCTAAGGGCACGTAGGTCTGACCTGCCAACTGTTAAACGAATTACAGCCCGCTCCCCCCAGACGATTAGCATGGAGCAGCACACGTCCACGGAGAGACAGGCTGAGGACACAGCAGTTCTGAGAGCAGCGAGCTGTAGGAGACTTTCCTTTTGGATGGAGCTGAACGAATCGGCGTTGGGCTGCGACTCCACGCTCAGGGTTTGCCTCAATGCTCAGCAGCTCCTGGATTATCTTCCTTTTAATTTGAACAGCTACTTCTCCCTCCAGGTTATAGCTGTCTGAAGCAGCAGAAGCGTGATCCAGACCGGGCTTTAAGGGCTGGAATTTACATGTTTTTTTTTTTTTTTTCTTATGCTTTCTGGTATTAATTTCATATGCAGTGGGAAAGTAATATCCTGTCTGTCACTGCAGAGGAAGGGCTGTGTGTGCGTCTATGCACAGTCACTGCTAACTGCTGAGCTCCTTCACTCAAAGTTCGTTTTTGTGAAGATTTCTAAATTAAAGCAAAAATCAGCTGCAGAAATGATGAATGTGAGCCACCAGCAAGGCAAAATCAGGAGATGTTTTCTCTTGTTTTCGTAACTCGTGGTCTTTGTGTGTAAGTGTGGATTGCATGGCAACTGCATTCACACTTCTCTTTAATAAAAGATCCTAGCAGATGGACCCACTATTAACGTGTATCCCCCAGATTTGCATATTTTGTATTCATGCCAAGATGGCCCTGAGCACACATGGGATGAACGAGGCTGATACCAACACAACTGCACCAGATTAATGCAGCAACCAAAGGGTATTGTCCCAGCACCCGTTAGGAATCCAGTTTGGTATTAGTTATTAATTTTGTTCAGCTTCTACTGGAGTCAAATTAAGGTCTTCCAAATACGATTGGACGGGGCTCTTAGGTACTACAAGTTGATGAATATGTTATAAATCCCGAGAGAGAGGGCTAAGAAACAGCATTTGCATCTAAACTGTGAAAAATCCTGTGCTGGAAGTGTGCAGGGCTCCAGGTTTGGTGCAGCGTGTTGGCTAATTAGGGCTCACTTGAAATTCAGCTCTTATCCAAGATCTGAGTTTCTCAAAATTCCAGTACAATCAAATCTAGTTGGAAGACAAGCCTATCTGTAATATCTCATCAAACATTAGGTGTTACAACGTGGTATTCTGGAGCCCAAAATATATTTGATCCAATTGTTCCGGACCATTAATCCAACACAATGCTGCACATACTGATGGGATCAAACATTAGGAAATATTTATGAATGAGCATTGTTTTGACTGCAAAGATTGAACACAGCAGGCTTTAAATACACGAGATCCTGAGAAGGGAAACTTTATTATCTCCCATGTATCTGGTGCCAAATTCGGAGAGAATTTTAAATGCATCTTAGATAGTTGGTACTTGAGTAATTTACACCTTCTTCCAACTCCCTTCAGTGTGTAAATTACACCTGCTCCCACCTATATTGGGTCTGACCCATTGCACCAAGGATAGTAATGAAATTGTGTAGCACCAGATAATGCACTTTCTGTCGTTGCAGGAGGGAGGCAGGGGGACGGTGTGCAAGCAGAGCAGTGCTGCTAGGGGTTAACAGAGCTCCAAAGTACGGGGGCTTCTACGAGGTGCTGTGCCCTGTGACTGCAGCCCTGGGTGGAAATCAACCACTGCTCACCCATATGGGCTCTTGTGCTGTGCTATTTCATAGAATCATAGAATGGCCTGGGTTGAAAAGGACCACAATGATCATGTAATTTCAACCCCCCTGCCATGTGCAGGGTCACCAACCACCAGACCAGGCTGCACAGAGCCACCTCGTGCTGCACGGATTTCAGATGCAGTGAAGTCATCTCTGGATGCTGGCAGCTTCGTCCCTTCCTTCAAGGTGCTGATGGGTTGGACTTGATGATGACCTTTTCCAACTTGCACGATTCTATGGTTCAGCAGGGACAGAATGTTGCTTGCTAGCTCCGATGGCAAGGCATTAAGGTATATAGCTGTGGTTTTGTGGAGGATAAATCATGTCGAACCAACCTCCCTTTCCTGTGACAGGGCAGCAGGTCTCAGAGAGGGGAGAAGCTGGGCTGGGATAGATCAGTCAGTCAGGCTGTCAGTACTCTGTTGTATGGCATTCCTATAAGAAAAGTAGGGAGGTACAGTCCAGGAGAAATGCTTTAAGGTCTATGTAGTCCATCTCCTGCCCTGGGGGAAGGAGATGGAGTAGGTAATCTCTCAAGATCCCTTTTTCTCTTATTCCCCGTGGCTCTATGCGTATTTTGTACGGAGGTGATATTTTTGTATATATTTATATATTTGTACACTTCTATCAGCTGCTTTTTGATGAAGTGGAAGGATGGCTTGAGCAGGGTGCTGCAGGCTCTGCCATTACCCAGTAGTCTCCTTAGTGAGCTGGGCAATGGAACGCAGAGCAGACTCACTGCATCTGCTGGCAGCGCCAGGCTGAGAGGGGCTGCAAGAGCTCTCAGAGAATGGGAGAAAGATGCAAAATCTTGACAAACTGAAGAAGCAGTCTGGAAAGAGTAGATTGACATTCAAAAAGGACAAGAGCAAAACAGAATGTACTGGAACTATCGAAACGTATGTCAGGAAATGGCTGCGTAGGCAGCATTTCTATGGAGTGGGGGTAATATTGTGGGCAACAAATTAACCCTGAGCCAACTGCGGTGCCCCGGAGTGAGAAAAGCAGTGCTGACATAAGGATGTGTAAATAAAGAGCGGTATGCTGCTCTGTTTCCATCCTTACAGAGCGTTTGGGAGGAGCTGTTTTGGTCATCAGACTTCCAGAAAAATCTGGAAAATGAGAAGAAAGATCAGAGTTCTAGAAAACAAAACTGCTGAGAAAGGGAGAAGGAGTTGTAGTCAACTGCTTATGGCTGAGCACAGACACAGCAATGATCCTGCAAGGTATAAAAATGCTGCAGAAGTAATAAGCTGTTGTCCACGTCCACCAGGGTAGAGCAGAAGTAGTGGAGCTGAGCAGCAGCAAATAGAATTTGGGTTAGATTTTAGGGGAAAATGTTCCATCTACAGGAATAGCTGAGAAGCAGGACAGATCAGACTCTCCTTAAAAGCCTCCAGTGATGAACAGGTTAGACAAGCACCTGTCAAGAACAATTTAGGCAGGGTTGGTCCTGCCCTGGGGGAAGGAGATGGACGAGGTGACCTCCTGAGATCCCTTTCCCTCTCACTCCCTGTGGCTCCGTGCATATTTTGTACGGAGGAGACACTGTGAGAGGAGAGCTTGGTGCTACATCAGTGTTTTACATTGAAATTGAGAAGCTGTGTTTACTTGTCAGTCTGTTTCAGCTCGAGTCTGACTAATTTCAGTTGAATACCGGATTATAAGTCGCAGTGCTGGGTGTATGGGGGATACCTGGGGAGGCAGATGCTGAAACCCATTCCTCTATCGATCGCATTGATGGGAGCGTTTCATTCAGAGCATCATACACCTATTTTTAAATACGTTTTGAAAGACTCTTAAAACACCTTTACTATATCACAGCACAGGACTCCTCCTGCTCACTGATTATTGCACATCTATAAGCAGGCATGGAAAAAGATTGCTGTTGGCATTCAGGAAAGGCACGGGATGGAACCTCATCCTACTGCAATGGAAGGAAACTATTGCCTTTTTAAATGAAGTCAGGCAGTGGTCTGGCTGCCAATTAATGAACGCATTACTGTTAAGTGATAGCTTTGGAAAGAAAAAAAAAAAAAAGACTTTCCTGAGTTCTCCTAATGGCTCTCACTGGCCTCTCCTCCAAGCATTATGGGAAGCAGAGCCCTATAGAAGTGGTGTGAAGGCCTGGTAGAGAATGGGTATCGTGTTCTGTAAGTGCAAGGGGGGGGGGATCTAAGGCAGCAGAATGCAATTCCACAAATTAATTTGCTCCCGACCCAAGGGTTAGCACTAATTTTGCACCAAGTACCAGGAGAGCCTTAACGACCGCAAATAGCAAACACTTGCTTTTTCGCTCCGTCCCACTCCGAAGCCCAAACTGCCAGGTTTACAGTGCCCTCTAGTATCGCTCTGGAGCATTAGCTTTCCTGTGCCACCTCCTGAGCTGCCGCACCGTGCAGTCGTTTCTCACCACGGCGGATTTTCCGTCTGCGCTTCGGTGCTTTGGCACCCGGCTGCACCGCTGCCTTTTGGTGGGAGGAGGGACGCCTTGGCTTTCATCCCTCTGCAGCAGACCCACTGTTTTATGCTAAAAGTGCTGTGCTTAGAGGGCTGCGTGTGGCTAGTGACAGTTTGTCAGAGATATTAATGATAACTGGCCTTCAAACGGGCACGGTACCCACAGCTGTGCTGCATCACCACCAACCAGCAGAACACGCATTTAGAGAAGGAGAGGGAAGGACAAAGTAGAAAAACCTGAGTCATATGAAAACCATCCAACGTTACCCGGGACCACATCCCAGCCAGCTGAGATCTCTTCTTGCAAAGAATTCTTCAAGCTGTGACCTTCAGCCCTGCTTGGATGGCTCAGTGGAGCAGATGCAGGACAATTCCCCAGTGGGTCTCAACGCGGCGCCTGCTGTAAGAGTGGGAGGTTTGTAAAGCAGCTCTGAAGCTTCCAGCTGCTGCAAGAGCCTGCAGAGGCTGCTGGGCTGGGATGGGACAAGGCTGGGATGGGCTGCTCTCACTGCATCCACCTCATCAACAGAAATCTCTCCCTGATGGGCAGAGCCAGGCAGCTGGTGAGCTCTTGCAGACACAGTCAAGGTGTCAGCACGTGGAATTTATAAAACTACATTAACTAAGGAGATTAAACAAGGCACTGCTAGCATCCATGTTCAGGTTTTTCCCATTGTTTTATATGGCTGCCAGCAAGAAATTGTTACCAACAAAAGCTGGCATTAAAATGTCCCTCTTCTTGCATATGCACTTCACATCTCAGTGATGTTCCTTGGAGATATGTGATCGCAGGAGAAAGCTTCCTGCTGCCTCTGCTCCCTGTGGCTCTGTTTGCTGGGCTGTGGGCTGCAGAAGGCACACGAGCTGCCCTTCCTTGGCCACATAGCAGAGAGAAAAGCCTGGCTGAGAGCAGCTCGTCTTCGAGGAGATAAACAGTTCTTCCTGCTTTTAAATCATTTGAGGGGATAAGGCATTTATAGGTGCAAACACGTGTGTCAGAAGGACAGCAACAGGTTAGAAAAATGCAAGTTAAGAAGTGTAGAAATAAAGAGGAGCCCTAAGATGAAGCCACTGTTATGAGTCTGAAGGCTGGATTGAGTCTTAGCACTCTTTAGTGACTTTCAGAAACTGCCCATGTAAGACAGTTTTCTATCTCTTGTATCGTAGTTATGTGTGATACATACAAATGTATTTCTTTTCCGAAGTGTCACTGCAGGGCAGCGGGACAAAGAATAAAGAACTTAATGGAATAACCTGAAACAAGTCTCATCCTTCCCCTCCCAGCTCTCAGCATGCAAACAGCTTCTGGAGCACAGGATGGAAGCACTGTTGTATCAAGTCAGATTCCTCTCCCTCGGAACACTTTCTTGCCCTCTCATGTACTCATGAATTCAATGTAAATACTGAACTTTCATCTTTGCCAATGTGATTCCTGCACACGGAGCCACAGGAATCTGAAAGAAGAGGTCCATAGCCCTTCTGCTTTACATTCTAACTCCTGCTACTGGCGCGCTAGAAATGGAGAGCTACCTCATTCTATATGCAGTATGTAAGTAGTTTGACAGGGATGTCTCTTTACAGCTAAAGTGTCAGCTCTACCTAGATGGATTGGGGGTCTTGAAAGACTCTACACAGCTCTGCATCATCGTCTGTAAAGAATTCAGTAAGTATCTTAAATTCCTTGCACAGCAATACAAGCAACTGCCTCAGCTTCTCAAGGGCACTATACCTTTGATAATGAATATATTTAAACAAAAGGCACGGGGGGGGGGGGAACCTTTGCTGAATATAATAGAATGCAGCTTTCTACTTTCATATTTCACGGGACTTGAAGGTTCATCATTTATTGAAAATAAAGCTGTGGACCATTGGAAGCATGCTGCCTGGGTCTCATTTCCAGAGTGCAATGCTTTGCAGTGAAATTACAAGGAAGTGCTGTTCTCAGACACAGCCCTGCGTTCAGAATTCTCCAGGCTCTTCCCTCACTTTTGCCCTGCTCTGTTACAGCTTGTTTTGTCAGCTGAGGAACTTCTTTTGCAAATCTGTTTTCTCCTTTCTATTTGGAAATTATATCCTACGCAGGAGCGAATTTCCATAAGCCTTCAGGACTCGAGATTTATTGTTATTCCTCGTTGGCCAACAGCCAAATTAATTTGATTAGAGCGCAGCTCTCGAGAGGCAGTTTTGAGGGAAGCGGAGACCAATCACGAAATATCTGGGGTCAGCAAACGAGCAAAAAAACCCCCCTGGCAGCATTCACTGCTTCCTTCACGAGCTGAATTCACCGCGCATCGGCAGCATCTCCAGCTATTGCCTCACCTGTCACAAGACATCTTCATTGCCATGGAAGGACCAAAGCTTGCGCTGCCGGGGAGCTCACAGCCCACAATAACAGGCGCTGCTAAACAAACCCTGCAGGGGTTATCAGTGAGCTGATGGGAACGAGGCAACTGAATGTCAAACCCCAGGCGCAAGCACCCGACAAAGGGGACTGAAAGTGGCAGCTGGTCCCTGCTTCGTGGTTACCAACTGATGCTGAACAATAGTGGGGATGGGGGGGGGGGGTTTGAATGAGGCATGGAAATGGCAAGCAGCGTTTTGCAGCGATAGAACAGCCAGGAGAATCGTCTGCTTGTGGGACAGCTCTTCTGTCTGCAGTTGTTCCCTGAGATCCGTGCTAACTCGTGCCCTGGGCACATTCCTAGAGGTTGAGGCCATCAGATCAACGGGCCGCACTCCCATCGCCTTGCAATGTGATATTTGCAGCGCTCACAGACTGCTGGGGCCGCTGGGTCAGAGTTCTGAGGACAGATCTCAATGGAAACCTTCCGTGCTGCAAACATTGTTTGGGAGTTCAGCAGCTCTGTTTCCCCGGAATCAATACTGGATGAATGCAGCAGCGTCGTACCGGAGGCTCTGGGAGAAGCCAGCTGTAAGATGAGATATGGAACTGAAGTGTACTTGTAATACCTCCTTGTAATATTTTAACAATTCAGCCACAGCTTTGGAAGGCAGATGATGAGCTGTGCTGCATAAAGCGATGCTAACCAGAGTAACCAAGTCCTCTCACTCTGAACCTTGCCCCTCCGTTTTTATTTCTCTATAATATTCCTGACTTGAGTTCTTGCACGGTATTGCAACGCATAATTGAACTCCTACTATTTTCCACTGCAGGAGTGGCTGCATTCAGTTTTGGGTGGAATTTCTCTGGAGAGGTTAATCTGCAAAAATACCACGGAAGTGCAAACTATTAATTTCTACTTCTCTATTTTTATGCTGGGAACCAATGGCTGCAGGGATGAAGTTGGCGCGTTGGCTCTCCGAGTTATTAAACACACCCAGCCTGTTGAAGAGCAATTTGCTCTCCTCCTTTCAACTTTTGCTTTTGCTTTATTTATTTATTTATGCAGAAGGGTGATCAAATTCTTTATTTTTTTTTATTTTTTTTTTTTTTTCCACACTGTGAATGGTTTCCTAAGCACCAAAAAATGATTTGGGGTCTTTGTTCCAAACATCAGCATCCCTTCTCACTGCTGGTTCCCAACCGTACTCACATCTATGAATCCATACAAAGAGCCCTGAAGAGTAATATATAACCCGATGGTGCAACAGGCCAGGAGACAAAAAATAGCCCATTAAGAGGACAAAGCTAATCAATACAAACAGCAAAGACGAAGATTTTAAAAGCATCTCAATGAAGTCAGGCACAATCTTAGCAGTCAGTCAATGAAAACTGAAGTGTGCCTGGGAGGAGACTGGGGGGCAAGTCGTTTGGGCACAGAGGAGAGGTGCCTTCTTAGCAGACTCAGACAGGTTTCCTCCCCAGGGTGCAGGGCACGTCCTGGCTGCAGCTCAGTGAGTTGGAAGGAAGAGCAGCACTTGAAGAGGTGAAATGCTGACAGCACACAGGAGAGGTCAGTTCGGGCTCCTTCCTGCCTCTGCTGTTCCTTAGCTCTTCCAAGCACACTTAGGACGTGAGCAGCAGGGTTACACATTACTGTGTGTCCAAGCACCCATGCTCAGTCTTCCTCTTCTGTCTCCAGACTAACCCATTTTTCAGGACAGATGGCATTGTGGATTCATTCCCTACATGGAAATAACTAACCTACCCAGGAAGATGGCATACTAAATTGGTTCTGTCCCCTCATCCCCACAAGTAAGGTTCTGGATTTGGTACTGGATTTTTGCACTGCTATTGCATTAGCAAGTCCTCAACTCTCAGAAGGAAACTCTGAGCATCTCTTCACCCTCTGTGTAACACAGAGCCCAGCCACAAAGGCATCAGCACTGTGGAATTAGTATCAATAAGGCAAAGAGGCAATCAGTTTTCCACCCTGTGCAGCAGAACTGGCACAGGAGGAAGGATGCTTGGCTGCTGTAGCTCTGCCAGTCCTTGGCCTCGGTTGAAATTGCTACAAAGGCAGAAAATCACTTCAGTAGCACTGAAGGAAGCAGCAGCACTATGGAACTGCACTGGGATCGTTAGAGTGGTTAATATTCAGCAGGCATATTGCTAAAAAGACAGTGCATGCTAAGAAAAAAAAAAAAAAGAAGAAGAAAAAAAAAGCAACAGAGATACAAACAGTGACAGTGGGATTTTTGTAAAGCAGATAGCAAGTATCCATTAAAAGTGGAACCAACGCCATGGTACATTGCTGGGAGGTCGTTGTGGAGTGGTTGTGAGACCAGTCCTGGGCAATGGGGGCCTTATTTAAGACCATGAATTAGAGATTAAGTGCTTTTTATTGCTTCACTGGTTCTCCAAGGATGGCTCCTGTACTTTGGCACACAATATGTCTGCCAAGCCAGCATTGATGCTTTGACTGGGGGTCCAAAAGAAATAGTGCTTGTGCCTGCACATACAAACAGATGTTTTTCAATTAACCTCACTTAATTAATTAAAAAAAAAAAGTCAGAACTGAAGGGACTCTTGGGACAGGCCCTCAGCTGGAGATATTGGCTGTCATCATCAATGCAATGCAGCTGTAAAAGGAGTTCTCAACGTATACAGACTGTAGTCCAAAATGTGCTATCAGGCAGCAAAAGAAATCCCTGTGAAGGGCCACTTCTTGCTATAATGCAGGTCTTTTCTATAATAGAGTCAGCTCTGATATAGGGCTACTGCTGCACTGCGAGCTCTAATAAATATTGATGTGTCAAACTGTATGCCACCTCTATTTTGGGATGGAGGCAAAAGGCAGCCTCACAGAGAACGAGTCGCAGCCCTGCTAGGGAGATAATGCATTCCCAGGGCTTCTCTTAGGAAATATTTACCTTTGCAATGATTGCACCCTCCAAAGAATCAGCCCCACTTCCACTTCACTCTATGGAAGAGGCACGAGGTCTGCCCGTGCTCATAGCATTCTGGGGGTGATGTCTGCACATCTGCCCCAATGCCCACCCAGCATTTTGTCATGCTGCTCCTCAAGGTCATTCCCTACCAACCAAAAAGTCACGTGCTAAAAGCCAACCTTATAAAAAGAGGCTGATATTTACACGGTATTTATTTCTCGTGGTGTAATAGCTCTACAAAGAAAACGGATCTTGAATATGTATGTGTGCATCTTATTAGATAATCCTTTCATTTTCCTGCCTGCATTGTGTCTCTGTATTTAATGTCTTACCTAAGCACATCTGTTAGTATTACTAGACCAAACATCTGAACGCACACTTGCCTTTAGACATACCATTATTCTAAACGTAGGATATAAATGTAAATAAATATTACACTAAATATTTATGTTTAGTATCCCATGTAACAATAGTTTATCAAATATTTACCAGCCTCCTTACCTGCACTCTTGTGGGCATAGCTGCATTGCTGCTTATGCTACGGAGTGCTCTTGTGGTTGAGGGAAGCTCACTGTTACAGATTCTGCAGCAGCCTTTCCACCAGGCTCTCATTAACATCAGGCTTGGTGTCTGTGGAGCAGCAGGGTGTTTCTGAAGTGCTGGGATGCCACGCACAGTGTTAGGCTGGGAAAAAAAAAAAAAAAGAAGAAGGAGAGAAAGCAAAAGCAGCCTCTGTTTGTTATGAGCCCTGATCATCGGCTCCTGCTCACAGTATGTTGGTGGGAAAGAACTGTGTGTGTAGAAATGTGGTTTTGTTGGGGGATAAACCTCGCAGGTCAGGAGGCAGGAGAGGGTCAGAAGAGCATTGCGACGTTTCCTTCAGCAGAAATTCAGTGGGGCTGAGAAGTGGGTGAAGATCCCACTCCCTGTGAGTATAAACTGAGGAGGAAAGGGGAGCATGTGCTGCTATCAGGAGGATCCGGGCAGATTTAGAGCTAATTCCAGCTTTGTCACACTGACTGTCCTGCCAGCAAACACTGCTGCTGCTGTTCACTCAATATAGATTCCAGCAGAAATAGTTTTCCTGCAATTAGTTGGCGATGTTACTCAGTGTTTAGGCAATCTTAGGTGGCAGCAGCCACAGTTCTGACTCCCTCGGGTCTGTCTCTAAGCAAAGTTTTGTATTCTCGTGATGCAGAAGGGCTGCGTTTCCCAACAGCAGACAACAAGCTTTGGAAAAAGTCATCCCAGAAGAATCCCAGCAGAAATGATGCTTTGAATTGAATATAATAGCAAAAATGTACCGAAAAGCCTTGTTCATTAAACTCACTGCTGGCTAAGTTATTAACAGAAATATGACAGGGATGAGGAAGAAACACAACTTCTTGCTTTTGGTGGTAGATTTGAAACAAACATCTTAGCTGCAATAGGCTGATGTGGTTGCAACTGCATTTATTTCAAAGAAATTGGCTTTTCTGGATCAAACGTTGACACTGGAGAAGATCTGGCCTCCCACTGCACAGCAATGCGGTGTCAGCCAGCAGAGCTGGGGCTGGACTTGGTCAGGAAGAGGAGACTGCAATGGAAATGGAAGAAAAAAAAAAAAAAAAAAGACCTCAAAAAAAAGCCATTAAGTGCTTTTTCATCCTAACCAAGTTCATCGCAAAGGGTGGTTGGGAAAAGGGGTAATATGAGACTTTCTTATTGAAAAAAGTATCGATTGTTAGGAATCAATAGCATTAAAAAGCTGGGGCTTAAGCAGCAAGCTTTGAAGGACTCCACGAGCTGCTCTGTTCCCTGCCTGCTCTCCTGCCAGTGCTTGGATAGCTTTCACCTGCAATCCAGCAACTGCACTGATGTGATGGTGGCCAATATATATTAAAAAAATTAAGGTGTCAAGTGTGAATTTTATTACCTCTGCAATCAGATGCACTTCCTTCACTCAGCTCATTTGCAATTAAGTCCAGCTGTTCTCTGTAGAAAGGACTCTTCCAAGGAAATTGCTGTAAAAAGTAATGGGAGGATTTTCTTTGGTGCTTTGTTGCAAATATTGTTTTCCTAATAGGCTTGTAAAGGGCTTTGCCTTTTTATTCAATGGGCAAGAGGATATCTGTCATTTTTTCAGGCATCAGAAAACGAATATGTCAGTGCTAGGGCCCATAACATTTATAAGGTATTTTCACTGTATAGCATAGAGAGCTTTAAACTTGAAGGAAGCTGTCCCTGCTTACAGGGTTGGAACTGGATGATCTTCAAGGCCCCTTCCGACCCAAACCATTCTATGGTTTTATGAAAGGAAGTTTTTGAAGTCTTGTTTGTTTGGTCTGCAGAGGTTTTGGCTTAAATACATAAGGCTGTTTGTTAACTGACAAATCGGACAGAGCTGGATCAATGTTCTGCATTGGGTTTCTCCTGTCTAAAATTGGGTATGACAGCCAGAGAGGGGCACCAAAAGTCAGAGCATGATCCTTCATGTCAATGTCATAGGGCAACATCCCACAGCAAGGGCCAGAATAGAACACCATGAGCTCACAAAACTGCAGTGCTGGGACTATTAGAATGGTGTGGTGCTGGAACAGGCTGCCCAGAGAGGTTGTGGATGCCCCTTCCATCCCTGGAGGTGTTCAAGGCCAGATTGGATGGGGCCTTGGGCAACCTGGTCTAGTATTAACTGGTCTGGTATTAAATGTGGAGGTTGGTGGCCCTGCATGTGGCAGGGGGTTGGAGCTTCATGATCCTTGAGGTCCCTTCCAACCCTGGCCATTCTGTGATTCTGTGACTACTATGAGAGAATCCTGTTTGGCTTTTAGGCTTTTAGGATGAGAATAACACACTTTTGTACCTTCGTGCTGTTGTGTCTGAAAGGATCTTTTCCCTTTTTATCACTCAGGAACAGCTTAGCTGTGTTTTTTCAAATCTTCCAGCAATCCTTTTAGCAACATTCCCAATCTGGGTGCTGCTGTCACTCCTGAGCAGTGCCTAAAATAAAGCAGCGAGATTTGTTCTTATTGACATTATTTTAAGATGGAATGCTGAGGCATTAAATATGACAAAATGAAAGGGAAACACTGAGACATGAAGGATAGGAGACGCTGCTATTGCGGATTTCTTTTCACCCAAGCAGAAAGAGGACTCCTCTAATGGTGAAATCCGACCCAGCTCTTGCAGAGGGAGTAATTTGCTAATTTGTTTAATGTTGTTATCTGTGCAGGAAAGCCTTGCAAGAAAAAGAATAGAGAATGGATGACAAGTGTGGGTTATTTTTGGAGGCAGAGTTCAGCCACTCTTTATTCTCGAAGGCGGTGACCAGATTCTTCTTCTGGCAGCTGTGAATACTGAGGAGGAAACGACGACTCCTGGTTGTAAGCTGTGTTATCGTTGCTATTCTGGCTTGCATTGCAAAGAGTGAAAGTAATGTCCTACCAACAAAACCCTTCTGCTGATGCAGTGGAAGTCCTTCTGCTAGTACAGTATATTCGAAGGACCAGAATGAGCTGCAGGAGAAGAAATCTCCTGTTGCTAGTATACTCATATAGCTACCTTGGCAAACCTTCACGCTGTACAATCCCACCTCCCATGTCTGCAAATAGCAGGAGTTAGCTGGCACGACTTGAAACGGTTCTCCAAAATAGTGTAGCAGATCAAGTTATAGAAGAAATCTCTGCTGAACATGTATGCTCCTGTGTACAGGCTTGAGAACAGATTGATAAATCTGTTAAGAGATGATTAATCAAAAGGTTTCGGATCAGTCAGAGCTTGCAGCAGAGGAACATAAAGAGATGAGGTCTCTGTGAGAAGATTGGCTTTTACAGAAGTGATTAGAAAATGAACCTCAGCAGCACATGATTAACTGGGAAGGAGAGAACATCTTGAAGTTCATGCTTGGGGTGAACTTGTGCGTGTGTGTTTTACTTGTTCAGCTTGCTTGGTTTTGGTTAAGTCGCTGTCTCTAGGATAAGGGATGCACTTTTCAGTTGGAGGTGTTTCCTGCAGACAAGTCTTAATGTTTGCTGTGCTATGAATTCATCAGCTGGGTCTCCCCAGCAGGAGTGGGAGGAAAAAGCAGGGAGCACAAGGAATTAAATAGGTTTGCTTTTTTGAAGAAATGCCCAGAGCTTGCCTATGATCCATAGGCTTCATAGGCAGCGCTCAGAGAGGGAGTGCCCAAAGCCACCACAGGGACTGTGGATCAATGACAGTGACACGAAGGTCTGGTGCAACTCTGGAATGAATAGTATTGACCTGAATGACATCGTGTCCCACTGCTCCTGTGCTGGGTTGTGTTCCTTTATTGGATATGTGGTTGTTAATGCTGTGCCATGGAGATCTACGTCCAGGTGAAACTCTGAGAAGGTCCTTTCCTCCTACAATTCAGTTTAGCTCTTCTTTGCTCCAGCTTTTGCTATATTTAGCATGGTATTTAACAGAGGTTTCAAGAAGAAACGTCCAATCACACGGGAATAAAAGACAAAAACAGGATTTCTGTGCTTCTCTTACTAGCTAGTAGGATTCCAGGGAGCACACAAAGCACTGCCTCCCTGCTCACTGACACGACTTGGATGAGGAAGCTGCATGCAGAGCTGAGGCTGCATGGTCTGCTCATTCAGTCCTTTGCATGCTTCTTTTCCTGCCTTCATACTGGAGGCTGATACGCAGATGCTTTAAAGGTGTCTGGGTCACATTTCAGCTGGTTTCTGGTAAGAGAAACAGCACAAATGTGCCTTTTCACTCCATAACAGAGCAATTGCTGTAGGAAGCTGGAGACCTGGTCTTGACTGCTCCCCACATTAAGTGCATTTATGGTTTGTGAGCTGTGATCCATCAGGGATGTGCATGACAGCTTCTGGAGAAAGCTTTCTGGGTCTCTTAAGGATTCCCGCAAGCATTATTCAGTCATCACATTCACAGCCCCTGTATCAGCACTTACCGCTGGGTTTGGCTTTAGTGTAGAAGGGCATCTATAGAAATCTGGCTCTGTTTAAAATAGCAGACGTGCTTGAGACAGGAGTCTGGGTTCCAACACAGCGCTGTTTGTGAACAAGCAGGTCCCGCCTCGCATCTCAATGTTGTGTGGTTTGGGATTTTATTTTTTTTTTAATTTGTATTTTTTCCAGCTTCACTCTAAGCTCAGAAGGTGACCAGAATTAATTCTTCTTTCATACATATAAAAATCGTGCATGGAGTTTTGGAATTGGAGCGTTCAAACCCTCCTGATAATACTTTCAATTCTCAGCCGTTTGCCTTCTGACATTCAGAAGACAAAGGGAATCTTTCCGTGATGTCACAAGCATCCTCGTGAGAGCACACGAGAGCAGCTTTGCTACAGGAGATTATGGGAACTTTGGGACCTGAGTGGCACTGTATGGGAACTGTTGAGTCACAGCCTGAAACACTGATGGAGCACCTGGGGAAAGGACCGGGTCAGCCATGGCAGCACAGGTGAAGGCAATTCTTACCCCAAATTCTGGTGTGAGACCAGAAGAGGTGGAACCTGGCTGCTCCTCTCTTAGACCTCATATAAGGGCTGAATGCCACTGGGGTGGGTTCTCTTTCTGGAGATCCTTCCTTGGTGAGGCTTTCCCCTGCAAACCTGGAATTTTCTGATATGGGTGAGCAATCTTCTTCCCTTCCTTTATAGCATCTTTCTATTGTGCAGGTCCTTCCATCGTTACACCTGTGGTGCAATGCCTTTCCCATCATAATGATCTGTCCAGTTGCTACACCATCATATTGATCTGTCCAATTACTACTGGAACTTTATGCAAATATGCAAAAGATCTGTTTCTGATACCTGAGGTTTTCATTGATATCTGGTGCCTTAAGCCCAGTTCCCATAACACTCTGTAGACTGAGCTACACAGGGAAACTCTGTTGTCTGCTGCTCCCTTTTCCTGGCAGGAAATGCCTAGTGTCCATAAGCAAATTACTTTCTAGCAGTTTATCTCATCACTTTAAAGGAAATAATTAAGCAATTTAGAATGAAAATAAGATTGCTTGGCTCAACTCTTGCCTTCTCCTTTTGCATTTCTTGCAGCAGTTCGGCACAGACTGAGCCAGGTGCCTGTGCACAGCAAAGCCCCACACACAATCAATATCAGAAAAGATAAATCAGCTGCAATTGACTGCAGGCTGCACTGCCACTAAGTGACGATGAAAAACGATCACTGCTTGAATGCACTGCATTTTTATCTTTAAATCTTTCAATAGACACCATGTCAATAGCAGAGCACTAAATAATCTCCAGATAGAAGCAGAATCTTTTCGTTTGGTCTTTTTTTCTTTCTTTTTTTTTTTTTTAAGAAGGAAGATGGATGTCACTTTTATTTATTTATTTTGAGACCTTAAATACTGAAGTATGGAATCAGACCTGCAAATTCCAGGGGATGATTGTCTGTTTAGGCAACGTCTCTCTTGTTTTAGGAAGGACTGACTGCTTTCTGCTTGAAAACATAGCTCAGTTCCACAGAAGGAATGCAGCAAGGTAGCTGTGAGCAGAATATGCAGAAATAAAGCAAATAAGGATTTTTCTTCTCTTGTTCCTTCGGGGATAATATATCACTCTGAATTGCATTCAGCTGACAGAAATGGCCTTTCTTTACTTTAAAATGCCTCTGACCTTTTCCTCAGCTAACTGGACACCATTTACCATATTGGCCCGAGAAAAAAGCAAAGTCTTTTTTTGGATAACAGTGTCAGGAAAAAAAAATCCAACTTGTGCTGGATCTGCTGATCACACGTGGCTCTGCTCCTTCCCTGCCCATGCGACACAAGCAGTGTGACTGCAGTGTGTGTGTAAGCTCACGCTGCCAAAAGGAGGGGAGTGTTCAGTTTTAAACACGTTTGACTGAAGTTTTATCTCTGTTGTTGGCCTCTCTCTCTTGCAGCTGGAGAAGAAATTAAAGGAGGAATGTAACTAAAGCTGAAGAGTAGAGAACAAGCCTTTGTTGCAGGGTAGCTGATGCTTTCAAGGCAGTTCAGCCCAGTTTCATCTGTTAAAAATCATGCTGAGATTGATTGGTTGATGGAGAGGTGTTTATGAAAGCCAGCAAGTAGCTTAATTAGGATGAAGAGTTAGGAGAAATCTCTTGGCTTTTATGACAAGTACTGGAACAAATGGCTCTTGGCGTGTGGCTGGTGGAATGGAGAAAGCTGAGCTCAGAGCTGGGCAGGATGGTTGCCTGGCATGCTGCATTTGTATTTAGAAGCAATAAAGCTGATGATAGCAAAAATCGTGCTTGATTCATATCAGGTCTCATTGCCATAGCAAGGCTCCTCCCAGATAATATTTACCAATTGGGATCTTTGGAACACTTTGAACATGATTGTACCCCCAGAGACTGGGGGAAAGCAACCTCTGCTTGTCTCAGTTGTATGTGAAGAGTTTGGTCCTGCCAAGAATGACCACATATTGTGTGATGGACTTCATCGTACATCATGGGAGCAGACACATGGCTACACCTCTTCAAAGACATGCTATATCTAGTGAATGTGCCCAACCACGTATGGAATAACCACCATGTTTCAAGCTTCTCCTTCCCTACTGCAAAACCCTAACTCAAGGGTTATGCAAGGAACTCGTAAAGGCGGAATTAAAGCATCGTATCCAAATTCTGCTGACCCTTGCTGGGCAGTGAAGCTAGAATGGCTGTGCCAAATACTGGCCCTCTGTGGTAAGGGAAGCAGAGTGAACCAGTGTCAGACAGAAATCCTGAGGGATAAGATAGAATATTCAGAAGTACAGCCCAGCAATTATAATTAAAGAAAAATAAAATGCAAGTGGGATTAAACCAGACAATTCACAGAATTAAGGACGATCCCAGAATGATGTAAATGCTTTATCCTGCAGTCCTCAGGTAGAGAAAACAAGTTTAACTGATTCTGATGCTGCAGAATCATCAATGGAAGAAAGAAGCAGCAACTGGGTCATTGTGTCTCAGACACTTGCATAATGCAGAGCTACGTGGCTGTTCTTGCTGCTCTTTTGTCCCTGCTGATGTCTTATTTAACCTGCTTTGGATAGTTGTCATTTTGAAAATGTGCAAAATAGATTAAATTTTAACTGCCTCATTTAAAAATACATGTGCAGATTTCTGGAGTGACTGGGATCCGAATGTATAGGGCAACAGAACATGACTCAAAGCCCAATTTAAAGACAGAAGTATGTTTTGAGCAAGCATGAACAGTTAGACTGAACAGCAAGGCAAAAGCATGGGGTTTTTTTTTAGATGTTGAGTGGACTAAATGCAATGTGAATTTATCTGCAAACCATCTGTGATTTCTGGTATTTTTCGATGCCTTCACAGCTCTAATTTTAAGCAGTTACGTAGCCTTTAAATAATGATAGTTTCTTCCCGTTTGGTTTTACATCAGACTCCACACTTGATCACTGAATGCTTGAAGAAGGGGCTGAGTATATTCCTCTGCAGAACAGAACAGCATCTTTTTATTTTTGCAAGTAAAATGTGACATATTTTGGGACGGATTTTCTACATGCATAACATACATCATGAGTTCTGCTGGGTATGGTTTGCTTTTTGTGTTTAGCTTTACACTCCTCATGCAAATTCAGTGCTGGGATAAGGTGCTGGGTTGACTTCCCTGGAGGCTGAAACTCCAGACACAGCACAGAAGAGCAGCAAATCTCTCTGAATCACCTTAAAACTGATATCAAGGGTGCTGGTTTCATCAGACAAAAGGGAAATTGAGAGTCGTCATCCATCCAGTTCTTAGCAGCTCTGATGACAAATCTGCTGTGTGTGTGATGTGGATGCTCTATAATCACAGATGGAAAGAAGATGCTAGTCAAGGAGCTGACCAGCCACCCCAAAAGTGTGATTCCTACACTTGCAGTGACCCCTAAGGAGACTGGAAAGCCTCCAGGTGTGCTTTTCACACACTGTGTTGGGAGGAAAGATCATTTCTAACAGGAGCTACGTCTCCTGAGAGCCTGAAACAGTTCTGAGCTAACTCCAATCACCCCTCAGGAAAAGTGATGATAAGCACATTATTGTCAGCACTGCTTGCTGTTTCACTCTTTGTTCTGGCAGAAGGTTTTCACTCACTGCTCTTGGCTATAGTGGGAGATTCTGATTCAGGGAGCAATAGGAAATGGCACTGAGGATGAAGGCTCCTAGAAGTATCTTTGCCATCCTCACACTGTCTAGAAGCAGGTAGGATGCATTCTTTTCTCCAGGAAGAAGCCTCAGACATGGGTTCATAACCCCACAGCTTCTCTGCTTTGAGACGGTACGCTCCGTGGCAAACTGAAGGCTGAAATCCTGAAAGAAATGGATGGAAAAATTGCGAGAACATTTGACTAACGGTGTTATTGAGCCTCACAATTATTTGAACAAAAAACCCATATCCGTTTATTACATTTATCTGAAAGGCTGTCAAGATTGTAGCGACGAAGCATGAAGAAATGAAGGGGCCCTGCTGGTGGGTATCAGTCCAGATTGCCACGGAATGAAGATCAGCATTTATCTATTTCAGAGGAAGATGAAGATCGTTTCTTACGATGTCATTTATTACATACATTGCAATATTTATTGCAGTGCTTATTTGTCTTGTCCAGGCATTTAACGGGAGGCTACCTGCACTTGCTATGAAACTCAGTAGTGATCATTAGTTTTCTCTCCTGGCAACTAAATTATTTCTTTTTAAATGCGAATGCTTTTCTAATTGGGCCCTTTCTTCCCTAACAAATGGCTTACAGTGCTTCTGAAAGGATTTAGAAAGCATCCCAGTTCTTTGGTGTTGCTGATTAATTACAGCCCACTTAATTCCTAGTAGCTGCCATATGAGTGCCATCATGTACTTTGGTGTGAAAGGTTCATCTTAATTACATCTTCCCCAGACAAATTTTTGCTTCTTGAGAGAAGCGTGCTTTACTTGTCAAGCTGCATGCAGCTCTGCTGTGGATTGTTACCTCTTTCCCTCTACCACCTCACACCTCTCCACGTGAGTTCAGAGCTTACAAACACTACCAGGCAGGCAGCACCCAGCATTCAGCTCTGTCTCTAGCCACAAAACACATCCAGTAACTGGCAGAAAGCTGCAGTGTGCTCCATCCCATCTCTTAGCCTGTCCACATGGCACGGAGCAGCAGTGTGTGGAGGTAACTGGGCTAGCTGCAGTGTAATCACATTGGCATAGCAGGCTGCCAAAGCTGATTAGCAGTGCTGAGAGGTAGCATGCATTAGGCTGGTCAGAATGCTGCAATAACAGAGCAGGCTGCTCCAGACCTGCAGCTGCTGGTTGCATCTCTACGCCCCAGTGTGGATGTGGCCCATAGGCTTAATTAATTAATTAATTAATTGCAGGGAGATCACCAGGTCCTGAAACTTCTGTTGAAGGCTTTAAAGAGTGTCAGTTCTGATGCTTTTCAGATGTGGGTATGTGTCCAGGCAAGGCCACCCACATCATTTTTTGCAGGTGCCCACTCAACAGCTGTCAGATAGGAAGGAGCAGTGCACATTTTGAACACCAGTTGGATTTTCGTTCTATGTGTCACTAGTGATATTAAGGCAAAAGGAGGTACTTTGGCTTTCTGTAATGCCAGCTTTGGATACACCTCTAGTGAAGATGGAATTACTGCATTGGTAGGGGTAAGATGGCACACAAGGATTACTTCTTGAGGGGGAAAAGAAGAAGCAGTGTGCAGCTTAGGCAAAGCATGCCTTAAAAACAAGCACACCAAACTATGCAGACTTCTGCTTCTATTGGTGGCAAATGAGGAGGAGAAATAAGAGGAAAAGGGAGTTTGGGCTGAAGAACTTGACTCCTCATTTCTGAAAGGAGACACAGGCTCAATCCATTGCCGATTCTCTGCAGTACAGCACTATACATTTCACTGCTTACGTGGGCTGAGCTGTATTGCTTCAGACCATATTGCTTCCAGTTCTGCTTTAACTCTGTGCCGAGATAGGAGAGCATTATTTAGATCAGAGCCAAAGAAGCATATCCATTTCATTTGCCTGACTTTTATGCAAAGTAATAGGGTTTCACTGGTCAGTAACTTGCATGTCGTCTGGGAACGTTTAATTGATCAGATGTGATTTTCAGAATCCATGGGATGATAGACAGGAAAGTGTCACTGAGCAGGAAGCAAAGCCTCGCTTCACTTGGCCACTGACACCTCTGCTGTTCCTTGGCAGGCTCATTTCCATTTTACATATTTAAAAAAAAAAAAAGCATAAAACATCTCCGAGTAAAGAATCTGTGCGAATTGTGCTTGCCGAATTTAATTAATACCTGTACGGGAGAGGGGTTGTTATTTATTCTAGAAACTGAGAAAACACCAATCTCAGCCAAGGGCTGGTGGTTGCATCAGAAGCACCAGCAGCTGCCATAAAATCAAACCAGCAGTGCTTATTAGCACAGCGCTCGCACTTCCAAACCCCACAGGGCTTTGCAAACATCAGATAATTAAGGCTGGGTCCTCACCCTGTTGACTGAAGAGCACCTGTTCATGGGTGTAGGGCAGATAGAGGCAGCCCTGCAGCTGCAGCAGCAGGATGGGGCAGTGATAGGACAAGGGAGAATGGTTTCAAACTGAGACAGGGGAGGTTTAGGTTGGTTATTAGGAGGAAGTTTTGCACTCAGAGGGTGATGCACTGGAACAGGTTGCCCAAGGAGGCTGTGGATGCCCCATCCCTGCAGGCATTCAAGGCCAGGCTGGATGTGGCTCTGGGCAGCCTGGGCTGCTGGTTGGTGACCTGCACATAGCAGAGGGTTGAAACTAGATGAGCGTCGTGGTCCTTTTCAACCCTGTGATTTTAAATGCTTTTATTTCTGTCCCTGTGCCTGCAGAAATCCAACCAGAATGTCGAAAGGAGGACAATGACCCCCAGCACCTGAGCTAGCTAGGATGCTGCTAGCAGAGAACTGGGGAAACAGATGAGAAGAGAGCAATTGGGTAGGAAAAACGAGCGTTTTGAGGAAGAAGACGGGTATTTCAGAGATGCGTTCGCCAACATTCACGCCTTTTGCCCCGGTTGCTGCCCACCAACGTTTCCTCAGCTGCTTGTTTCGACCAGGCGATACAAAAAGGCTCAGAAAGCGCCCCCAACCCACCCGGGGCAAGGAGGACTTCCCAGAATGCCCCGCGCCGCTGCCGGACTACATTTCCCAGCGTGCCCCGCGCTGCCGCGCCGCTGCCGGCCGCCGCAGGGAGGGAGCCGGGCGGGCCAAGATGGCGGACGGGGTGCTGAGCCCCGGGGTGAACCTGGAGGCCTTCTCCCAAGCCATCGCCGCCATCCAGGCGCTGCGTTCCAGCGTGACGCGGGTCTTCGACTGCCTGAAGGATGGGATGCGGAACAAGGAGACCTTGGAAGGGCGAGAGAAGGGTTTCGTGGCCGCCTTCCAGGAGAGCCTGCACTCCGTCAGCCGGGACTTGGGGTGAGCGGCGGCCGTGGGAGCGCGGCTGGGCCGGGCGGCTGTGAGGGCAGGGCGGGTTTTTGGCTGTTCGCAAAAGCAGCGGTGCCTCTCCTGGGTGCTTCGCTCCGGAGGGAGGAGAGCTGCTCGTGGTGGTCGCCTCTGTGTGGTTTATGTCGTAAGCAAAGCGAGCTGGCTGCGAGGCGCCGTGCCCAGCTGTGTGGCGTGGAGGGCGGGAGGATTTTCTTCTGTTTTCTTGAGGTTTGTGTTAAAACGAGAAGCGGGGGTGTTTGGGGCTCTGAGTAATCATAGCATCCAGGTGATGTGAAGCTGTACAGAAGCTGGGAGGTTAACCTGCGAAACCGTGGCTGTTCAGTGCAGGCTGGTACGTTTCAGAAGCGTTGGTGGGAAGAGCTGGGCTGTGCAGCCCCCAAAGGGCTCAGGCTGCAGTGTTCCTGTCTGTGCTCAGTGAATGTCACCTGTTGCCTACCTGTTCCCTTCAGTTAGGAAAGAAAACGATTAATTATTTTTATGAATGATGTTGCTCACAGCTTAATGGGCTCCTGTTGTATCCCTTTGGTGTTATTGTTTTCTAGTTGAAGAATCACAGAATGGCCAGGGTTGGAAGGGACCTCAAGGATCATGAATCTCCAACCCCCCTGCCACATGCAGGGCCACCAACCTCCACATTTAATACTAGACCAGGCTGCCCAGGGCCCCATCCAATCTGGCCTTGAACACCTCCAGGGATGGACGGGGCATCTACAACCTCTCTGGGCAGCTGTTCCAGCACCTCACCACTCTCTCTGTAAAGAACTTCACCCTGACGTCCAACCTAAATCTTCCCTCCCTCAACTTAAAACCATTTCCCCTTGTCCTGCTAGAAGAGGCCTCATTGTTCCCAGCATGGAAGCAGTGCCCTCCCTTTGGTCATCCTTCTTGTCTTTATCAGTAGATTTTTAAAGTACTAGCTAGTCTAACCCCAACATCTTGCTTCTAAACAATAATGGGTAGCAACAGGCTCTGACCTGTATTTTTGCACGTGCTCTGTTACACTTCTTTACACTGCAGTTTCTCATCCAGTGTTTCAGTGCTGTGCAGTCCTTCAGCATCTCTTTGCAATTAGTCCTTGTCCTAACACATGATATGAGAGTAGCTTCATCGTGAAGTTCCTTTTTCACCCCCTTTTCCACAGCATTAGTGGATTTATTGATCACTAGATGCCCCATCCCCAGAGGCATTCAAGGCCAGGCTGGATGTGGCTCTGGGCAGCCTGGTCTGGTGGTTGGCGACCCTGCACATAGCAGGGGGTTGAAACTGGATGATCATTGTGGTCCTTTTCAACCCAGACCATTCTATGATTATTTTGTTTATTCTTGTTTATTTTACTGTATACCTGCATCAAAAATTATTAAGCATATATATAAGTGTTCCCAACACAAGAGACTTAGAAAGAATGCAGGCCATGGATACTTCAGGAAATGATGATTAATTAAGAAGACTCTTGTGGTAGGGAAGTTTACTTAGTTCCCAATCACTGGTGTTTATTTTTTATTGATTTAATTAAATGCAAACTGAGATATTTGGGACTTTTTTTCACCGAGATTTTCATAAATCACCCTTTTGTAAGTAGCTGAGTCCTGCTCTCGATTTAGTGGAAGTTCTGGAGTTCAGTCAGGGTAGAATTTAAGTTCACATGTCAAGGGGAAAGGCACTTGATTAGTTGTGTCTCTGGAAAAAACTGCACTTTATATCTGGGCAAAGTAGCCAGTCTTTCTTCTACAGCTGATTAATGCAAACTTGAAAAGATGCTTAACTCTTGTTATTATTAAATGTAGTGTTTGACAAATGAGGTATGAAGTAATAATAGATCATTTTCACAGTGAGCTTTTTTTTCCCATGGAAAAATGGTACTTATGCTATAGCTGAGTGTTTTATACACTTCTACAGGTGTACTTGTTGCTCATGAGAAACAGAAGATGCTTCCTTGCCCTGAGAGGTTGGAATGCATCTATGTGATTAGAGCAGCCACAAACTTTGTAGGACCATCTCCAGGGTTAGGATCAATGCCAGTTCTTCTGCATGTTTACATGAGGACAGTATTAATTTCTACTGCTTTAATGAAATAAAAGGGCATCTGCTTGCTTGTTAATTCTATGATAACCTACAGTATTGCAGCCAGTGCTTCAACTCGCAGTTCTGTAGCTTCTAAGGGTGCTTTGCTCAGAAAATGGCTTGGGTGGTGGAAGTGTTTGCAGGCAGGTTGTGCTATAGTTTGACTCTTTCCAGGCTCCCTTACAGACTCCTGGTTTGTACTTTCTCTACTTAAGAGCTGTGTGCTTATGACTAACAGACCGCTCTAAACTGTTTGGGTAACGGCAGTGATTACATTTCTTTAATCAAACTGGGCAAGTATTTAAAACACTCGTGGGTATTAAAATAGAGTTTAAACGGGGTTGCTGTCTCTGTAGGAGGACTGCACAAGTCAGCTGTGTGTATCTCCAAATCTCACTTAAAAAAAACTCCTGTGTATTTCAGTGAGCTGGAGCGTCTGAGCAATCTGGTTGGTAAACCATCTGAGAACCATCCTTTGCACAACAGCGGGCTGCTGAGCCTGGATCCTGTTCAGGACAAAACGCCTCTTTACAGCCAACTTCTTCAAGCCTACAAATGGTCAAATAAGGTAACGGAATGCATCAGTGTAATTTAGTTGTATATTCCTCTGGAATGACTGATCTGTGATGCATTAGACCTCTCAGTATCTGAGAGCATCAAAACAGTATAAACAGTCAGCACAATGTGTACCCTGATGTACTGTCAAGGGTAAAAATTGTGTTGCAATTAAGGAGACTTGTCTGCAACATCAAGGCTGGGCCCTTGTTTTTCGGAGAGGTGTGTTAATTCTGCTGAAGCCGAAAAGTAGTTTCCCAGTTAGCTGTTTAGCATTGTCTTAAGTAGATTGTATCTGGCAGTAAAGATGGTAGCAGAAGTCAGAGGGATGATTGAGCAAAGAACCCTGAGTTTATCCCCTACCAAACTTACTTCTAGAAAGGAAGCTGAGACGGAAGTTGTCATCATCAGAAGTACGGATGGCTTTCTGTACTATTTGCTGTCGTTAACACTGTGCACCTGACTTAATAAGAAACTCTGGATTTGAGTATATTTTTAAGTAATGTAAAAAGAAAATGTAGGTAATGATAGCATACATTGTTGGGCTTTTAAAAATGAATTGTTGAAAGAAACTTTCTTCTGGTGAGAAAAAACTCTGTTTGCTGAATATGTCTAGGGACAGAAACTGGATAGATATATTTGTTCTGAACATATTGTTCTCATGGTGGGTCAAAAATATCCCTTTCCTCACATTTGATTTTATTCAATAAGTAAACATTGCATTATTGCAGTAATATTAATCCCTATCTGAGCATCATTATGCTTCAGGTTGCCTGTTCCCATCCTAATTTTTTTCAATGCGTGTATTACTTTTTATAGAAGTAATGAAACTAATTAGTCTTTAAGATTCTCCTTAAAAATCATTTTGAAGCATTATTGATCTGCTACAAAATGTAAGAGATGGATTCATTCCTGTCAGTTGTTACTTGTGAGAGATTCCAGAGCTGCAGCTCTTAACAACTGCGTACCAGGCAGCAGAAAGAAGCAAGAATAATAAATCTGAAAATAGCAGGGGCATTAAAAGAAACAACTCTAAATTATTTATTGCAGTACATGAGCAAGGAAGACTTTCTGACTGCATGAGAACTTGGTAGACAAATCCTTGTTATGAGCTAAGCCAGCTGATTTAATGTTAGTCAGATTTAAAACACAGCGCTGTAGTAATGTTTGTGTGAATACCACAATGTATCTGTATGGCTGCTCTTCAGAATGCAAATGTGTGCTAATGTCTGCTACAATCAGTAGAATTCAACACCAGAAGAAATTTGGCTTGGTTGGCAAATAGGGGACAGGGAAGCGGAGTTTTAATGGTTGAGAAATGTGTGTTGTTTGCTTAGTTTTCTTGCTGTTACTCAAACCAATTATTGGCACTGAAGAAGAATTAGTTTGCTACTTTCAGGCAAAACCACTTCACATTATGCTTGAAAACTTATAATGCAGTGAAGTTGCTTCTTCAGGATATCATGAAAATTTTGGTAGAGTCATTCTAACGGAGTTATTTTATTAAGAGTGTTACAGAGACTTGGAAAGTATATATTTTTTTTAATATAATACCGGCTCCTGATGTCAGAGAGCAAAAGGTGTTCGCATCCTGTGCACTCACATGTATATTTAAATGTATCTTTTAGAATCACAGAATGGCCTGAGTTGAAAAGGACCACAATGATCATGTAGTTCCAACCCCCTGCTATGTGCAGGTCGCCAACCAGCAGACCAGGCTGCCCAGAGCCACATCCAGCCTGGCCTTGAATGCCTGCAGGGGTGGAGCATCCACAGCCTCCCCTTGGGAGGTTGATTCCATCTTTTCATTTATCTTTTATTTTAGTTCTATAACAGAAGTAAAACAGACTGCTGAAGTTGTATTTCAGTACTTTTGACCTAATAGTTATTCTGAATTTTACTAGCTGCTTTTCTAAAGTTTGTAGTAACCAGCAGACAGGAGGAGGTTGCCTTTGTTCCTGACAGCAGATGTGTTACCTGTGTTGGAGGTATTAACAGCAGGATACTGCCATTAGCTTTGAGGGCTGTCGTGGTGCTTGTATAGGTTGCTGCTTAATTTTTAATTGTTAAAAACACTTCCTGAATAAGTGATATTTCATTACCTCTTTTGACCACCTTTTGTTGTTATTACTTGTGCCTGATGTTTTCTGTTGCTTGGCAGGGAGAATTTAGATGCGGTGTTGTGTCAATACACATTTAATTTTTAATTTGTGACCCCTTTGTGGCTTGCTTGCTTGTATTTTTGATGAGCTGAGATAAGGGCATTTTCCTCTCTCTGATTGTTCATGCATTGCTTATGACATGAGTAGCTGCACAGCTGCCAGGGAAGGATAGATGGAGTAGAGTTTCAGGGCTGTGGTGCAATTCCTAAAAGACATCCATGAAACAAAGGGGAAATGAACACATGCACACTTCCTACTGTGTGTTTCAGTGCATCTTGTTTATTCTTAAAGCGTGGGAGTGTGGTAGTAAAGCAGCTTGTAATAAGGAAGGTCAGTAAAAATAGCTGGGCTATCTCATGAGAAGTGAATGGTTGTTTGGTATATCAAAGTACTGTATGCCTTTTGGGGAAAAAAAAAAAAAGGCTTTGCTGCATTCTTTTTTAATTATTTATTTTATTGAAAGCTGAAAGAACAATTAGAGACCTGAAACAGTGAGCATCTCAAAAAATAAGTAAATCAGCATTTCCAAAGTTATCCTCTGTCATAGTCTGCTTGGGTTAAAGCTGAGATTTTTGTGTCTGTTTGTATCAGCACATCTGCTTTGGAAGGAACAGCCTTGGCCAGTTCTTGGTTGACGTGGTAACAGTAGCCTTCCAAATACCCAATACTACCAAATGATCCACACAGAGCCCTTTAGATAACAGTGCTGCCAAACTGTTGCAGTAGTTATTCCTTGAGATGAAAAGCTTTGTTTTGATGTTGGTCAAATGAATACCTGCTGTTGGCTGGGTGTGGGATGCACGGCCAAGCTTTTAGAATTAAGTAGCCATGTTGGGAACTATAGTGAAAATGATGTTCACAGACCTTTTCCTTACAGAACTGTGTTATCCTGGCAGCTCTCATTATTTATTAGCACCTGCTATCCTGATATTTACTCACTGTAGTTTATCCAATAGTTTTGCAGATGGTGAAGTCATTCGTGTAATAGAAGCAGCTGTTTGGGAACTCAACAGCTTGTGAAGTGCTTTAAGTATACATACAAGCAGCTGTACAACTTTTCTTTTCCAGGTGTTTAACAGAGCTTAAAAACCAGTGCTGACATAAACATGGAAAGTTTAAAGTGATCTGAGTGCAAGAGCTAAGTGGTTTTGTCTTTGCTTTTGTAGAAATCATGCAGGTAAGTTACTGTGGCTTTGGGGTGTGCAGAAGCACATCGTAGCCTTGGAACAGGTCTTCATAGATTTATTTCTTTTCCTCCTCCACAATTTTATTTAAGAAATGACATTTTCTTCCTCGTGATTGAGGTACTGTTGCTCAGAAGGATCTTTATGTGCCCTCTGATGCTGAAGATAACAATGTGAGATGAGGCAGAATGGAGCTGTTGTTCTGTATGGGTAACATGACGAAGGAGTTCTGTGCTGAGTTATGTCTGAGGTGGCAGTAGGAAGGGATCCTGGCTGGTGTGAGCCCTGGTCTTGCTTACTCTACTGCCTTGTGTGGTGATGCTGACTTCTGCTGCCAGCTGCCTCCTGCCATTCTGATAGAAGTCAAGGGAAATTATAAGGGAAATAAAGGGTTTTCTGAGCAAGAGTGTAATTATTGATGATGGGATTAAAGCAATATAATGTACGTAGCCCAGATATGAAACACTTAATGAGCTTGTTGCTGTGGCTGTCTGATCCAGCTGCAGTAATACTAGCAGTTAGGGTAGATGCAGGGTTTTGGAATCCAGGAGTTTGAACTGATGCTTTCAGTATGGAAGAACTTTGCTTTAACGAGGTTATTTATTGCCTGTAGTGTATATTTATTCACCCTCTTTGCCCTTGGCAGAGCATTTGTATCCCCTCGCCCTGTGCATGCCTGAGGCATTGTCTGTTAAGGTGTTCATTCCCTTTGACTGCAGTGGAGCAGCACGTGTACAGCATGCTCTGTGCTCATCGAGCTGGGTGGGTGTTCTATAGATTCCCCCTCTCTTAGGAGGTGCTGCCAAGTAGTTCATGCTCAGCATTTGTATCACCAGTATAGATTTGTTGCTTTGTTGGTTTTTTGTTTTTTATTATTATTTGAAGTGAATACTCAAAATGAATCAACTGCCCGACTCCCCAGAATTGCTCTTTCTACCAGCATTACAAAACACTGAGCTTGTTGGACAGCAGCAAACCAAGTCTTCCCTGGGCTGCTGAGTAATTGCAGCATTAACAGTGTCCTGACCCATGCTGAAGATCTTCTGCATCTTGACTTAATTTTTTCTTGCTGGGATGTGGTTTCAGACTCCCAAGGCATATTATTAACAGTAGCACAACTAAGGGAAATGACAGAGCAGTGGTCATCTTGAACAGATCACATCATGCTAAGATTTGTCCTTGACTTTAACTTCACTGAAGTACGTTGTTGGCATCACCACTGAGATGGAATGTTGCATCTTTCTATTTGCTCTTCTTACATTCCAGCACTTCAGGAATTTGCACCAATGTCCATAGATGTATTTGAATAGAAGGTTTGCTATTGGATGTTATCATCGTGACATGGTATGGAAACTTCCACAGACTTGTCAGAGATGCTGTAACTGCTGCAAGAGAGCAGAAGTGAGCAGTTGCCATCAGTTTATTTGAAAGTTAAGCGCTGGTAAAAACAAACCTAAAGAAAGATGTTGCTGTTTATGTGCACCTTAAAATACATTTTGAAAATATTTGGATTTCAGTTTGTTATTTAGTAGCTTCCTGGTGAATTTAAAATTGAATTGTTGAGATAATTACCGTTAATGAGTTAAAATGATTTTCAGTCACATGACAAAAGAAAAAAGGAACATACAGTTTTTGTTCATTAAATTATCTCGATATGTTCTCTGATAGATTATTGGTATAAATTGTGTTTGTTGTAGGTCTCAAAAAAAAGAAAAGAAAAATCGATAGAGCCTGTAGAGAAATTCCAGACTTGCTGGGCTGCACTTGGTAGCTTAGTATTGATTAGACACAAATATTGAGCTTAATGACAATAAATGCCATTAAATGCTAACTATAATACTAAAGGAACACCGTTGAAACAATACCTCTTTTTTTTTCTGTTCTTCCTGATTGTAAAATGAAGTGCTTGTTCCAAGGAACATTAATTTTCATTTCTGGATGCGCTCAAACATTGTGAATTTAATGTAGTTTTACAGTGGCATGGACAGTGTAACTGAGTTATTGTGTTGGCAGTTGGTTGGGAGTTCAGGCAGACAGCCAAGGTTTTGTCCTTCCAGGACCTTGTTCTATAAAAACACAGCGTTGTGAAGTTCTGACATAGTGTTGTATGAAGGTTCAGCTTTTTCTGCTGAGACTTCACCCACCCAAACTGGGAATTGTTTCCAAGCGTGCTGTAATAGCAGTGACAAATGCGTGGTGTTGGCAGGAATGGTGTCACAGGGACTGGATCCTCTTCTCAGCCATTGCTTCCCGAGGTTACTTCTGAAGAGCACCTGTGTGCTGGGTGGGAGCAGGAGGCTGTGTGCTGCAGCTTCAGCTCTCAGTGGATGGGAGCTGTGAAGCAGTGACTCAGGAAAAAGCAAAATCCCTTGGTTTGCTTACAGAGGGACTGAAATGGAAAGAATAAGATTTGAGTTGAAACAGAACAGCTGGTTGTACATCTTCCCAACAGCGCTGTTAGCGCTGCACATCTCAGTTTGCTTTCTGGGTGCAAAATCAGTGCATCATAGAGGGACTGGAATGCAGGGGCTCTTCTGGATTGCTTGTAGCATAGATAAGCCATAGGTGTTTGTATTCCTGGTGCTGGAGAAATGCACCATGCACATCCTGGTGACATCCCGGGGTTTCCTTGTACAGAGCACAAAATAGGAGCTGGGCTGCTTGGGTTCTATTTTTGCCTTCCTTATTAATTTTTATTGTAATCTTGAGCATGATGAGAGATTTTTTTCTGTGCCTCATTTTTCTTATGTTTAGAGTAATAATATTTAACCTACTTCTTGGGAGTTTCTGGTCTAAATGTGTCTCGAGTGCTTTGGGTTCTTTGGGCAGAAATGCATTAATGAATGGTAGATGCCAAGTATTATACGGTTAGTGACTAATGGTTGCCTGTCCCTCTGGAGGAATGGATGCCATTTATGGGCTTTTAATTTCATGCAATTTTAGGCAAATGTTTTGGTGAAATGCCTTTGTTATTGACAATTACCTTAATGATTTTTTATTTGTTATTTTTAAATGACAAGGCAACAGGTGGTTACCTCTTTGTCTCCAGCTGCCGCAGTTATTAATTATTAGTCAGTTGTCTGCTTGATTAATATTAAATTTTATTATTGCAGGGTTGATTTTTAGCGACCAGAAAAGATGAGAGTGGAAAATCGAGGCAGTGTGCAAAGTATCCATGGAAAAAACACTAGGAAAGGTTATGAATGTAAAAACTGCCTCTAGGTTTGATTGTGCCCAGAAACGCTTCCCAAAGCTGCATTTGGGAGTGCTGATGGTGACTAACGCTGTTGCACCCATCTTCTTTTTAGGAGGAGGTTATCTGGACTTTGTGGGCATTTCAGGAGATTGAGTGAGATTAGTTTTGTTACTTTGGGAAGAGAAGAGTGGCAATTATTTGTCACTTCAAAAGAAAGACATGATTAGCCTTTGATTCTGGCTTGTTTTGTCATACAGTTTTGACAGCTTGTGCCTGTGATCTTCCCAGACTTATAACTGTTATAATTGATGCTAGGGTGCCATTGTAGGATAAGATTTATATGTATGGAATTTGCCTTCCTCACTCCGTACTGCTACAACCCTTTGTTTCACATCTGAAACATCCTGAGAGTATGATAAGGTGTTTGGCTGTTGTGCCTGGTGCTTGTTGTTATTCAATGTATTTTTCAAGGCTCTAATCAAAATAATGCTGTAAGCAGTACTGGTCTCACTTTTCCTAATTATGGGAAGTGATATATCAATACACACTATTATAAATCACAGCTCCCTTGTCAGCTGGTGGGAATTATTTAATGCTTTGCAACACCTTTATTTGCTAATGAGTATTTTTCTCCTGTTTCTTTGCTAAGTATTAATGTTCTAGCTGTTAGCCTATTTCAGGATGGAAATGATTGATGCTGCTTTATTTTAACCAAAACACTGCTGCCCACTCACAGCTCTTGCTCCCATAACTGCTTTTTCCCTCTGCAGGAGCTCTTCAGCCCAGTTGTGACTGAGATGCCTGATGTGCAAAGCAGAGATAGCTTTTCCCTTCTGAATTCTGTAATGCTGTCATCAAACCAAACAGTTTAAAACCGCATTTCTGATATTAACAACAGACTTGTTGCACAGCAGTGCAGCATATAGGTGAATGTCGTGGTACAAACATAAGACTGGAATAAAAGTCTTTATGTTTAGAAGTTGAGAAATACAACCAAGATCACTCCAAGATCGGCTTAAATTATCTCAGAAAACCATAATCTAATGCTACCTAAATAGTCAGATTTGCCAGTGATTTGACTCAAGAGAATTTCTTGAGGTCTGGCCCCGTTACTTGCGGTTCCTCTGAACAGGGGTGTGCAGGGTTTTGTTGTGTGGGAGAAGAAGTGGTGGCTCTGGCATGCTCCATCACAGCCCACAGGAGCCGTAACCGTGCTGGGGTCCTCATCTCTCTAAGGAAGCCGTCTCTCACTTTGTCTGAGTCAAATTAAAGATGTTTATACAGTGCTCGGGGACCTTCATATGAAGGGTATTCAAAGGATATGAGCACTAATATAAAATAACTGATAAACTGATAAACATCCAGTTGGTGTTCTTTATATGGAAAAGCATTTTTTTTATAGGTTCTAAAGGAAATCAAGCAAAACAGGAATTTTAATGATATCACCCTGTTGCTCTCCGCTATTGTTGTTGTCAGATCTTTTGGTGTGTCTGTTATTTATTTATTTTTATGTAGAACTGCCCTCACCTCTCTAATCTCTTTTGGATTTCTCTTTCAGAGTTACTAAAATTGGTCCCCTCAGAAAGTTCACAGAGTGACTTAGCTCTTTGAATTCCACACAAGCAATGCTCAGTTCTACCCAGCTGTATCTTAATCAGGTACTGCAAATAACTGGGCTACAGAACATGGGAGTCACCTGAAAGCAAATAAATGTGAGGCTGGTCTGTGGAAGGAGCTGTGCATAATCAGTGCAGTCTGCATTACCACCTCATGAAAATGTACATTTGGCAAAAAATATGACAGCAATTTTTTTTTTCAGGAGTTACTACTGGACTGCCAATATTGGAGATGTGTAACCCAAGGAGTCCGTGGTGATCCTTGGAAGAACAGTTGTCTGCTTTTGCTGGTGAACTTGTTTTAAATCTGGTCAGATACCTGAGCTGGCTGTGAGGGATGCTCCAGTTCTTTGCATCAGGCTGCTGTGCTGCTTTGTGAAAGAGCTCTGCTGAATGACTCCTGCAAAAAAACAAGAGCCAACTTCACTTCTGTTGTAAAGTGCTGTCTCTTGAGAAATGAGCTTGATTATTATTATTTTTTTCTGCTGTAATTATATTCTATTATCAGTTGGCTATGAGCAGGAATGTGGAAAAACAATACTCTGAATGTGGTGGTTGGCATTGTAGCCTAGGAACTACTGTCAGGCTTATTCTGTGGTTATGGCAGCATCCCTTAACCTTGTAGAACTTTGTAAAGTGCCACAGCAGGGCTGGGAGACAGAGACTGGAAGGTACATGAGAATATGGATGTGAGACTGTGGGCTGCTGCTCCTAACTCCTTTTGGATCTGATACCTGTCATTGGCATAAGCTGGCATTTCAATCAGAGTTGTATAGTCCTGAAGGTGGAGAGGGCTTATCAGTACATGTTATCAGCTTCTGTGTCAGTGTAAGATTAGCCCGAGCATGTAGCAGTTTATCTCTTTTTAAATGTCCTGGCTTCCATTTGCAAAGGAAACAAAACTGAATAAAATGTTGGAGCCATTTGTTCAGTTACAGTATGCCTAGAAAAGGATGCCCTCCGGATTAATAAAAGATTTACTGAAAGCTGATAGATTGTACTGGCTGCTGGTCTTTTACCTTCTTGATCTTTTCACAGAAGGATCAAAAGGTTCTGTATGCTGAGCAGTGTTCCCTTGTTGTGCTCTGTTGCAAGGTTCTTGGCTGAGTGTGAAGCTCAGTCACGCTCCAGTGCACCGCTGCATTTGCTGCGGCTGTAAGTTCTTGAGTTAGATGCCTAAAGGAAGGCAGGTGGGCAAGCTGAAATGGCTTGTGGCTGTAGCTGGTGCCTGCCTGGTGTCTTAGCTAAAAATGCATTTCTTAGTGTGCTTTTTTTTTTTCTAATACATGCTAATAATTGGCTTGCTCCCAGATATCTGCTCTTCAAAAGGACATGTACTGACAAGCTGGTAGTAATAACTGAGATACTTATTGGGTGGAATTAGTGTACATCATTGTACAAAAAGTGATGAGCATGCTGAAATGCTAAGAATATTTTCAGTATTACTTTAGTTTTGGTTGGAAAGCCAAGTCCACCGGCTACATCTTACAGCATGTGATGAAGTCAAAGTGGTCTTTGATATTCAGATTTATGCTTCAGAAGGAAGTTGTATTGAAAGCCCCCACCAGGCTTGATTAATTTGCCTGTTGTGTTTGAATTCTCCAAGCTTCTGTAACTGGCAGTGACATAGTGTTATAGGTGCTCTATATGTTTTGTGGGCTATTAGACACAAATTAATTATATCTAGATGTGACATTTTACAGCATATTCTAAAATAGATGTGTTTACTTCTCATTATATGAAACTGCAATTCCTGTGGAAATCGATGTTGAAAATACTCACTGAAAGCCTCCCAGGATCAGCAGGCATGCATGAAAAAAAAAACTGTGCCCATGTGCAATTATTCACAAATGTTGGGTTCAAGTGAATTATGTTAATCTTCTCATGTCAACAGCAATTTATTCTATTTTCCTTATTGCAGCATCCTGCTACTGCTACTGAAAAGCACCGTGGTTGTGGACTGGAGCAGAAAGAGTCCTCCGGTGTCTTTTAAACTGTTTGAAGCTGCCCATGGTTTGGAAATATTCAGGAATCTGTGATATGAGCTGTTTGACATTTTTCCTATTCCAAACGCTCAAAGGAATAAATCTCCATAAAGAGCAACTCAGTTTTAAAAGGAGCGTCTCTGCAACAGCATTTGGAATCTGAGGGTGTGACTTTACTTCCCTCTTTTGGCTGACCACCACGATAAAACAGCTGAATCAAAGACATTCTTCTGTGTAAGAAAATATATATTTTGAGGTCTTGACAGCTTGTTTCCAGTTTTAGTCTAATTCAGTTTGAAACAGCTGTTCCAGATCTCTGCAAAACAGTTTTTTGATGGAAATCATGACATTCTCAGCTACAGCAGTGTTACTGGGCTGGGCCTTAGTTCAGAAGTTGGCTTTTCTTTGTGTTAAAACATTTCTTCATTCAGAGAAAATGCCATTTTTACATCACATAAGCTGCACTCAAAGAGTAATAGCTTCTCTCTCCTCCCAGGGTTATCTCTTACTGTGGTTAGATATATGTTTCTGTCCCTGCATGACTTTTAAGGAAAAAACATTGCTGTGTGTTTTACCATTGCTTAGGTTTTCATTCTAATGTTCCCTGCCCTACCCATATGCTTTCAGCTGGGTTCTATTTAGAGTTTTCTCTGCAGTTGTCTGTGCACTCAGCCTTAGCAAGTTCTCTGGCTCGCCTTATGCTTCAGTCTTACGCTGGAATCAGATCCTGTATTTTCAGAATTTTTAATGTCACATTTTCAATTTGCTTGGTGCCTTTTTTTTTCTTGTGCCCCCCCCCCACTGGTTGGCTGCATTGGGAGGGAGCATTTCCCAGAGCTGAGTGTAGAAACCTTGGAGATCTCAGAACTGATGGGCAAGCTCTGTTGTGAGATCCTAATGTGGAGTGTGGTGTGCAGTTAGGAACTTTCTGCATGAAAGAATTTGCTGTCTAGTGGGCAGTGTGAACACGTGTGTTAAGATGGTGTGTGTAATCCCTGATGGGAAGAGTGATGGTTTCAAGAGCAGCAGTGCTGCTAAATGGCATGGGAAGGACTGGAGTTGCTCTCTCCTTTCCTTTCTTTGTAGCTTGCTGGATGGATTTCACAGCTCACTTCATTGTGCATGGCTTTGTTTTCTCATCTGTCAAATAATTGTGCTCCAAAATGAGTACTTGGAGTAATCAGACAGACTGCTGTGTGAGGAGCAGGGTGCTGCTGGTTGCTGTCTTACTGCTGAGCCCGCTGCAGACCAGTACCTTCCTGAAGCCTCTCTTGGATTATCTGTTAAGGCACATTTTATCAGCTGAAATAAAACCTGACATCTAGCATGACACGAAAGCTTTGCTACTTAAAGAGCTGTTAAATATGTTTTCCATTCCAGGTTCAGCATTTTGCCTGGCAGATATTTCGGAACGTTTATCACTTTCCTTGAGTCTTTTTTCCCACAGTCTGAGGAACCTGACTCGGGATTGTGTTAGGATTAACTGAGATTACTGGCATCTTCTCTCCATCCCTCTTGTGTACCTTGTATGAATACATCCTAATAACTATTGATATTGCATTCATCCTGTGAGAAGCAAAGACCTTTAGTGTCTGCTGATGCTGCAGTTTCTGATGTTGTGTTTTTCTTGCAAGTAAAATCAATTGAGACAAATCTTAGTAACTTTTACAGCAAAATAAAATGACTATGCCAGGCAACCACTGAAAGTTCCTTTTTTTAAGTAAAGGGATGCTCTTAGATCACATATACGGGGTTGTTCAGCAGAATTGATTAGTTGATCCACTAGATTTAAAGGTCAACTGTAATCACATTTCAGGAAGATTGAAGAAGATGCAAAATTGGTGCTATGCTTTTCTGAGTCCTATAGCTGCTTCTGATGCTTTCCCCCTGCACGCCTTAGTTTACTCAGCTGGAGCGTCAATACGTAAAGGGCGCAGGTCAGTGAGCCTGCTTTGTCTCCTCAATGAGGGAGCAGGTTAGTTGCTGTCCTCCAAACTGATCCCTTCCTTCTGGAAGATGGGATACAGATGGAAGGACTGCTACACTCTGTGTAAATGTCAGAAACAAATGCCTTTCTTGTAGAGAAAGGGTGTGAAGAAAACTGCAACGTAGTTGTCAAGATGGATGCATCCAGGAGATGATGATGTCCCCTTAAAATGCACACAAGTGGAATAAAGAGTGGAGATGTTCAATTGTGAAGAATCAGAAGAACATCCATTTATGTCACAGCCTGGTATTACATAGTTGTCTGTAGTCCAGGTTTGGAATACTGCTTGGGAAAGGTGCTGTTTCAAAGCCAGATTTCCACATAAAAGGTATGGAAGACGTGAGATGTGAACACATTTCTGGTTAAGTTTTGCAGCATCATGAACAAGACAGCTGCTTTGCCATAGCAGACTGCACAAAGTAAAAGCAGGGATGTGGGACAGCCATGTGTTTGGATTTAATGCCAAAAGAATCCTGATATGGAAGAGGAATTGATGGAGAAAAAGGTGATTTAGTTCGTTAAACCAGAACATGTTTCTGATTCTTAGAGGTTTTCATCCTTCTTGAAGCTTACTCTTCTGTGTGGCTCTTTCATAGAGCAGCAGAGGAGAAGAAAAGGTGTTAAAATGGAATAGATGTGAATGACAGGGGAACTTTTCCTGCACCAGAGGATACTGTGTTGCATATCTGATGATGATATGCCAGTTGTCATGGCACAGAGAGGGTTTTGTTGGGTGGAAGAATGACCCTTAGAAAAAAATACTTCTTAAAATTACCAGCTGGGGAGGATATTAACCATTTTATGGAGGTTATTTGGTGTAGAACTCCAAGAGTCTATGTTAGCTCACAAAGTACTGTCCTTAGTGCGTTTTCATACATGCTGCCTTGTAACATGCAGTCATTCCTGTATGTATAGGAATCAAGGATTTGTAGCTTTTCTGTAAGCATCCATGACCTGCTTTAAAAATAGGTACTGACATAGAGCAGCAGCTGAAGGATGTGGCTTGGCTGGACTGAGGACTTCAAAGAGGTTGAAAACAGTCATACATCATCTGTTCATGAAGCTCCCAGATTTCGGGGAGTCATCAGGTTATAAGAGAATGCTGCTATGTGGAAGGAAGCTTGCAAGGTTTAAAGAATAAGACAAAAAGCAGCACACGATCATTAAGAACACAATAGTACAGTGCTGATTTCAAGTTATGCTTTTTTCTTGTTTTCCCTCCAAATCACAGAGCTCTGTCCTGCGTTTGGTGGTCCTGCCAGCAGGATGCTGTTGTGAATGAAAACAATTTAATATAAGAGCTGTCATTTGCCAACATAAAATTAGAAAAAGGAAAGAAAAATTTGAGTATTTGAGCAAAATAGGTACTTAATCAAATGTAATTGTTTGCTTTCGTGAGAAGAGCATTGCTGGTGGCAGCTGTTATGATAGGCACAGTGCTATGAGTGTGCGCTGGGCATTGCTCTGCAGGTTCAGTTCTAATGCTTGTTGTGTGATCAGCTCTGGAAGAGAAATGTATGCTGAATTCCTTAAGATGAGTTACTTTAAGGGACAATCATTTTGGTTGCTGACTGAGAGCAGTAACGAACTTCTGCCTTCATGCTTCTTCTACAAACTAGACAGAATTGCTGTCAGCTGTGCTTTAATGCTGACTGCTTTCAGAATGCTGCCCAGCTTATGACTTCCCCTGTGTATTTCAGAAGATGTGAACTATGGAATGTTTTGTGATTAATGTATTTTTCTCTTTGTAATCTATTTCTCTTTCTCCTTTGATGGAAATTCAACTGGTTGGCTTTCTTGCTGATTGGTGTCCTGCTGCTGCTGCATTTCTGCCCTCTGACTGCTGCAGGCTGCTGGAAGCGCTGCCCGTGCTGCGGGTTGGTTGGCTCTGAGTGTGTCCTCAGGTCTGGAGTGTTGCTTCCATCCAAAACCAGCTGCTTGTCTGCTCCAGTGTGTGGCTGGAAACCTCCCTTGGCGAATGCTGGTTTTGTTCTACCTAGTTAAATGAGTCTGCCGGAAAGAAGAACAGAAATTGAAAGCCCCACAGCTTGGCGATGCTGCCCAATTGCAGGCTGTACCAGCTCTGTGGTTGTGAGCCTTCATTACGCAGCTCCTGCTCAGTGCACTTTTATTTAAAGTGGAACTAAAAGCAGAACTGAGCAGCTGACGCTCACAGCCATTCTGAGTAATGTGGGATTATGGGGAGGGGGACCGGACAGGAGGAGGAATGCTGCTGGTGCTGGGCAGTTTGCATGCATATATTTGCACAGAACTATGCAAGAAAAACTGAACAAAATCATGGTTTTACCCAGGAGTACAAGTTTACTGAACTAATAAATACTTTTTTTTTCTTTTCTAAGTATCCAGGACCAATGCAATTCAGTTTGCAGTGACTGTTGCAACAACCAGACAAACCAATGCTACTACATCACTGCGGTGTCCCCGTGCTGATGGCTCTCGTGGAGCAATCCCCATATTGCAGAGCCATCTGTTTCCTTACTGTCCAAGCATTAGGCTCAATAGTATAAATTACAAACTGCTCCATGGCTTTCGATTGTTCCTGTTTGCTTAGCATGCCAGAAGTGAGCCTTCAGCTCTCAGCACCATTTATAAGCTTTACTTGCTCTTTTATTTTCTTTAATGACTTGGGCAAATGCTTGCAGTTGAATGAATTGTCAGTTGTTCAATGTTGCTAAATTGTTGACTTGCTAAGCTTTGAAAGGGATGTAGGTAGCATCCTTACTAATTTATTATGCCTTTTTTTTTTATGATGGTCACCTGAAGCAATAGAATAACGTTAGCAATTTTTACTTCATTATTGATGAGGTGTACATAGCAGTGAGAGGGCTGTTCAGGTGGTGCCTTAAACTGGGGCACTGGTGGAATGTTAGGTTTTGATATTGTGAGATTTTCTTAGCGATATTCAGGATATGTAAAAATAAGGTTTGTCCAGAGCTCGATGCAGAGCTGAAATATCTGGGCTCCATGGCAGAGAGTTCAGTGTTAATTAGGTTAGTGAGGAGTGCCTGCAAGGCTGCTGATCCGTGAAGAGTCGAAAGCATGCCAACCTCTTTTGAAGTCCATAAAAATTAATCATTCAGGTTTACCCACTGTTTTAATTCTTTCCCATGACAACTTGGGAAAAATGCCTCTGTCTCAAAGCCCTTCTGATTACAGCAGGGCAAATTTCTAGCTAAACTAGAAATTGGTGGGTTTTATTGCTTCTGAAACGTAACGTTTCGAATTCTGCTGGGGCATTTGGTTGTGTGAATGTTGCAGGGCTTGGTGAGGGATGTTTGTGCTGAATACACTGACAGCTGCAAGTCTGCTCTTCAGAAGCTCAGGCTTGGCCCTGAGTATCATCCTCTCTCCTCTCTACTCCTGTTTTGAACCCAGTAAGGAGAAGCATATGTTTTCTTGCATCAGATACATTGGTGTTACCTTGTGAAGCATGACAAGGTCATGCATTTGTATGGCAAAAGAGAAAACCTCAGATTAGATTTGAGCTATCTTAGACTTGTGGGTTTTTTTTTTTCAGTGATGTATGACAGATTCCCATGATATACATGGTTAAATTTCCATTCATGTAGGTATGAATGTGCTGATGCTACGTTGGTTCTCCTGAAATTGGTACTGTTATATTATTAATATTGCAGATCATGCCAAGGAGGTGTCTCGCATTTAATATAGAACATAAGAAGGCTTGCCTGCCCCACATGAAAATCTCAAATTGGAAGTGAAGATGCTATAAAAATTTAAAAGCTACAAGGTCAGCCTGAAAATCATCTTTTTTTTTAAAAGCAGAAAATCATCTATTTTTAAGAGCAAATTTCCTTACCTGTTAGTACCTTTACTAATAACATATGCAGTTATTAAGGCTTGAAAAAGGCTTTAAGCCTTACTTTAATTGCAAAACTGTTTTGTTACCATTTGTTCAGGAGCCTGTTAAGTCTGGGTTTTCTGGTTGGGTGACATGAGAACTGATCAAAAGCATTTGGATTCCTGCACTCCCTCTGTATGATCAAACAAGTTGAATTTATATTACTCATAAAAGCTAATGGATGTCTGGCTTGTTTTGTATCAGCATTCTTTACTGCTGGGGGAGAGATAAGAGGGTTCTTCGTTTTAGCAAGACCAAAAGAAAAAAAGTAATTAAAAATAGAAATTCTATTCAAGCTGCAGCTGAGGTGTTTGGTTTCAACACTTGTGGTAGTAAACAGTGCAAAATGGAAGAGGGATAGTATGAGAAGACTTCAGAGGTGAGCATGTGTGTTGGTTTTTTTTAGCTATGTTGGCTATATTATCAGGACAGAAGTAGCTTACACTGGGTATTAAGCAAGGCTGAGCACTCACAAAGGTTCTGTTAGGTTGACTTAGTATTTCCTCAGAAGTTTGTGCCAGGAACTGACTCCAGCTGTCCAGGCTCTTAACCATCACGTGCCTTTTCTTTTGTCTCTCCTGGGCTCAGTGACTGTGTTCCTTCTTATCTGAGACTTAAAATGAGGAGGGTCTGTATCCATGAGAACAAGCTGTCCTCCAGAGCACAGAACTCAATTTGAAGGTTTGGAATCTCAGTTTTTGACTTACTTTCAACACGTAGCTAGTAAGATGTGCTTCGCTGCCAGTTAGTGGCTGATCAAGACAGAAAGTAAAGGTGATCTGCTCCTTTATTTCAAGTGATAGAAGTGGGGGGTAAAGATTTTAACCTTGCTCACAACCCAACTTAAAGCCTCTCTGGGCAGCTTTGAAGACCTGTGGTGCTTCTGTCAGCTCTTACAGTCTGTAGGAGCTCTACTTCAGGTGTACAAGTGGTAAATCATTCCGTGCTCTTAAGGTTGAGCTTGCTCAGATCCACAACCCAACATGAGTGGAATAAGAATTATGAAAGTGAACTTAAACTTTCCAAAGAAGTGAGATAAAACAGGAGAATATCATACAAGACACCTGAGAAGATGAGTGTGGGCATTGTGTGTAATACTGTAATACCATTTTTGCCTGAAGATGGGTGCTGGGTAACTGCTGTGCATCCATGCGATCCCATGGGCGGTGCTGACTGGAGGTCCCTTAGAAGTGTGCAATGAAAGTCGGTGCTGACAATGAGCAAAGGTATTTCCTCGTTATTGAATGCTTTCTTTGCAGCCTTAACAATCTGTAATGCATTAAAAGAACACTGCTTCTCTCCTCCTGTACGTTAGCCTTTAAATATGAAATGTTTAATTGGTCAGTGCAAAAGCTCAAATCTGACAGTAAAAGCGTATGCTATAGCCATCTAAATAAATACAATACAAAGCTGTCCGGAGAGAGCTGCTTCCTTTCAGTGGCAGTGAGAGAGGGGTAGATAAAATAATTGATGTGCCCCATTAGCTGTCAACCAAGTTTCATGTGACGTGTCTTTCCTTTGGCATGCATATAGCAGCAGCGCATTTTAGCACCTCGCCTACAGCATCCACCTCCTGACAGCAAGCCTTGCCAATAGGAAAGCATTCAGCACTTCATTATTTCTACAACCTGAGTGCATTTGCAAATTAATTGATGTGTGGGAGGAAAGGCATCTGCTATTGTAGAAGTCCCGAACTCTTGCAGAGAAACTAGAAATAAACCGGGTAGCTGTAGTGAGCTGGTGTGCTGGTGCAGGTGTTGAAGGCTGCCTTGACTGGTTTTATTGCTGTCTTTGGTACATTCTTTCTTCTGAAAAAGAAAAACCATTGGCTGAGCAGTGAGAACTGATAGTATGCTGAAGAGTTGGATAATAGCAGACATGTATGGGTAGTTAGCAAGGGGTTTCGTACTTCTTGCTGGCTCAGCACCAGAATTTTAATTAGGCCTGTAATGAATGACTAGGAGCATTTTAAAGGCGATTAATCTTGTGGTGTGATTGAGTTAATTACAATATCATTATGAACTCCCATGAAAATAACACGAGGTATATTCCATTTGTTTTAATCCTGAAGATCTTTCTGAGGTCCCACTGGCTTCGTCTGAAACAATCCTGGTGGAAACCTTCCCTATGGCAGGGAAAGCTGGAGAACTGCTCTGTGCTCCCCCTCCAGGCCCTACTCAGGGCTCTATAACCTGCTGCCATCCTTAAAACATCCCTTCTTGCAGGGGAGCTCATCTATTCTAGCTTTCCTTGCATGCTGTAGTATTTCCTTGTTTTTCTGATCACTTAGCTTGCCCGAGTGTGGAAGATGAGGATATGTAGTCTATTTTCAGAAATAAAGATTACAGCAGCTTTTGAACTCTTTGTGCTGTGGTTTAAAAAAAAAAAAAAAAAAAGCATAGCAAAAGAGGTGTTTTTGCAAAGCATATGGCATTTACACTAGCTCTGACTACAGTAAGTTTTGGATTTGGTTGTAAAACAGCTCTCTGCTTTTTGCACTCTCTAGTCAGAGTGTGACATCTTCAACAGATGGACAGATAAACTTTCCATAATCCATGCCTTTCCTTTCAGAGGAGGAGATGAGATTCTCATTTGTAAAAGTTGTTGAGGAAAACCTCATCTGTATAAGTCTGTTGTAGGCTCAGATGTCAGGGTGTGAAAATGTGATGGATACGCAGCTGAGCACTGCAGTTATTGATATTTTGGGGGCTCTTCTGGCAGCTGCAGAATCAGCCCTGCCTTTGCCTGTGCTCTAAGCCTTATTAGATCATTTGCTTCATCTGTTTTCAGAACCATGTGCTTAATCATGGAACAGGCATATTGCTCCAATCCACGTTCTCTTTGTATTGGCTAATATTTGGTCTTGTTTGCTTCTTGTAACCGTGCATCATCAGGATTGGTTTGGTTCAGTATTTAGAACAGTACCATCAGGAGAGTCGTTTCCAACCTTAATTAACCCTGCTGGGATGGTAGAAGTGCCTTTTTTTCTTTCAGTAACTTTTCTGGTCACACTTCTATATATTCCATCCTCTTGACTATTACAGATTTGGTAAATAGTTTAGAAATGCCAGCCAGTGATGTATGGGCCTCTTTAACATTTCTTTGATTTATGTGCACTGTGCTGAGAAAAAGCAGAGGAAGCACATTATTCTGGGGGAAAATGTTGCCACTCTTCAGTTTTTTCAGTCTTAGTTAAAAGCTACATTTTTATCAATCAAACCTGATAGATTCTTTGTTCATTCCTGCAAACATTCATAACTTAACTCCTTGAAGTCTAAAGAAATAATTTGGCCAACGTTTTGATAAATGCCTATTTTTATTTTATTTATTATTATTATTTTTTTTAAGTCTTGCTTGACATTTCTTTTAACCCGATTTTTCCAAACTGGAATTTTTCGTTGATCACGGGTTGAGTGTTTGAAGTACAGACATTCAAAAATCACTGAAGCTGGGGGTTTAGCATCTTACATTTTGTTTGTATTCCTCTATTTTTAATAATGCTTTGCACAAATTAATGTTGAAAAATACATGGAGGTTTTCAGCACTGTAGAGTAGGGTGACTTCCTTTGAAGGACTGCAGATGTATGATTATCCAGCTTCCCATCTAAAGGTCCTTATTAATTGCAGAATGCTAATTTTGCTTAAATTGAGTGTTTTATTTCAGAAGTCCATGTTATGTTGTAATTCACAAAGGGCTATTCTGAAAAATTAAAAGAAGAAAAAAGCACACAAAAATCTTGTAATTTACAGTTCCTAGGTATCATGTAATATTGTTTCAGCTGGAGAAACTGGTCAGTGGAGCTTCTTCAGGAGGAGCTCACTCTCATGTTTTTGGCTGCCTTCCTTACCTCTGCCTGGCTGCACACCTTGGATTGGTCGGGTTTGCATAAGTTGCACATTGGAGACATTTTATTGAACGAGAACATCTATTTCTTTATTCCAAGTGGTTTGTTTGCTATAGTGGCAAAGCTCAACCACAGTCCTGCAACCTCTGGCATGCTGGTAGGCAATTCGAAGGGGCTTTCTGTAGCTGATTCCAGCCCTTCGTTCTACCACTTAATTTTCAAGTACCTTCACATTTCTTATTTAAGCACCTGAGCATCCCCTGTCAGCGAGGCAGCATGCTGTTCTTTATCCTGACATAGCTGCCACCTGAGCCCCCGACACAAAAGGTTTAGTCTGGGGCTTTAGAAAATAATAAGCTCAGCACAACAACAGTGTCTTCGGTTCAGAGTTCTGGTGGTTTTTAAGGGAGCACAGCAGCACTAGGGAAGATAAGAATGGAATCCTTATTCGGCCTTGAGTTTTAATGATGACTCCTCTCTCCTATAGATTGCAAGGAGGATCCTTTTCTCAAAGAAGAATTTAGGTTTTCTGTTGAATATTGGTCCAGTGCACTTCTTACTCCTTGAGACTGTAACGAAACCCACAAAGTGAATGCGCAGTGTGAACAGATCAAGTGGTGTGACTCCACTTCTGAATCATTGACTGTGACTGCCTCTGTACCAACTACATCCTTGGGCTCAGGGTTACCTGAAATTGCTGCTCTTTGTTGCTGTGTGTGTTTTTATTCTGCCGTTTAGATGCAGAATGCAATGTAATAATTCCATCCCACTTTTGGGGATGCTTTTATGTGTATAGGCTATAGCTGCACATCCAATGAAATGCCAGTTTCTTTCCACTGAATTATATTTATTGCAGGAAACACTATGATCTGAAATCAGCACCTACGTTCAAATCCTTCAGAATACCTGAACATTTTAATAGGCATTTTTAGCATAAAATATTTATCTCTTCAGAAGAGATAAATAAGGCAGTGCAGTCTGTAGCCCTGGATTATGATTACCTCTTTGAACCTCACAGCCTGTTGGCTGCACAGAGTTGCTTTGTGATGATGTTAACTGATAAATATGAGTATGTAACTATTTAATAAATTCTAAAACACTTAAAAAAATGAAAATGAAAAAAAAAAAAACAAACTGGGAAGAGGAGGAGTGCCTTTTGTAGAGGCTTTGAACAATGCAGATGATTTTATTGGCAGTGAGGATGCGGATGCTGAAGTTTTGACCAATTCCTTGGAAGTGCCAGATTTGCTATCTCTGCATGGTTAAAAGCCAAAGGCTTGCAAGCAGTATTGGAATGAGGGGATGTTGATGCAGTCATTCATCAGCAGAACTTCAATGTTTTTGGAAGAAGAGTGTAGGATGAACGCAATTTAAGGCTGAAATCTAATGCTAATTAAAACAGCGCTTTCAGCATAAGTATGAATCCAAAGACAATAGAATAAAAGACATGGGGAAGGCAAAGCATTAAGACCAGCAGGGAAATATATCGATGCTTTTCCTCCTGTTTTATCAAGTATATACATGTCTGAACCTGTTCTTCAATTCCCTAGCCCTGGGAGGACAGACCTAAGGAAAAGCAAGGTCGTGTCTGCAGGGCGCTGCCCACCGATGGCTTATTGACCAGCACTGGCCATGTGCATCCCAATGCAATGCAGAGAAGATCAGTTGCATGCAAGAGGCTTTTAACAGAAGTGCGAGCTCATTAGTTTCACAGCGTATTTGGATCAGGGGGGGAGATCAGGAAAGGATGGAATAAACTTTTGTAGTGGGATTTTAAAACAAAGAATGAAATGGGGGCAGCCCTTGTTCCCTTAATGGATAGATATTTGTTGTTTAAATAATCTCATAAACTGGGAAGTGATGGGGGGGGATAAATGTTTAAAATAATGGAACAAAGTGTCCTAATTAAGTTGTAAAGTAGAGCAAAAGCACAACATCTAGCTTTCTTATTAATTGAAAAGCCTGCAACCCAGTTCAACAAGAAGAAAATGAGTAAATAAATTGGAGACACTGCTCTTTTGGTTTATTGATGCTGTTATGGCCAAGCTGAGAATTCAGCTATTCTAAAATGATCAAACATTGTTTGGGGGAAAAAAAAGAATTTCCAAACTGGCCTCATTATCTGAGACGAGCTTAAAAATAACAATTAAGGTAGTGTAATTTCTCTTCTGCTTACTTCAGTGTGCAGAGATGAAACTGTGGGAGTGTCCTGGCTGCCTGATCATTGCTCTTTTCAAAGAACAGCCAGAGTTTTATCTCAACAGACAAATCCCTTGTTAGCTGCAAGGGAGAAATAATATAATGATGAGGGGCAAAGTACCATGCAACTCAAAAGGAAACAAATGTGCATGCATTTGCTGGTATTGCAGTGAAAATTCTTTGATAAGTGTCTGGCAGGCACTTCTGTAAAACCCAATTGCTCCAAGAGATGTAAATTTTATTTCTTTTATATAGATAGATAGATATAAAAGATTTTTCTCATGTATGTGTGTGGTTTGTATCTAAATATGGGAAGGTCTGAAAGAAAAGTCACCACGGGGAATGCAATCACAAAAGTCATTCTTCTGATTTCATCTCTTAAAACAGACCAACTGGTGCTTAGAAAGCTTTGAGTAATGCCAGTATGAAATGGATTGTGTATGGGAGTCTACATGGTCAGTGCTTCAGGTTATGATAACCCACCCCCCTCCTAATTTCTGCACCTGGCCTTGTAAGTTAGCAGAGTGCAATGGCTTTGGTTGGTCAGCAGAGCAGGTGAAGTTTGCAACCCATGAACTATGTAAGCAAAGACCTTTAGGCCCAGTGTGATTCTAATGGTGAAGCTTTAACTTCAAAAGCTTTGAATGGACTCTGTGTCTATGTATGTACTTTCATAAGGTATACAACAAGTAACCCTACGCACCAAAACGTATGTACTCCTTCGAGATGATGTCAGTTTGATCTGCTTGAATGATACGACCTGGATGCATCATTCTGCTTTGAGCCCTTGGCTGCCACGTGGGCTGCAACACCAGTGCTGCCAACTCCAAATCTTAAACACGATCAGCAGAAGGCAGTGCTGTCTTCCAGGGGAATAGAGAGGTTTTTCTCTTGTTTTTTTTTGTTAGTTTGTTTTGATTGTTGTAGGCAGTGGATTGCATTGTTTCTGGTGTGAAAAGAGCCATTGGGACACAATGCAGAGATACGACATGATTAACTTAAAAAATATCAGTGCTTGTGAAACTCCATCCAATCTGTATTTCTCTAATAAACCTTCTCTCTTTAAATAGCTCACGTTAAAAATAATGGCGTGTTGAGTGAATGGAGGCATTGCAGCATTGAGAAGAGACTCCGAAGTGCTGACTTGTTGAGATGTGTTTTACTTTTGTCAGGAAGATTGAGCAACGTTCCTATACGAATTCAGGTTTCCCGTTCTCAAATACTGTGAAAATGTACATTTTGGCACCTGTAAAACATTAGTGAGGATCATTTCTTTTTGAAAACGTAGGCCATGTGGCTGTTAACATAGGAAAAAAAAATTGTGAATCTCACAAATAAGGAAAATTAAAAATAATCTGTGTTCCACTTCCAGGTAAAGCTTTTCTGTGTATTGAAGTATTACTTCCAGTAGTTCTCCAACAGCCTTGAGAACGAGAGCCTCTCTTGGTTTTAAGATGTGGGATTTGCACATTTGAAACCACAGTTTTAAGGAAAATATCAGCTCTTGTGAAACTGTACGAGTTGGCACTGATGTGTATCCTGGCTGCTAACTGCTGTATATTGATTTTTCTCATTGTTGGTTTTTAGTTTTCCGAAATAGATTTTGTTTCATTTGCGTGTGTTGGGGGAAAAAGAATCAACGTTGCTGATATTTTAGAGGACTATTTCATAAGGAAGAAAAGAGTTGAGCTTCTTGTTAACCAGCTGGAATTCCCAACAGCCGAGAGACATGGAGACATGGAGAGACTCTGAATGATGGGGAAATTCCTTAGTGGCTGACCAAGAAATGGCTTACCATACACCCAGTGCTGCACCAATATTCAAGTTTACTACGTGTTCAGCTGTGTTACGGACAGAGATCTTGCTGCTTACCAGTCTGCTTGTTTAAATGAACACGGTAGGCAAAAGCAGATGGGAGGTCATTGGGAACACAGCAGCAGAAGGCTTTCATGCCCATCCGCAGACACCATGCTGCGGTCCCCAGCTGAGTCCTGGGCTCTCAGAGACGTGCAGTTCACCTGCCTGGATTTCTGATGCCGCTGATGTTGCTTTGGTTTATTGCTTGACTGCTGCTTTCAGTCTTATTTCTCCTGCTCAGAACAAATGATTAAGAAAGGATTTCCCCATCTTTTCAGTTGACACCCTTCTGCCCCCAAAAAGGAACGCGTTCTGTGCAGTTCAGCGTGTGATGCTTTAATAATGTATAAATCAAGCTGGACAGGACCGCCTGTCAGTTTTATTAACTTTGACCTTTTCTCCCATTATAAGGATGGTTTGGTAAATATTTAATGGGCCATTATAGATTTTGACAGTCGGATCTGCATTCCTGGAAGCGAAGGTAGATTATGTACAAATACTTATAATTAATAAAAATAGCTTTGCCACTGGGAGCAAGCCTTCAAGGACAGAATTGTTTCTTAGGATCTATTTATTTTTACTTCCTACTTTCCTTGCGTTTTGCCCACTAAATGTCAGGCTGGCCAGTTAGGTTATGAAACGTTTTCAAAAGGTTACATTTAAAATTCATTTATGATTAACGCCTGTGATTACCTCTGTCTTGGAGCAAGTGGCCGATTGATGTTATTTACTTGAGATATCTGTCAGTGTCGTTCTGTGCAGTGAACTGATGGCATCAACAGCACAAAATGGCTGAAGCTCGTAGGATGCAAGAGGGAAAGGTGCACTCCTGGAGTCAGAGGGTCTTCTGCCAGAGCTGCTTTTCCCTTTAATTCCCGACATATTGCACTCCCTGCAAATTCTGGGAGTGAAGATTGAAAACTAAGCCCCTGAAACCTTGAAACATTGCCTTTTGAACGATTACTGTCCATTGCTCTCATTGATTTTTTCATTTCAGAAATCTGTAGAAGAACAAATTTGAGCAAAATCCATGGGGCTCGGAGGAGTTGGTAGGGCAGTGCTTGGTGCTGTGCCACTGCTCACACCGTGTGCCAGGGAAGTCAGGACCATGTCAAGGCACTCCATTTTCTCCAGGCTTTGTCATTTGGGTTTGGTTGGCTGGCTGGCTGGTTTTGCTCATGTTAACAGCCACCTTCCAGTAGATTGCTTTACCAAGCCTTGTGTCCCATGGATTCAGTCAGTACCCTGCAGAATAGCTGTGCCTAAAGCTGCCTTATGTTCTGAATGTTGTAAGTCATCATTTCCTAACTGTACATCTTTTTGTGTGTGGATCATGGGATCAATGTTGGTAAGTTGTTAAACAGTTCACCTTTATCAGAACAATTCTGTAGATGGTTTAATGAAAACGTTGATGTAGGGATTGGCTGAAGAAGGGGATTTTGTTTGTCTCATGTTGAACCTTGAGCTTTTTTCCATTTCCTCTTCAAAAGGGAGAGCCAGGAGCTTGAGCTGAAAGCATCTCGAGGTGGACTTGGAACCTGTTGCACTGGAAATTGGTTTCAGGATGGGCACAGCATTGTGGCTGTTCTCAAATTTGTGAGCAGTGGGAGTGCACTGAAACTTGTAAATTCACATATGTCCTTCATAAATTGTCTTTTATTGACAGGTAAAATAAAAGGTTAGAGAAGAAAGCTACTGAATACGAATCTTTCTGCTGTAACACTATCAAGATATGCTACTTGATATTTAAAAGGCTAGATTTTTCTTTAGACTGACAGAAGCTTCTTTGTGAATGCTGTGTTTTAGGGAAAAAAAGATGAGCATTATTTTAAAAAGAAAAGTTTATACAGTGATAAAGTCACACCTTTCTTCCTATTACCTTCTTTCGGAAAGTAAGGATGCTCGATCCCTTGAGAGGAGAACAGTCTTAATGCTAAAATGCAGCTCCGAGTTTCAGGAGAGTTAGGACTTTCTCAAGTCTTTGATGCATCATCTTACTTTCCCAGTGGCATAGTTTCCTTGTAATATGTATTTCACAGCAGACTTTTATATGCTTTTGTTCGTATCATCTTCTATCCAAGCAATACATGAAATAGCATACATTAGCTTACTGGCTGGCTGATTTTTTTAATCAAGCGATACAGATAGTAGAAGTCTGACACAGAGCACTGCAGTGGTTTGTGTTTTAATGTATGTTTTTTCCTTCCCCAGCTGCAGTACCATGCCGGGCTAGCATCTGGCCTTTTGAATCAGCAGTCTTTGAAACGCTCAGCCAACCAGATGGGGGTATCTGCGAAACGCAGACCGAAAGCCCAGCCAACAACTCTCGTCTTACCTCCCCAGTAAGTAATGGAATCTTATGAATATTTTGAAGAGTTTGCACAGTGGGGTGGGGATTATTTGGGATTTTTAATAAGATAAATACACTACAAAGTCAGTAGTCATAAAAACTTTGAGTTTGTGTTTTTGTTTCGTGCCAAGTGAATTATTCTTGTTGGGTGGTTGGGATATTCTATGGGAGCAATCTTTTGTTTCCCCTCCTGGAAGAGGCAGTGCTCTGAGAACAGAAAAGTTGGAAGGATGCTTTTTAGTAGCGGGTCATAGAAATTTTTGCAACACAGAATTGTCATTGAGGAATGATGTTCCCTTGATTAGTATGACGTGGAGCTTCAAGAAGGACTTCTCTGAAGGTCCTGAAAGGCAGAAGCCAAGCCATTTTTGGTGTGAGTGCTTCCTTGACAAATGTCTGTTCCGAGTCCATCTGTTCACCATATGTTAATTTTGCATTGGATCTAGACCTCTTTTACAGGTGACAAGCAATTACGAAGACACTTAGAAACTGTTTGAGGACACAGAGTATCAACACTTCAGGCAGTCTGTGTACTGATGCCAGAAACACGGAGATGCTCACAACTAAGCTTATGAATTAATAAACTGCTTAAAATATTTAGTTACATATAAGAAAATGATTATTATGTAGAAAATGAAGTGCTAAGCAATTATTCATTGTACTGAGCATCTCTGTGGAAGCTGTGTGCTTTTTTTCACAGAACAAGAGTCACTGGTGTATAAACACCATGCTACTAAAAATGTCGTGGTTGTAATAATAACAAGTCCTCTTGTCACAGGACTCCACAGCTCGTGAAGGAATCAAAAGAAGTTTAGATTTGTTCTCTATATGGCCTGAGAATAGATGACAATAGACAGGACATTCCCCACGTATATTAACTTTAAAGGATTGTGAGAATCCATACGGTGTTCTACTGATGCAGTGAGGCATCATTCAAAGTGGCTAGGAGGGCAGCTGTAGCAGAGCCACCAGTTTGAAAAGCAGGTGCTGTTTGTAGTGTATTTGTGGAAAAAACACAGGTGTATTATGATGGACTTTGGCTCAGTGTTGTCTTTTTTTTTTCTTTTTCTTTGTTGGACCATTGAGTTTTGCCATCAATAAAGCTGAGCGCTGTGGTGCTAGTTGTCATGATTTGTATTCAGAGGCCTTAAAATCATGGCTTCTCCAGTTCCTAGCATTACTTTAATGACAGAGAAAGAGCTGTTGTAACGTTTTTTCATATAGAAAGGTCTGTACCTGTATATTCTATGTCAAATGTAAGGGAAAAAACATTGCAGCAGTATAAATCTTTACGCAGTGTGCAATATACAGATTTACCTAACAGTAGTGATGTCTTTTTTTTTTTCATCTGCAGGTGATTATTCCTTTTCATTTAATGACACTCTTATCTAGAATTTGCAGATAGGTACCATGTTAAAATTTAGTTACAAAGCTTAGCTAGTCTTGGAATTATATTCTGATATTTTATTACCGTTTCCAGCACTGTTCACAGTCAAAACACGTTTGTACTGAGCTGGCCCTTTATCCTCTTTATTTTTTCCTCCCTGACTTCTTTGCCCTTCCAGATTTTGTTGTTACCTGCTATCTTGGTGTGTTTTAAGAAGATAATAATAGTTATATTAAATGAAATCAAATACCTGTTGAGCTCGATGTCGCATTTCCAACACAAGGCAGAGGCAGATTATTAAAAGACATAAAAATAGACTTCTGAAAAGTGGTTTTATGGAAAAAAAAAGAAAAAAGTGTGACAAATGGAATTTTAATATCTTGTTTTTTGTTGTAGTTTCATGCAAATAATGATGAATAATTTTGTTATTTTCTTTCTTCAATCTCTATAAAGTGCAAAGGAAGAAAACATCCAGGTGCAAAATTATGCATCTCCTTGAAGGGACACATTTTAGAAAAAAGACTCTTTTAGTTTCAATACAAAGTTTCCAATGTCACTTCAGATTTTTTTTTTATATTATTAATATTAATATTAATATTAATATTAATATTAATATTAATATTAATATTAATATTAATATTAATTTTTTTAGATTTATTGATTAGCTGGGAAATCAGTAACTATTCTTTGTCTTTTTTTTTTCTGCTTTGATTTATGTTGTGAAAATGAAGTTCTGTGGCAGGTCTTTGGGCTGAGTAACAGTGTGATGAGTCAAGCATATATTAAATATTGCTCAGAACAACTACGTTACCTAGTGCTTTTCTTAAACCTGAGTATGTCCAACTGCTTATGTGCTAAAATGTCATTTTAGGATATCAAACCAGAGCAAACAGTGGCACTGCAATAGTCCTTCCCAGCCTGCAAAGGGATGCAGGAAACACTCTTGATAAGGACTTTATGTAGATACTGATTTGGACAAAAGATCTTCTAAAAATGTTTATTTTAATGCTGACTTTGCTTGCTTTGATATTAAAATTATACTTTGAGTTCAGGTAGCATTACCAAATTTTTATTAATTTCCCTGTGTTTTAAAGGAACTTTTGCACTTGTTATTCATACTTTAGATTCCTAATAGCAGTGCTCAGCATTTCACCCTCCCTTCTGCTGCCAGAAGAAGCTGGAGAAGGGGTTTAATGGCCAAGCTGATGCTTGGTAGTCCCACTCATTTGTCCATTGCTGGCCTTTGGCTGCCTTTCAGTTTGCCCTGGTTTGGAAGTGAGAAGCTTTAGACTGACACTAGTAGCTATCAGAAACTTCAGCAGCAAATTTTAATAAAAAGATATTTTTTTAAATGGAAAGTTTCTGTCTTATGCAAGCAGTGTCAGTAAAATTTTTGTTTTCTCCCTGTTTTTATTATCATAGGGTTCCTAAGGATGCTGAATAGAGACAGAGAACTTGGCATGTCAGGTGGCATCTCTCACCTGATTTCACTGCAGCTCAGTTTTGGTGTTCGTTTGCTTTTCAGTTTTGGTTTTCACTGACTCTGAAAGTGCAGAATACAAGCTTGATATGTGTCTCATTTCTAGCCAAGCATATCTTTATGGAAAAGTGACTAACTGCTGGCTGCTTTCTCTGCTTGCTTTGTCCCTCCTTCTGTCTTCTATTAACAAGACATCTCCCTGTACTTGCTAATAGATGCGTTCCCTCACATGCTTCTCATCTGGCTGCTGCTTCCTTCCTTCTGTTAAAGAATCTCAGAGCAGCGTTTGCTGAAGTGCTGAAAGCTGTCAGCTCCTTCCATGTGACCAGGAAAGTGTACTCGTGCAACACTTCTGAAAATGAGAATGCCTTATTTTGTTTATGCTTTTTAATGTTATTAGTAATAAGAAGCCTGTTAGGTTTAGGTTTTGCTTTTTTTTTTTCCCCTCCTTGTGAAACAAAGACATTGCCATCTTTAGTTTATCTTGCATTATTTTGCTTGCCACCGCATCTCCAAAGCAAACCGTGATGTTTGCTTCCAGATACCCAGAGCTGAGTGCTGTGCCCTGAGTGGGCTGGGAGCTGGGAGCCCAGGGGTCAAATCAGCCCCGAGACCCTGCAGGCTCTGCTGCAGCACCGTGCTGAGAAACGGCAGCTGGAGCTGCTGCGAGATGGCAAGGCAGAAAGAAAAGAGGAAGCACAGGATTGACTTGATATTCATGCAGCTGTATTCCTTGGCACACACAGGAGGGTCAGTTAGTATTAATGGGAATTTTTAGGGGTCTCAGCTGAAAACCCTTGGACTTGGATAGCTCTGTGGTATGGGGCTTGCTCAGTGCTCCCAAATGAACCATCTGTCTTCTCTGCCTGGAAGGAAATTGCCAGAACAAGAACTTGCTCACCACTGTAAGCACTGAGACTCGTGCTCTTTATGGTGCTTTTTAGGGTCATTTGTTGTGACGTTTGTAGTTTTGCAGAAATAAGCACGCTATAAACAATAAGGAATGGGAAGTCTGGTTCTGGTTTGACAACTTCAGGCTCAATGGATACAAAGGCTTGAGTAAAAATGAATCCAATTTTGTATTTTAGGGTTCCTCAACTTGTCTTGTAAATCTCTTGTGCTCTGATGTATTCCCTAACCTGACAAAGAAAGCATTTTAATAGATTGAGGAAAAATCAGTGTGAATTTAAGCTGTATTGCTAGGAGCAGACCAGCAAAATTACTTTTCCTTTATTAAAAAATAAAAAAACAAAGACATGCTGCCCATAATAGTGCTGTAGATAAATGAGGAACAGAAAGCAATGAAGATGATTTTTCTTTCAGAAGAGGATAAGGACTTGAGGATAGAAGTGCTGGGTGCTCAAGAAAGCTGTTGTTTTTTTTTCTTTAAGTGGGCATGAGTCCATTTTGTTGTGCTGTGTGAGTGCTGTGTAACAGAACTCTGTTCCAACACCGCGTATCCACAGAATGCAGAGCTGTAAGCACTTCTTCCATCTATCTGCCTGTTTAAGTGACTGGTTTATAATAAATCTGCTGTCAAAATTGCTTCCATAGTTTATTGTACAAAACTCCCATCATCTCATCTGCTTTCTTTTTCTAGAGGAGAAAGTTATATTGACAAGAAGTGCATACTTGTCTCCGTGCTTTGGAGTTACTTCACCAGAAGCAGCTCTTTAGTGAGCAGTCCCCTTTAAGAGCTTATTACTGGGTCAGCAGCAGTGCTCATCTGGATTTGGAAAATAAATTCACAGATATCCCAATCTTTGTTCGTGGAGCTTGGTTCAATACCAGCATTGTCAAAGTGTTGATTTTTTTCATTGTGCTTCTGCCCTAACAGATGTAATGTTCTGTCATACAAGCAGTACTGCAGGGTTCTGTTGGACACAGCAGCTGAGTGTTGAGGAAGAAATTCAATTTAAAATAATTACACAGTAATAAAAACAAAAATGCTGTTTTAAACAGTTAGCTGAAAGGTGTGTGTGTGTGTGTGTGTGTCTAAATGATATACCCAGACATTAGATGTGCCAGAATAAATTATTTGGAACTGGTGTAAATTACCGTTTCTATATTAAGCAGAATCCTGATGAGCCCTTTGCCAAGAGTTTGGGAAGAAAAAGGTTTTCTTCAGCATGTTGTTTTATAAACAGCATCTAATTACTTCCTAGGATGGGGATTTTCATTATGAAAGAGGCAGATGATATTAAAGATAATGGCAAAGCATGCTTCAGCCAAGAAACGTGCGTTGTTGTTGTTTTAAGAGCATATGTTTAAATTGTGTTTGTGTACTGCAACCTCACTGTGTTACAGGTCTGAAATCCCAGCCAGGAATACAGACCTCGAAACCAAGATGTGCTCAGCAGCTGAGTGTGACACCCAGCATCTGCACCGTGGGGCTGTGGTTATTTGACATGCAGGTGTTGTTCCTGGGGTCTCATTGAGTACTGTGTGCTGTAATCCAACACGTGGGCCCGTTCTTAAAAGTATTCCAGAATGAAAGAGCAGAACGTGTGGCTGTGGTTTCCTTTTGGAGAAAAGTCATCAGAAGTTCTTTGTGCAGTTCTAAAATTCTCCTTTCCCCCTACTGGCAAAGCTGTATTAAGTATCAATATTCATTAAATGCCGCAGAGATGATATTGTAATAAAGCCATAATCCTCAGGCCCACATCTGTACTTCTTTTAGAAGAGCCGAGGTTGAGAATATAATTAAAGATTAAAACTCTATTTGCATTCTGGAACAGAGAGATATCTTTCTGTACATGATGGGGAATTGTATTAATAAGGAAGAGATCAGTTTCCAATAAGTTTCAATACTCGGAGCTCACTAAATATCCCTGTTCATGTTTAAGTTTCTCACGGTATTCCTTTAGCTTGACTTTAGCGAGGCAGTGCAACAGGAACTGCAAAAGAACGTGTTGCTGGAATGTGTGACCCTTTTGCTCTGCAAATTAATCCCTTTTTATATGAAGAAATAGATTAAAAGTTTGTTCCTTGTACTGTAAGACAGTAATATTTACATGAAAAAGGTTTAATTACTTTGTAGCCATGTAGACCCAGTGTTAATTTCAGTACTTGGTATCTTTTGCACAGTTTGGATCACGTCTGTGTTGCTGTTTTTTTTCGGGGAATTGTTGGATGCCTTTCCTGCAGATATGTCATGCAGTTCATTTTGGGGGTGAATGTTCCACTGCTTTTTAAATACAGCAGTGGAGGGGCATGTGGTGATGCTGCTGCTCCATGTTATGCATTCCTTTAGAGCCTTTCAGAGGAATGCAAATAGCGTGCATGTAGTATTAGGTTTCTTCGAAGGAAGACTGCAGAATAACACAAACCTGCTGAAACTGCCACCTACAACACTACTTCAGAGGATTACAGAGTCCCCAAACGTTTTGGTGGTGGTGTTTTTTTTGTGTTATTTTTTTGTTGAACCACGTAGAATATAACAAAATGTAACGAGCAAACAGGAAATCACTGTTTTGACAACTTTGTTACAGGGAGATAACTGCTGAGAAACAGATCACAATGATTTTCAACAGCTATTGAAAATACGGTGGCTTCAATTTATTTTAAGATACAGCCATGTTGTGTTTTGTTTTGGATTTTTCTTCGGGTTTCTTCTCTGCCTACCAACCAGAAATGACAGCAGTTGCTTTGAGACAGGTTGTTCTAGGGAAGTGGGACTGGAGGCTGTTGAAGAAGTGATGTACCTTTCTGTCAGGTTTGGTGAAACCCCTGGGTAATTCTAGTTCCTTCAAATGGAATCTTAGAATGGCTTGGGTTGGAGGGACCTCACGGATCATCAAGTTCCAATCCCCTGCCACAGTAAGCATTAATTTTTAATTCTAAGGTACAGAAGGAAAAGTTACAATTACATAATCCTCACGTTTTCATTTTTTCATTTCATTTTCTTCCTGGCCATTTTTCCCCACCACTAAAAGATAAGAAACACGCCAGTCCCCATAAGGTGCATTGCCACTGCAGTGTTAGAAGCACTGACTTAAGTTACCTTTAAACCAAATGGTGATTTGTGGCAGTTTGAAACTGATCTGGTTCTTTACAGGGTCAGAAGCAGGGACATCCAGATCCCAAAGCTGAGAAGCATCTGCTGTGATTCAACCCATGTTGTATTAAAAGGAAAAATTCCAAGGTCGTAGCACATCATTAAACTTCATTGAACTGAGTTTCATCTAGAGAACAGCTGTACATACAGGTGTCAAGTTATTATCTTTGCTTTTCAGAGGTAGCCTGAGATAGCTAACTAGTCCTCATCACAGGGATGAAAGACCCCTGTTGGCAGTAGATGGGGGGCTCACAGAGCTCGACAGGCACACAGGGGTGAGGGCCAAAGCTGCCTGCTGTTTCTTTCTGTGCGTTGCATTTAAGTGCTTGGGGTTAGGTGGAACAATCTGCTATGAAATGAAATAGCAGTCTGTCACTTTTAGCTGTGTAGTATTTACTGGTTAGCTCTCCATGTAACTTAACTGGAAAAATAATATCAAAAGTGTTGTTTTGATTCTTGAGGAGTTGAAGCAGACAAAACCAATGAGGTTACATCCTGTTACGTGCTGGGGCCATAGCATCCATCAGTCCTTCCTATTTGTAGCCAATGATACTTCACCGAGCTGTGCTTCAAAAAATGGGAGAAGGGGATAGTCCAGGTGAGCTTTTCATTTTAGTATACGTCTTAAAACAAAGCTCTGATAATGTTTTCTCTTCTTTGTATTCACTGCTTTGTATTCACTGTTCACTCTGACACCATGCATGTGTTTTGTAACACATGCTTTATGCTGAGATAGCAAAGATACTGAAGGAAGGAGGATGATGTAGCTGTATTTTTCTATCTTTGGTCTGCAGGGTTCTTGTGGTCAACTGCTTGTTGTTTCTGTGCTTTCTTAGGGATGTATGTGATTTCTGTAGTTAGGGGCAGTATTGAATACTGGATCAACAGAGATTTAGCGAGCATCTGAAAACTGAGGGGAAAAAATGTGATCTGATTTTGTAGTATAGATGATAAAAGTGTAACGTAGTAGTCTGTCCTACAGCAGATACCTTCTGGGACTCAGAGCCACTTCTGCATCTCAGACTTCTAGGTTTCTGTGTGGCATGTTCTAATATAATATAAATCTGACAATCTCTTTTACTCCGTAAACCTGATCCAACTCTATTAAAACAGCAGCAGAAACCCTCTTCCAGTGCAATATATTTGGGATTTGCATTTATGTTTATTTGGGCCCCGGCTGGAGCTGTATGACTCGAGGACTTGGGTAAGATTTGAAGTAGAGCCTTGTACTGCTGATGGGAGGGAGCAGTTCCTTAGCACACTGCTGTGATTCTCAGCACAGTTGGGCCCAGTGTGTGCTATGTGTGGTGTGGTGGGGTGGGGGTCCTTCCCTGCTTTGTGTTCTCTGCAGGTCCTGCAGTTGTCAGCGTGGTGGCATTGCTCTGAGCAGCCCCTGCTTGCCACAGCTCAGCTACAACAACTTCTGCACAGCTCCATTCCATTGCTGGATGCTTGGGAGCTCAGTGCTGAGTCGATACCTTTGCTGTTCTTTGCAACTTTAGAAAGATGACTCCTTCAAAAATATTTAAGCTTGATCTAATCTCCTAATATCTTGATGTATCTGGCAGCAGGAGGCTCTGTAATAATCTTCTTTATTTTGTTATACCCGATCAATGCCATTTTTTTGGCTGTAGTTATATGCTGAATTTCATTTCATTCCAATAAGTACTATACAGCTGCCTGTTTTCTTACAAAGTAATTATAAAAAAGCAGCAGGCATTGATCGACACAGATTGTCCAAAGGAAAGATTTTGACTAAAACCAAATGTTCCTTGTGATATTCATTAGCAGGATAATAATTTCTACCCATGCAAGAACAGGAGACAGAGGTCCTGGATGTTGCTTTAGCCGCACTAAATTACTGAGATGTGTGTTAGTGGTGTTGTAAAATTTTACAGTGCTTTTTAACACCGAGGGAAAAAGCCGTGCGATTTATTCACTTTTCAGCAAATGCTCCGTCCAACAACGGTGGATAAAGAGGGCATGTAATTAAGATTTCATCATTTCTTCACAGTGCGAAGAGCTTCTCTTGCCATTTGCTATGAGCTCTTAAGGACTGATAGCCTCAGCTTGTGCGTCCTGGTCAGGAGCAGCTCCACGAATGTTTTTCTTGATGGCATCAGCCTACAGAGACCTTGGGTTCGTTGCTGTTCGTGTTTCGGTGTCACGTTCCACAAGCGAATCCCACAGATAGTGTTGCTCTGGGTGTGATGCCCAGCCTGGTGCGACTGAGCACAGCGATTTGAAGCAATTCCCATCTACTTTGCTGCTTTGCTGAAGATTGACTGTAACGCTTCGTAGTTGGGAGTGATAAAACTGCATCTCGTTGGAAACCTGGGGCAGTGCACCATCCTTGCTGTGCATGCTCATTTTCCAGGATGTGCACAGATCCAAGGCACTGCATAGCCCTCAGTGAATGTTAGTTTTACTGGGAATTGCAATTCTATGGTAAAACAGCACATTTCTGACTCTTTGATGTATGTTTGCCTTAAAGGTAATGTTTGTGTGAGAATTGTGCCGTTAGAAGGTGGCAATTAATTAAAAGTTTTTCTACGGCCCCAAGCATTGCAAGATGCCCTTGCAACCTTTGGAGCAGAATGCCAGGATCGCCCTGTAGGGAATCCCTGTACGTTCAGTAGAAGGAAAGCTCAGGATGAAGATGTTAATGTGTAATGAAAGACACCACAAGTACTAGTTTAACTGCTTGTTTCTGTGTCAAAAAACGAAGCATTCTATCAGTGGTTGGACTAATTAGACAGTGAAGAACAAGCTAGATAAGAGAGGAAATTTGTGTGAGCTTAATAATGATATCAAAGCTGTTGCCAAAGCTGTGATTTTTATCATGTGATTGCTTTAACCCCCTTTCTTGGCCGGACTGTTTGATGTGGGGAGCACTAGAGGCTGCTTTGCTGCAGCAGGCAATCAAGTGGAAAAGAATAAATGAAACCAGCCGCTTGCCAAAGTCAGCAAGTGTTTCCATATTCATTGGTTGTATATTCCACTGTCAAAGATGACAAGCAAAAAGAGTAGAGCCCTAATAAGGTGGGAGGAGGAGGTCTCTGTTTTGATGGCTTAGCAAAAATGGTGTTATTGCATAACTGTGGTGCGATGCGAACATGTTGTGAATGTATTTATTAGTTACATCACTTCTGTGCCTCATCATGATTCCAAGCAACCTTCAGCTATTTGAGGGAGAAACGAGACAGCTGTTCTGTGAGGACAATAAAAGTGCTTTCAAATGTGATACGTGCTGGTAGGGAGAAGGGATAAGAAGACTAGAATGTCTTACCTAAGAATAAAGGCAATGAGGGTTACCTGTATCTTTGACAGTAACTCACAAAGAAGGAGTTTCCTAAGCAATGGGTGTAGGTGGGAGCTCAGCAGGAGACCAAAGTTGGATTTACTGGGGGGAGAAGTGGCTGTCCCCATCCTGGGGACCCGGTGGGGACAACTGACCTGGCATCTGCCTACCTAGAAAGGACACACAGTAGGAGAACTGCTTAGCTGTGTTTTCTTTACTTGGTGTTAAAAATAACTGTTATTACTTTTTAATTTCACTTTAGGGCATTTTCTGAGTATTCATGTGTTTATGAGGAACCCTATGGGTGGGTTAAATGGAAAAAGCTTGGGTAGCAGATTCTAGCTGATCACGTCATAGCAATATCCTCTAAACATAACCTTTGTTTGTAATGGTTTTAAGGATTTTGGTACAATCACTTTGCTTGTCCTATTTGTCCAACTGCTGGTAGAAAAAAATAAAATGCAGCTTTTAGAAGTTTCACTGGTTGAAGTTAACTTGGTTTTCATTTGTTTCCAGATGCTACCCTGCTGTTATTTGTGTTCCTAATGGTGCTTCCTCTTTGCTATATAGATTTTTACCTAACAAAATCTCAGCACTGTTTTTGTAATGCCAGTGATATTATTCATGAGTATGTATGTGTCTTTTAAAAAGAAGAGTTCAGTAACATAGCACACATCTCTAATTGGACACGTGCCTCATTGTTTTAGCTTTATTTTCTGTGGTTCTTAACTTTGCATGGGTAACACAGGTCAGAAAACACTGGGCAAGGAAGGCTTTGCTAACATCAGCAGTGGACTCAGCTCTCTTTTTTTTCTGCGACTTTTTTTTTGTTCTTGCAAATTTTATTTCAGCAAATAAAGTAATACTTTGGTGTAGAGATCGCGACTAAAACAGCAAATCACTCATTTAACCACTGCTGTTTGCCTGCACACCTTGAAGGAAATGAAAATTACATTCTATATACGATTACTATGCTCTGTTACTGCCTGTAGTGCTTTGTTTCCATCCCTCCCAAGATATAATTGTGGGATAGTGGTCAGCCTTTTCATTCTCAACCATGTATGTTGAAAAGCCCTCTTGCAGATGCAGAGGTTCCTGGGTAAGTTATTGCAGAGCAAATTGCTGTTTTGTTGAGTTGCTGCATGCCTGGTTTCCCCTCTTGAACTGTATGAATTGCATCTTCTGTTGTGGGAGTGCTGAGAGCAACTCAAGTAATGTTTGCACAAAGCTGGGATAAGAGGAGGCATTAACTACAAGGCTGGTGCTTGCACGTAGGGTGGGAGCCTGGATTGTCTTTATTGTCACTTTTTCAAGCCAGCTGATTTCTTATAAGACTCAGGGTCCAGGAGTGACGTGTCGTGAAGAATGAATGACTGTATCATTCCTACGTGTGAGACCTAATGGGAAGCTCTTCACTATCCACTGTCAGTATTCGTTCTGAGAAACGCATGCTGATGTATTATTCTCTATCCTTTGTGTTCTTGCCTTAAGGTGTTCATTTCAGTGATGCAAGACAAAGCGCAGACACATGAAATAATTACACAGCAAGCTTGGCTGGAGCCTGTCAGTCTGTGTCAAGCTCCCCGAATGCCTTCAATCTCATAATTGCTGAGCTCTTTTGCTGATTGTTACATTGGATGTTTGGTGTTAAAATCAAACGCGCTGTACAAGTCGCACAGAATACCTTACTGTTTGCATGTAATTTAAGTCAAAATTTTATAGCTCTGTCCAAAGTAGTGCTGTGAAACTTAGCTTCCCTCAAGCCAAAAGCAAGCTTTTCTACTTGCCTTTTACATGCAGATCCTTCTGTTTCATTTTGGCTTTGGGATTTTGACAGTTTCTCAGCAAAGATGATGCTTTTGCTCATGACACATTTGTGCCTTGTAGACAGGTCTTATAAAAAGAGCTTTTTGTGGAGGACTGAAAGACAAATCCAACTTAGATCTAATTTTGGGACTCACTGGCTACATAGCAGGCGCATAATTTGAAGAGTCATGGTCATAGCTAACAGTACTTTACCATTGTTATAAATAATACCTAAGTTTGCTTTTTTAACTTTTCTATGATTCACTCTTAAAATTAAGTTAAAAAAAAAAAAAGGAAAGAAATGATTAGGCTTATTAGGCAAATGTTGCTGAGCTGTGTTGTTGGCAAGTAATCTATCAAGTTGCAAATTTAGGAAATAATTCCCAGATGATTGTCATTAATCTGATGTTTCAGATACTAAGCACCTGTCTGGGGGTGATGTTCCTCATCAAAGCTTGCTTCTGAAGAAGGTATAGCACATTCCAGAGATGGCTGTGTTGTCTGAGGTTTTGACTCGCATTTCAAAGGTGATCCTGCCCAGCCTTCTGAAAGCAGGAATGGAAGTCAGTGCTTCCTGCATGTTTTGGTGGGTGAACCTCAGCAATGAGGTCTTCTCTCAAACACAAAACCTGCACAGATAGTTGACTTTGCCTTCAAACCCTAAAGAAGTATTTCATTTCCATCTCCAGAATGTGTAGGAGGGGATACTGGGAAAACTTCAGCTCTGGTTTGAGCTCAGAGCCTCTTGAGAGCTGTCATTGAGCACTGATGCAGTGTGGCTTGTGGGGATGGAAAAGTGGTCCTTGAGTGCCTTGTGATACTGTGAAATATATATATGCACACACATTTAAACTAAAGTTAATGTTTTAGGGATTTTTTTTAAGCCCTTGAAAAGAGCAGAATAAGTGCTGCTTTGTTTGCCCTTATTTTCTGACTTTATTTTGTGCTTATGAGCTGCAGTTTCCAAAGAAACTAATGGGGATGAGTTGCAGGCAGGCAGAGCAGCAAACGTTGGAGCAGTGCAGCTGAGGATGTAAGTGTAACCACAATCCACTTGTTTTCAGCCCACCTTTCTTCTTCAGCTTTCCCATCCCCATGGTTCCTTTTCAGAGGTGCTGTGTGATGTTTCTCATTGTGCATTTTGCCAAGCAGTTATGCAGTACCATCAGTGCCTTGTATAGTTTTGTCTCTTAAAAAAAATACCCATGGAGTGCCATGAAGAATGTCTGATTTAATTTATTGTAATTGCATTTCATATGTATTTGGAAATAGCAGAAAACTTCACGATTGTAAGTGGAGAATAGTTAAATGATGAAACACAAGTCAAACACAGAAATACATGTCAGTGCACTGAACAGTGAATGCAAATTGAGAATGAATGAAGAGGGATTTTGAGATATCTGCCAGTTCACTGATGTTCAGAAACATCGCTGCTTCTGCAGGACATTGGCTTCAACTGGTTGACTCTCAGTAGCTCCGTGTTAGCTAATTAATCATGTAATTTGCTGTCATGTTACTAGGTGAACCTGTATTGTGCTAGCAGCATGAATTTGAGATAATAGTTTCCAAATGCTTGAAGTATCTGTAATAGCTCTGGTCCTCGTCACTGGCTTTAGCTTTCGCCCCTCTGATAAAAGCTTACTCTTAATGAAAGTTCTGCCTGCTCATACAGAAAGCTTCCAAGTCTCTGTATTGACAGAACTGATTCCTGTTCACTTCTTTATATAGCACATTTTTAATGAAAACACTACAGTAATATATTGGTATATGTTACTCATGCCTTTAGGATCAAACCGATGTAACTTCTGCTCTGTGATGAACCAACTGGTTCTTAACTGGGTTTGGTTTTTGTTCATGCTCTTTTAGATTCTTTCCTAAAAAAATAAAGCTCTCTGCTAGGTGGGTTTGACTGGAAGTTTTATAACTACAAGATCTGGAATTTGGAAAGTGCAACTGTGTAATGAGAGGAGCCATGGCATAAAATATATATATATATATAAATTGTATCTAAAACAAAGAAAACAACAGTAATCTTGCTTTAAAATACGTTATCTCCATATTTAATGTTTTGTCTGTGTGCTGGAAGTGTCTTTAGTCAGTGTAAAAATTCTAATTAAATCTTCTCCTGGTAGTGATTCACGGCTGACCCTCTCTTCGCTGGAGCATCTCATTAGAATAATAAACCACTCCCCGCTGGGAGACACTGCCGTTGACAGACAGATGAGACACTTTGGCTGCTGATTAGAAAAGGTTGATCGGGCTCATATTGTCTCCAGAACCTGCAAGAAACCCTTTATTGGCCCCGCTGCAGCAGCACACGAGGAGTCGCGTGGTTGGGGCCGGCTCGCTTTGCTCCCCCACTTGCATTGCAGTGGGCAGCCTGTTGGTAAGGGCTGGTGATGCTCAGAGGCTGTGCTTTTGTTCATCAGTGCCTGCTTGCTGTTGAAAACTATGTAGCAACTTGGAATTTCTTTCCTGTGGGTAATCAATTTGACATTCCTTAACAAAACTTAGTTTTTGTAGTGTTTTGAGCTCTGTGTTCTTTAATAAATGCTCAGAATGGAGAAATGTATCTAGCAGGAAAGCTAGGCAGATTTAGCACTCCTGTATTTTTCGAAGGAGATTGTCATTCCTTGTTTGTTTTTTTCTTACTTAGGGTGTTTTCTCTATTAGTATACTTAAAATTCTGTTGTGTGGTTTGTTGTTTTTTAATAATACAATTTCTAATAATAACACCTCTCTGCTAGCACAGAACACAGTGGTTCTAAAGGAGGTATTTTCCTTCAGGTACATCCAGTGTGAGCACTGATACATGTCTGCTTTTTCTGGAAGCTGTGCAGATAAGGCAGAGGGGTGCAGAAGCATCGTTTCCCACGGCACAGCCTTGGCTCCAGACCCAGCTGAGCCTCATCCCTGCCTTCCCTGTTGAGCACAGCAGAGCAGCACAGGCAGACCATGGGCTTCAGCATTAAGAAAGCCGCCGTGACCATCAGCCCATTCTGATCTCTGTGATTGCATGCTGATCCTCGTGTGGGAGGGGAAATAACTTCACATGAGGAGGAACCTGATTGCAGGAGTGGGAAGGTAGCCAAAAAGGCGTAGTGTGATTGTGGAGAGTTGGTGTCTGGGCTGGATTTGGTGAGCCCAGGGGTTACTGCTACTATAATCCATCCCCTTTAGCAACCTCTGTTGTTTCCTTCTGCCAGTGGTGGTGGAATTAAGGGGAATTTCCTTTTCCTGAGTATTTAAGGGAATTAGTTCCCCTCCTTGCTGACTTTCAGTGAGCCCTGTAAAAATCCCAACCTAAGGCAACCTGCTTGGTTAAAAGGTCAATTGGAGCAAAAGGCAATGAAAGATGTGGGTTTAGAAAACAGGATTCTGAAGGGCTTCCCTCCACCAAGTGTCTGTATGGGAGACTCCTGAATGTATAAATACCTAATTGTACTTATTATATGCAGCTTTTGTACCAGAAGGGTGGAAAGATGCCCTTGAAGGAGTCGTGTGATAAACCTCAGAGTTTTAAGAGAGATTTTCCATTTCTGTATTAGTGCAGAAAGATTGAAATACTTGGTCACAGCCTAATCTCAAAGAGAAAAATCAGCATTAATCAAGAGAACTTAGGAAATAGGTGATCATAAGCCTTGCAAGAGATACTTAGTAAAAGTTTGTATAACAAATGGATTGCATGGGGTTGCACAAGTCATAGTTTGGTACAGTATTTCATACCTTTTTTGTCTCTCCCCCCCCTCCAAAAAATGGAGGCCTGTTTATGAGCCACCAGACTTTATTTTAAACTCCTCTTGTATTTAAGGACTTCTCATGTTTAACTTGACATTTGAAAACCTAACTGGTTTTCCATGCTTGAACCTCCCATCTGCCAAAGCTTTCTCCTCTTGTTGCCTTGATAATTTTTAATTATTATTTATTTGAATAAGTATAAACAGATATGTACACAGGTGTATGTACGAGGTGTGTATGTGTGTGTGCATACAGATGTGTGTCTTTTCTTGACATTCTTTGCTTCCTACTACTCCCATTAAGTACTCCAAAACCCTGACCTACAGGAACAGTGGAATTCTGAAGTAGGAATTGAGCAGTGCAATAATATGTCACTGTGGGGACGACAGTGAAATTGCAGAAGCCAGATTTTTAATGTCTTTGTGTCTGTGATTTTGTTTTGCTTTGCTTTTTCTCTTGACTAATACGCTCCTTCAGGCATTCTGTTTATCTGAGTATCCTTAGATGTTAGCACCATGACGAGCTGTGGGAATCTGCTTCCACAGTACAGCTGGAGTCCAGCAGGGGTTCTAAGGTAATAGTGCTAGAATAAGACTCATAAAAGTTGAGTATCCTCAGACCAGTAGCTTCTAGGAAGTCACAAAATGTTGGATAAGGTAGAACAGATAACCATGCAGTGCACCTACAGGTGCTCAGTGTGACTGCAGCTCTGACACACGTGCTCGTGCCTGCATCGGGTGCCGACATGGCAGAGACATAAAGTTAATCTCTTCATTCTTTAATCTTCTTCTCTTTGGCTCTTCGTAGCCAAAACTGAAGGAAACATATGGTAAGGATGAGAAAATCTACTGAAACAGGTTTTCAGAGTACTGAGCCATTCTGAATTTAGAGAAAGTTTTAAGACTGCAGAGTATTGCCTGCGTGCCATCAGAATCTCATTTAAGTAGGGGATACTTGGAGGCAGAAGACATCAGGGCTTTGGTAACTAAACCAGTACAAACACAAGCTGTCCTAAGGACTGCTCTGCTCTGCTCTCCTGCTCTGATACTGTTAGGCATTCCACAGAGGATTATATCCTTAATGCTCCCTGTTAAATTCAGGGATTGGTACATGTCACGTTAGTGACCTTGAGATCTTCCAGCAGTGCTGTCAGTGTGATCAAGTGCAAGTGATCGAGTGCATAGAAAGGTCTAATTGTGCAAAATACACTATGTTTTCCATCCATCAGTGAGCTCAGAAGTAAAATCTCACTAGTTGTGATAGGTATAGAATACATAATAGGTATCACACATTATCTGCTGCTTTTCATAAAAGCAGGTAAGTACTGTCATTTCCCTTCTGTTGAGGGAGATACAAAGCACTAAGAGAGAAACTGAGACGATTGTGCTATTGAAATAATTCTTCAATAGCAGAGCTGAAAATAATGTATTATAAAATACTAACTTTAGAAGAAATGACAGCTTGGAATAATGTGTAGCATCAGAATCACATCACGTAGTCAGCCCTAACAATGGAAGCCTTCCCGTGTGCAAGGAGCCCCTTTTATTTGTTTTAGGAGCTTGGCAAGGCAGGTGAGCCTAAAACCAGCTCAGCCCATTGTCATTTTTAGAAGCAGGACTAATACGACGCAGGAGAGGGTGGGCATTGCCTGTCTCTCTGAAACCCCTTGGGCTGAGGTGTGTGTAGTTTATGCAGCTTTCTGTGAAGGCCAGCTGGATCTCTTGGCACAAGTTAATCCCAAAGACTTCTGGCATGGCTTTACTGTATGGAAACTTGTGTGTGCAAATTTCAGTTAATGGGTGAGACGCAAATTGCTTGACAACTTACGAGAACCATCTTTGAGGATAAATGTTCGTGTAATAGTTCTGATTCTCATCCAGGCCCCGGAAAATTACTGCTGTTAGCATTTAGTGCTGGTTGTGAAGCAGCATCGACTTTCTCAAACAAGAAGAAATAAACAGTGCTTATGTGCTGTGAGCCATAGCTTCTGGAATTGTTATTACTGATGTTAGGGAGGGCTGTTTTTCCTCTTGAGGTACGTATAAAGGAGTTAATGATGTTTTTCATAAAGCATACGGTCTAGTTACAAGCCCCAACAAGATTCTGCTGATGACTGTAAAGCAGATGCATGCTTATTTTGTTAACCAGCCTTCACACATTGCAATATCCGTGTTCAACTCTTGATTACTACTGTGCATTTAAGGCATTTTGAAGAACATTCTACATAAGCACCAGGAAAGCTATTTCAACCACATGGTGAAATGTCTATGGGAATTTGACTGCAAGGTCTCTGTTTGTGATTTGAGGTTTTCCTTATTAAAGTTGCACTATTTAAAATGATACTCTGGAATGTGATGTTGTGAACAGAAATCTTTTTGCTCTTCAAAACCAAATGAAGCAGTGCTCTGACAAAATGTGTATTTTCAGAGCATATTGAAAAGGTGTTCTTATCTAACTTAAACATGTGGTTGTCCAGGGGCTGGTTCAGGGCAGGTTTGCATTTTGTAAGTATTCAGCATGAGAACTTGCCTGGATTTGTAGCATCACTGTCACTTCTTACCTTTGAGGAAATTCCTTAAGTGCTTACACCTCATCCCTTACCAGCAGATTCTCAGTGGCACTGAATAATGCAGAATTGTTTGTTGAGTGAACAAGACAGTACAAATAACACATTTTGCAGTAAAACAATGTTTTATTGTTGTAATAGAATGACACCTATGTACAGCATTCCTGTTCTGGGAGCTTTGGTCCCCATGGGAATTGTGCAGGCACAGGGCTAGATTATGAAACTGGTTTATCTTTAAAGCATTTCTTACTTTTTGAAGCCAGATCAGCTCTTTGATTCAGCTCTCCTAACACAGCACGGTTGAGGGGGCCGGGATGTGTCAGTGCCTTATGTCACTGTTGGTGCAGGAGACTGGAAATTGTTGAATCACAGCCTCAGGTTTTGAAATGCCTCTGTGAGTCCAACCCTTAACAGAACTGTCCAAACTACTCAGCGTGCATTTCTAAGTGCTGTACTAGTTTGGCCTTTCCTGAGTGAGAAGTGCAGATGGTTAAGGGTTGGATGCAGCTCTCCATGCATATGCTTTTGAAGACTGCTCTCTGTTTGTATATAAACACTTTCAGACTATTTGGGCACATCCGTGGCTTAATCTTTTGCATCCACTCAGTATTGAAACCTCATTCTTTGTGACCAGAATAAGATTCCTAGCACAGCCGAACCCAGTTATCTGAAAAGCTAACTTGCTGAGATCAGTGGTGAGCTTCCTTCTCTCAGCCTTGGAACTGAATCTTTGTGCTTTCAGATGCATGCTGTCTCACTTCCCCTGAGGCTGAGTACTGAGGCTGGGTTGGGCATGAATTGTTGTCCAGGATATCTTAGCAAATTTGCTCTTTCCAATCCACACCTCCTGGCTTGCTGCTTCCCCTACGTGTAGAGTTGCTCTCCCAAGATGCTGCCATGCCATCACCCCTCGTGCCAGCCACATGTTGCCACCCCAAGGCTGAAGAACCATAACTCCAACTTCAGGTTTGCCTCTTCTGCCCTCAGTGTACCTCATGGTAGAAGTTTCTTAGTCAAATAACGTAATGCTTTTCCTTTACAACCTGTCATGAATAAAGATTTCACAGCAGGAATTGGAGGCATTAAAGGAGAAGCAGAAGAGAGAGTTTGTGTGCAGATGATGAAAGAACAGAGGGAAGCATGATGAGCTGCAGTGAGGAGCCTGGCTGGAGTCCTCACCAACAGAAACTTTGTGTTTGGATGAGAGAAGAGAGAAGAAATAACTAAAGCAGTTCAGAGGGTGAGAGGCCGGTGGTGCAGCTGTAAGACAAGATTGCCTGGCAAGGGAGTTTTTAGCTGGGGGAGAAGGTGGTCAAAACAGGCAAATGCCTGCAGTGCTGGTGTCAGGAAACACGGGCATTTTTAGAATCTGTAGATGGAAGAGCAAGAGCCTGAAATAGCAACAGATCAACTGTTGAATATGGGGGAAGAGGCAGAAATTTCCAGGTTGGTCTATAGATATCACAGGCTGTGACAGCTGCCTAATGAGATGTCTTGAGGCATGATGTTGCTTTCTCAGTGTGAGAGTTGTTTTATTCCTTTTCATGCTCTTCATTGCCCACCCAAGCAGGAAGTGTCATTTCACAAAAGCTGACAGAGGTCACTGTTTTAATAACTATTGTTAATTGATGCTTCTCAAAAGCCTTTTATCAACTTGAATTTGCTACCTGTGGAGACTAGCTCAGCAGGTGGCTGAATTAAATTAAAACTTTAATTCTGTGGTTAATAAATCACGCTAGAACTGTGACTGTATGTTTTAAAATATAATATCCAATCAATTTGTCTGAAAGCCATTTATTTATAATAAGAAATTATTAGCTGTGATATAAACGGTTACAAAAAGCCCTCCCTGAAAGTTTGGGAGCACTTCCTGTGCTAATAAGTGATGGAATGTGTGGAGTTTCCCCCTTTTGCTGTCCAGAATACCTGGAATCACAGACTGAACAGAATCAAGAGCTGCTCTTCATCCCAAACTGTGTTTCCCACCGAACGATTCAGGAATGGTGAAGCTCCATTGCATTGCAGACATCTGTCTGAAATCATGTAGCAAAATGTTCTTCTTTTGAAAGATCTCCTCCAAAATTGGTTACAAACTCCTATATTTCTAATTTTTAAACAGTAATATTGAGTGGAAAAAATGAACAGCATGGAAGTGAAATACTGTGTGGGATGAATGCTATTTAAATCTTGTCTAAGCTGTTAAACATCACACTAACGTTGGATCATTGGATCTGATCCAGTAAAAATAAAAATAAAAAAAATTAAAAAAGCAGATATAGAGAGAGAGGTCACATCGGAGAACCAAGCCATCTGTCCAGTATGGAATTAAAGGCATTTTATAATGAATTGGTTTTTCATATTATGGGGGGCCTAGGTGTGAATCAAAGAGTGTCTGCCTGCGAAGATGGTTCCTGAATTATTTTTATGTTGTCAACCTGATGTGTTAGCATGCAGCATCTCATCTGGCTTGCGTAGCTAATTAGTCCATTATAACAAGTATTTTATAATTGACTTCAAAAGTTTTTTCAGTTGGTTCCAGACATTATTCTTGTAATATGGACCAGTATGAGCCTACTGCCAAGTTTTCAAAGAATATCTCTGTTGCTTTATTCTGGCATTGTTTTATCTTACATGTTCATAACAAAGAAAGCTTTCATTTGGAGGATAACATTCAGAATTCGTTCCAGTCTTTGCTGGTGTTCTTGGAGTAGATTGGTTCATTTGACCTCTGCAGTATTAATATAGCATGTTTATACAAAAAAGGACCCTGCTGCATTAAAATGGAAATAACAATTGATAGCGTTGACAGCCTTGGAGGATCTCTGATGTCAGCTCTCATCTTACTGGACAGGGTTCAGTTGCACATTCAGTTGCATACCACTGATTGGAACTATTTATCATTTTTAAAATAAAGGTTTTCTGTTCAAAAGTAATTTTAAAACCTCCGTGAAAAACATGAATCTGTGTCATGAGGGAGAGAAGGATGAGGAAAATGGGATGGAGAAGTTGCAACAAACCTACTATTAAAGCTTCTTGATAAATCTTCCCTCTGACTAGTAAAATTACATTAGCAAAATAGGTGTAGGATGTTCATGATGGGAAATCCTTTGTCATTTACTGGTCAGAACCCATTTGGGGTAGGGTGCAGTTATGATGAGGTTTCTTGAAGCTCTTTTCAGTAGAGCCACTAAGTGGGAGCCTTAGAATGATCAGGTGTTCATGTATTGGTTTGAGTTTTTCTGTCATATAGGAATAAGAAAGATTAAATTCCATCTGTAAAGAGTTCAAATACTGTGCTGTGCCTGCACGTGGGGACTGCTGGGTATGGCCTTTTGCAGTCTGTCTTCAGGCCTGTTGGAGCATCCTTTGCCTCTCTGGACTCTCTTTTCAACTCTTTGTAAGTGAAAGCCTGGCTGTTCTAGGGCGAGAGGGGAATTTACTGCCATATGATTTTCACCTTGTATGTAATTCTGAGAGTTAGCTGTATTTTTTTTCATAAGCTGAAAATATGCCTAACATTTCAGCAAATCTATTTCCATGTGCTTTTCCCTGCTCTGTTACTACTTGTGTCTGTAAATGCTCATTCCAGCCAGCATCTTTTGTAAGTAGGAGAGAACTGAGACGTGGTGAGTACATTGCAAGTGCGCATAGCAGAAGTAAAATTAAACTTTTCTTCTTAAGTGCTACACTTTTCTGAGAGTCTGTAAAAAAAATTCTGTAACATAAATAGGAGCCGTCATATTTTTGAGCTGTAACTTGCTGGATAGAGATGTGTAAATTGTGATTGCTCTGATTTTGGCACTAAATTAATGCATTTCAGTTCTGCAAAAGAAGTTCCAGACAGCAGTTTTTTGTATGACCTTCTTTGCAGACAGCCTCGGGAATGCACTGTATCTCATCTTCACTGTATGCTCTTCAGTTTGCTCTATAACAGTTGTCACCTGTTATACTTCTCCATTGCCGTGCTGCTTCTCACTTATTGCACTGATCACAGAATCATAGAATCAGGTTGGAATCATAGAATCTCAGGTTGGAAAAGACCTTCGAGATCATCAAGTCCAACCTCAACCTAACCATCCTTAGCAGGGTGTTTTACCTGATGTCCTCTTTGAAGGACATGGCCCTAGAAGAGCTCTGCCATGCGTTATGTTGTATGTCATTTTGTGTTTGAGGCCATCGTGTAGTCAGACTAACTCAGAATCTTTGAAAAACCCTTCTGGTCTGATGTGTCCTCAGGAAATGCTGATGTCTGCTTTTAAATAAAGGCAAAGGGCTTGTGGATTTCCTCTGGATTCTCTTGATTGAGAAAGGAAGGAAAAGGCCACCTGTGGGCATGGACCCCGTAGCTGTGCCTTGCCAAAGTTACACGGATTTCTTTTGGTTATTTTTTGTTGGGTTGGTTTTCTTGGATTGGTTTACTTGAGCATTACAAAACCAATTGTAAACCCCAATATCTTAGTAACCAGCTTTTGGTAGAACTTCACACTGAGTTAACATGAACAGTAGTCTTCAGAAGATTTCTATTTTATATCAACTTTTGACCTAATTGCATGGCTTTACGTGTGGGTTCACTCCAGGGTAGGACTGTTGACAAGCCCAGAGCCCCCTGTTCAGCCTGACACCAGTCTTTTCTGAGAGAAAAGCAAGGATCTCTTTCTCCTGCTCAGGTGGCACCTGATGGTGGTTGGCTTCAAGCATAGCTTGAAGGCATGCAGTCAAGGCAAATTTTGCATTTAGAAATGGGTCTAAGAAAGAGTTGAAGAATGAATCACCTCCAACCAACCTGGATCTTTGCAAAGGATAAACGTTCATGGCCAGTGGGGTTTTTCAAAGAGATATAAGCAGATAAAATGCCAAAGCCCACAGTGTTGTTTCTGTAATGTAAAATTAGTTGAGTTTTTCTTCCTTAATGCATGTAGGCTTTGTCTTTTGTTTTACGATGTGCAACTTTGTATTTTATTTGTTTTTAAATTATCATCCCAAACGCAGAAAATTTAAGTTCTGCAATAATTTGCATTAAAATGTCCAAGGCTGTGAGGTGGCTCCTAGCCATATGCTAATGGAGAAATACAGAATTGCTTTCCACCAGCATCTCAGTCGGACATCTCCATTCACACACAAGAGATTTGGGATTCAGTAGTGTTTAAAATTAGGCGTGTACTGTTCATCTTTGATGTGTAGATTACTCATCCTGAAGCACTCATATGTCTCCTCCTTCACCATGCTAAGAAAGATCTTGGTTTGTGGATATTCTGGCTGCTTATTAGCAAACAGGCTGTTAATGAGTCATTGAAATGAATGGGGAAACTTTTCTGCTCAACTAGAAGTGCAGATTAAGGTTTTAACACAGCTTTCCAGGGTGGGAGAGGTTTTGCTGGGTTTTATCATTGTGTGGGTGCTGTGAATAAGCAGGACAGTTAGTTGATCTGGGTGTCCTACAACTCTGATGGGCAAAACATCCCTGGGGAGGTTGCCTGACAAACTGTGTCCTGTGTTTTGTTTCAAACGTTTGCAGACTTTCATGTTACCTAATAAAGGATATCTGGCTCAATTTAAAAATGCTTTGCAAAACTGTTTTTCTCTTAAACAAAAACCCATCTTTGCTTGTATCCCAACTACTGCTTTTTGAAAATGCCGTGTGTTTTTATATTTCAATATCTGTGTTGAAGTAATTAGTATGTGCAACATCCACTTGGGTGTAGCTCATAGTTTGCCTGCATTCAAGGTCAGTCCGTTCCTTTTTATTCTCATACTTTTCTTCTGTACGTATTCGCTATCTTGTATGTATCAAAGATAATTAAAGTAATTCAAAGAAATCCTCTGGACGTTAAAAATAAGTAATAATCTGCAAGTCTGTGACAAGGAGGTGTGTGTAACTGTTGTGTTGTTTGGCAGATACGTCGATGATGTGATCAATCGCATTGACAGGATGTTTCCTGAGATGTCTATCCAACTCTCCCGGCCCAACGGGACCTCTGCAATGCTGCTGGTGAGTTGGGTCGTTTCGTCCTTTCAGATGGATTTCTTAAGGGACTTAATTGCTATTTCTAAAAGGCAGGCTATTAAAGATGATTTTTTTCCCAGAAACATGCTGCTCTTCGTTTGACCCAGCAGTGTAAGATCTCTTTTGCTTTTAGGCAAATAGATGATGAAAAGAATTTCACCTTTAAATGCTTTTTGTTGTTAAATAAGATTGTTGAAATATGAACGTGAGGTCAGATACTGTGTTTTTCAGCAGTCTTGGCAGTGAGTGTATCTCAATCACGGCAGTGAAGAAGAAAAAGAAGTAAGGGTAGGAAGAGAGAAATTGTATTGGTTTCCTTTGTCTAAATTTGTTCAAATTGCTCTTGGTCCAATGAATTTCTGTTTTATGATGAAGTCAAGAATTTGCCTTTGAAGTAAATGAGCAGTAAAGGCCGGATTACGGATAAACAAGTCCAATACATTCGACTTATTTCTGCCTGACCAAGCAAGATTTCATTCCAGAAGAGCCTATTGTTCACATCAGTTCTCACAGGCAGCTGCTGTGCTTAAAGAAAGAGACGAGTCTGTGAAGTTTTGACTCCAGGACAGCAGCACAGAAATAGGGTCTGCTGAACTCTTACAGCGTGGCACTTGGAAGCTGCTTCTCCTGCAGCCGAGTAAAAGACTGAAGTCGCATCTTCTGACAGCTTTTAAATAAAAGTGGAAAATTGTATCCGAGTGAAAATTTGGGACCAAATCAGCCTTTTCCATCTCAGATCGTTTGTGGCACATCCTCACATAGGCTGCTATGAAAGGCTCGTGTGAGTACAGTTGTTGTTTCCAAGCAAATGGTAAAAGGAATCTAGAAATCAGATGTTTTGTCAAAACAGCTTTCTTGAATCAAGAATTTATGTTTTTTTAGTGTTTGTTAAATTGAATACTCTGTTATTTTTAGGTTTTGCCTGTATTTTTCAAAAATACTATAAACGTCTCAATAATAAGTGTAGCTGTGATTACATTCCATTTTAATTAATCAATTCTTTAGCATCTTAATATTAACTTTCTTTGAGTAGCCTAAAATTTGCCAGGGATTAACTGAGTCAGAGGTTAAAATATACAGCTGGCTTCCACTGGCATTAAATCATTTAATCTGCAATTGTTGGATTCACCAAGTGGAACAACATATTCCATAAAAGAATTGAATTCATCAGTGCAGTCTTAAGAAGCTCTAAGTCGTGGAAGCTTTTGCATTTGCTGTTTAGCTGACTTTATGTTTAACTGTTTCACTGTAGAAGAGAAAAAGTCTCATTTTACTTCCTTGCTTGGAAACCATTTCCATTCTCTTAGAGTCCCTCACTGCATCCAGTAATTGCCTTCTGATTCTGATGGCTTTTTGAGGTCAGAAAACATGTGATACTTTTCAAGAATTGGGCACAACTGGGAAATTTTGTGAGTTATCTTGGATAAAACTGGTTGGCAAGGTGCATTGGAAAAATGGTAACTGTAAAAGAAGCAATTAGTAATAACTTACCAAATGACGTTGGTCTCTAAATCAAGGACATTATTATTGCTACAAGACAACAGCACTGCACTGAACCAATGGGTTGCATATCTTCCTTGGATCAGAGATCAAAACCACTGCTTTTAAAGTATATTTTTGCATGTGATTTTGTGATGGGTTTATCATTTTTTCTTTTAGGCAGGTTTTCCCTCTCTCCCATCTGTCTCAGTTGATGTTGCCAATATGGCACTTTCCATCTGGCCCCGACTGCTGCAGAAGCTTTTGCTGTTTTCAGCCACAAATCATTCAGCGAAAGGTGCTGCAGGATGGGCAGTGTGAAGAGCACCTCCCCCAGAAGAAGGGAGTTTTCTGCAGAACTTGTCATTTCTCACTCTGAACTCATCCCAAGTTAGATGTGGAGCTGCTCTTCCACAGCAGTGATTTACCATAATGCCAAGGGATTCGGATAATGCTTGTTTTATTTAAAAATATTTCATGACCATATACAGTTCGTCCAGAGATAATTAACTAATCAGAATCTGAACCAGATTCTTTTGTGTAGTGTTTGTATCATACCTGCCATTGCTTATGAAGATCTTGACCATAGAGGAATTGTTGTCATATGGAGATATCTTTAAATCCAGTCCCTTGGTTTGCCAAAAGCACACACATTCGTCATCAAAGGCACTGATAAGCAAGATGTATATTTTAAGAACATGCAAACTATTGGAAGGAGGTGGGGAAGAAGGATCAGGGCGTGCCTGTGAGATTCCTTGAAACGTCAGAATTACTGGAAATGGCCTCAAAATCATCCTCAGGAGAAAGAGATCTAATTCAGAAAATTTCAGTCCCAAACTGATTGGTGCCCACCTTCATATTCATGTGGAAATCAAGTCACATCCTTAGCTGTGATGTGGGGCTTTCAGAGCCTGCATCTTTGTAGAGAGGTGATCACAGCTGTGGGAGCTGCTGCTCTGAGTCCCAGGGTTGGTAACCTCTGCATGATGCTGGGCTCCTCCTCAGCACAGTACAGCTCTGCAATAAGCTGAGAACTTTAAGCAGGGGGGCTGAAGAAAGTATTCCTGTGAGCACAGATGCTGTACATTGAAAGGTTTCTGCCTGCTGCTCCTTCGAGGGTGCTGCTTCCTCAGACAGTAAGGAGATTTTTGTGTTGTAGATTTATACACAGCAATTGTACCTCATTAGTCTGGATTTATGCTGCACAGACCAAACACATAAATAATTGAAGCCTTTCAGAGCTGTGTGAAATCCTCAACCGACTTTAAAAGCAGTTTACCATTTCAAGGTGCTGTTTAATCCCAATCTTCACCAGTGATTTTTCTATTAATCTTTTAATCGCGCTATGCATAAAAAAGACTAAACATAGAATTATATCAGCTTTAATAACAGTGTTATGCAAAATTAATTTGCAGCAGCAGCAGAGGGAACTGAGGCCTTCTTAAGATTTTTGTGAGATTTTGTTGGTCAACTGCCAGGAACTGTAAAGAGAGAAACCTCATCTCATGTTAAGAAAACACAAATCGATTTTTAATTAATGAAAAATACCTGCAGTTTTGATGGTGTTAAATAGTTAGTTGTATTCCTAGATACTATTCCTCTATTTCTAATGATGCAACCATTGTATGGTTGTTTCACATACCTTGTTTCTGTTACCAGCATTAAGACTATCTTTTTCAGTGTGAAACTTCTAATTCCTGAGTACAACTCACTCCTTTGATATCAGAAGTATTTTACAACACAGTAAGTATTGGTTCCATATGAACTTCTTTATGGCCACGCACCTGGCCAGCCCTATGCAAACACAGCAACTTCTGCTCATCTTGATCCAGGAGCCACTTGGTCTTCACGCAGCTTTGTCTCCCCAGTGTTTGTAAAGCTGTGTAAGGTCACTGCTCTCCAAGTCAGGGACAGCAGATGAATATTTTTAGAAATAATGAATAGCTTTCTGTATTTTGAGCTGTTTCTGAAGCATAATGCTCTGTGTAACTAACTCTCCACTGGAAAAGTTGTTTCTTCCAAAGCAAAGCTCATTTCAGAAATTGCCATTTCTTGTTTTCATGTTATCTTACAAACTTTCTGATGCTGAAGACATTTTATGCATTTATACAGATGCCTAAAATTTTAGTGGATCTCTCTATAAAAACATGAAGCATTTTTACACAGTTTCTGTTCATTCTCAGTAAAATCAGACACATTTTCAACTTTCAAATCTTGTTCCAAGCATTTTAAACAGTCTGATTGTATGGAAGTGGGCTGTATTAATTGCAAATAGGCTAGACATCTGTTCACTGAATCTGAATAACTTCTTATGTCTGAATGTTGTTTATCGGTGTTTTACATAAAATCATGATGATTTTCTAGGGGGAAAATGGATTCTGAAATTATTTGTCCATTAAAGAGGGCTCTAACTGATTCTTGTTCAAGGCACCTTATTCTTGGGAGAGGTTGGAGAATTGGAAATTGTGACCTGAAGTTAGAAGTATTTTTTTTTATAAGAAGTTTCATTTTCTACAAGGTCCAGATCCACTTTCATCCCTGTGAAGTTCCCACTGTGCTGTAATTCAGAATAGAAAGAGACAAAATCCATTTTGCCATCCATAGCAGTGCTGGACCAGCATCACCAGTTCATATGCGTGGCACCAGTGGCACAACAGCAAACAAAGTGTCACACAGTGCTTTAGTAGCTGAAAGTGCCATGGTGCTAAAGGAGAACATCACCAGCTTATCCTTAATATGGCAAAATCATTTAAATCCTTTATCTACGTTAACTTTTTATCGTGCACTATTGCAATTAGGTTCAATTAATGAAAGGCAAATTCCAGCCCTTACATTAAAATAAGGAGGGGGGGAAAAAAGAGGAAAAAATTCCTTGTAAAGAACTAATTAGTATGGTTGTTTATTTAGACTCTAATAGCTTAATTGCATCCTATCTTGCTATTTACAAATAGGCATCATTAAAGAATAATGAGCATGTGAGGGAAAGTGCAGCACTGATACAGCAGCAGATGAGACACAGGGAAAAAAACCCAGCTGAAGGTTCTGGGGGGGGCAGTTTGATTTATGTAGTGAATACAAAACCTTCTTTTTCAGTACATACAAATAGGATTTCCAGCCATTCTAGTGATTAGTAAGATAGATGTAGGAGTGGGAGGAAAGGCTGCTGGCTGGCAGTTCCAGGAGGAGCAGGTGCCTGGCCTTTTGCTGGAAATGCATACAGCTTGGTTGCATCTCTGCTTTGATGTTGCCTTGTTCTTTTGAAAGGTGACTAAAAGCCTCATACAAACTCGTGGTCCTTCCTATACTAGCAGGGAGGTACCCTGTTAACTGAAAATAATGTTGTCTTTCTTTTCGCTCTGCAATGCAGAGCATCTGCAGTTCAGATCGGCAGCAAATTCCCTGGGATGCTGAGGGGAAATCTGGAGCTTTGGGATTGTTCTGCTGGAGCTCGGTGCTGTCAGCACGCTTTCTCCTAATATTAAACTTTCAGATAAATCTGAAGAAATTTTGTTTGTTAATGCATTTTTAAAATCATTTATAAAAGGCCCTTTCATTTGCTATCCATTCCAATGAAAAGGCCAAATTAAGGGGTGTGTTGCAAGCTATTTCTTCCAGGCAGAGTTCTGGCATGGCAAATGGATTTTGATCCTTTTCGTTTTGCGGATTAGTTTTGGCCCTGACACTGACTCATTTGGAAAGGTATTTCTTTCTTCTCCAATTGGTGAGCTGTGCTAACTGGGAACGTTTTTAACAGCCTTACAAGAAATTATCTGAAGCATTTTCACTGATTATTCTGTTTCCCCTCCCCCAGACTTGGCATACAGCATCTGTCATCTGCTCTTTGAGAGTTATCTTAGCGATAGACAAAATATTTTTAAAACTGGGATATTTCAAGATCTTTATTTTCTATATTTTTGTCAGAAAAGCTGCATAATATTGCAGATTTCAATCAGCTGCCTGTCCTACCTTCGTCTGGTGCCTGCCGACTTGGGAAGCAGGGGCATTACGGATAACTCCACTGCCTGAATTCAGTGCACTCGAGTTAAAAGCCAGTGAGAAGCCCATTGTTTTTACACAGACCAAAACAGAGGCTGCAGAAGTATTTAACTCACAGCTGTTCCATTTTCAGCTCACAGAACTGTGGGGCATATTTTTTCATTCATATTAATTGAATTTTAAAGTGACCTTGTACACGTATTGATTTGAATTAAAATCTTCCACATCAAGGACAAGTTGGCATATATCCTACAGGCAAAATATTAAAAAGCCAAGTGCTGTCTTAACAGGGTATCGACGGAAGAGGTTGCAGTTTAATGGGAGAAGGTGGCTTAGAAGGGAAATTGTTGCCTTTTTGTTGCAATGGAAAGGTATCCTTTCGGTGTAATAGAGGAGCTTCGTGCAGCTGCTATCTATGGCAGTGCAGGGGTGCATTGTGCCCATTAAAGCAGGGAGAGCCTTGAGCCCCAGCACAGCACCCTGTGCTCCCAGAGTTCAGAGCAGAACTCTCCACTTGTTTTTTTTGCTGTTGTTTTTTATCAGAGCCATTGGGTTTTTGTTCCCTTCCTTCAGGTGATCTGCGGGGATGCAGCTCTGCGACCAAAGGTGTAAGTTATAGTCCGTACTTGGGCTTCAGTTACTTGCATTCAGCAGGCATCAAAGGAAAACTGTTGGCTGGAAAACATGATCTTTAAAACGTGGTTTGTGTGAACAAAAACATCACATTCTGAAAATGGTTATAAGTCCTGATCATTAGAGGGAAAAATAAAAGGTCCCTCATTTCTTGTGTACGGCAGAGAATGTGCTTTATCCTTTAAAGAGCTGTGGAGCATCCTTTTGGCTCCCACGTGTAACTGCATCCTCCAGCCTGCTGATGGTTCATTCTTTGTACTGCTTACCTCAGAGTTTCAGCACTGTTAAAAATGATGAACTGTAAGTTCTCAGTGCTTCTACATTTCTTGAGACTTAACTCGTGTACTATTCCTGCTATTCCTTTTGATACGACCCTGCAACAATTGTCTGGAGGTCCTGATTTCTCTTCCAACCTCTCTAAAACTTACAGGAGGAATTCTATGCTAACACAACAGCAGCACAAAATAGGGGAGTGTTCTGTTTCGATGCCAGACTGCTAATTCACTGCTAATACTGCTGTGTGAGCAGAGATCCCAACACAGCACCTCACCCAGGGAGCTCACTCTGCAGTGTGCATTAAGGGTGGCTGTACACAGCTCTCCCAGGTATGGGAGACGAGGGAAGGCAGTGACCCTGCTTGTTTGGCATTCAACAAGTGGGTGATGTGAGCTGCTGTCCTGTTCCAGCCGGCAAAATTTGGCCTTTCAGTTTTGCATGATGGATAATAGCTGCGATCTGGGTAACAGCGACAGCTTCTGAAAGTGAAAAGTGAATCGCTGGAAGGCTGTGAAAATGGATGACCTGTAAAAGGGCAGTGAGCTGATGCAGAAGCATTTCGAGAAGATTTGCGCAGGTCAGCCTGGTGGGGAGGTTTGGGGGCAGCAGGATGTGTATGTGAGCAAGCTGGAGTGCCAAACATGGGACTTTTCAGTTTGTTCCATGTAACTACTAACTCTGAGGATTTTCAGGAACATCCCACACAGGCTTCGGAGCAACTTCATCCAAGTTTTTTTTTTTTCTGCCTGGCAGCAATGTGAGATATGAACGCAGGGGAAAGAAGTGAGCATCCACTGAAGTGTGTGAAGGGAATGAAAATAGAAAATATTACATATAGAGCCGTGTCTGGGAGTTGGTGGGACTGCCTTTTTGCTCTTCATTAAGAAGATTTCTGTTTTGTTTAAAATTTCTTCTTTTTCTCCTCTGAATTTTGCTGTGTGTAATTGCACAGTGTGGGGTGGAGGCAGTTCTCTCAGTAGGGATGCATCCTAGAAAACCGCTGCTCTTACTGAGGTAGAAAAGAGTAAATAAAAAACCAATTAACTCTGACTGTGCCGACAGCTTTTTTCAGAGTGTCTCCAATTTCTCATCTTGTTTCTAATTAATTCTGCTATTATGACAAAGTAGTTCTGATTCCAGCAGATGATCAGCATCATAGAGCAGCCACATCTGGGACTGTATTTTTAACTTAGTTGTTACAGTGCTGAAATTCCTCTGCTACTTTCTTCTTTCCTTTACTTGCAGACCAACTAGGTCTTGTTACAGAGGATCCCAGTAAGTACCACCTCTAGGCTGAAATTCACAGCAACTGAGACCCTTATTGAGTTGCCTGAGGATGCTGAGTAGTTCCGTACTTGTTCATGAAGTCCCAGTGTGGTGGAGGAAGGTGGGAATCAGGAGGAGCTATTTGTGCTGTGGACGTAGCTCAGGCCTTCTTGCAGGCTACCCTACGTCTGCAACAGTTTTTTTCTTCAAAAATTTCTTCTGGCTTGCTTTTTCCTTTATGTTTTTGAAAAATCCTGCCCAGCAGCCTGTCATCTTGAAGGCTGTCATTGACTTCTTTTTCCCTTCTCTTTCCCTTGATCTGTCTGTTGCTGTCAACTCATTCTTTCCTCTTGCTCTAACTCTTCTGGCCCGGAGTTGATTTTTCCACATCCCACACCAAAGAGTTGTCATCAGTTCCTTTTAGGATCTGTAACTGTCCTGCTGTATAGTTCTTTAAAATAGGAAACTGGTATTTACAGCACTTTGGGTGACTGTTCTAAAAAGCTCTGTGCTGTCACTCCGTTCCTACCCCCATTTCCCATCCCAGCACTGTCCTCCAGCACAGTCCATCAGCGTTGACATCGCCTGTTTTCTGCTGTCTGTGTTCCAGCACTTCATCCAGTTCAGATGAACACATGCGAGAACAATCATCGTCTTCCTGCTAACATCAGCAGATAAATCCGCTCCCAAAGAAATCAGTCACCGCGCGTCTTTATTGATTTGTTGTGTATTTTTCCTTTTTAATTTCTGCTAACGACTGCTGCCTCCCACCTTGTTTCAACATGAGTAACTGGTGCTGACTAAGAGAATAAAGAGCAATTTTGTGCTTTTGTGGGTGAGTGAAAACTCCGCGATATTTGTACAACAGAACAGAAGGACAAGATTCTTATTAGACGTTTCAACAGGATGGAAGTATGAGTTCATCTTTGAGTGTTAAATTGATTTTTAGATTAAAACATCTTCATTATTGGTTTTGCTTTTTTTTTTTTTTTTTTTTTTTTTTTGGTCAATACTGTAATTCAGGTTTATTTCTGCTGTTATATTGTGACAGACCAAGATGCTGCTTTTATTCCTTGCTCTTTGCTGTTACTACAAAAGAAAATTAAACCTTTCAAAATGTAAGATTTTTACTGTTGTAATTGCTATTCTCCCACTTTGTTTTCTTGTAAATATTTTTACATTCTTATTGGACCCAATGTGTTTTACACTGACCCAGTGTTTTACACTGAACCTATGGCATGCTTTTAAAAGCTAACATTAGGAGAGTTGATTCTTCTTTCAAATTATTTTTGCTTAAATGGACTCCCATTGGCGAATGTGGAACACATTGAAACTAATCATAATTTGCTCGTTGTTTTTTGACAAGTTATTGAGTTGTGTTGTTTATAAAATGGAAAGAGTTGCCTGGCTGTGCCGTGTCTGCACAAGGGAATTCTGTGAATTCATACATTTTTGGTTGCAAATGAATGTCTGCTCTGCACTTTATGGTCTGTCTCTTCCTCATAATGTGCGCAGTGTTTTCAGATCTTCTATTTTGTTCTGTCTATAAAATATTGAAAACTGAGATTGCATCAGCTGAAGCTGTTAACATGATGGTCTTGTGCATTCAGACACCATTAGCTCTCCTTCACCTTGTTTGTCCTTTCCTTGTTCTTGATAGGTTACCTTAGGAAAAGTGTTAAAAGTGATAGTGGTGATGCGGAGCCTCTTCATTGACCGGACGATAGTGAAAGGATACAATGAAAACGTCTATACCGACGATGGCAAGGTAGGTTATCCTGTATCCAGCAACCATCACTTTTATTTTTAGCTGATATTTAAATGTCAGAGAAAAGGAATCCCATCACAAGTATGCTGGAATCGCAAAACTGTCAGAAGGGTTTGTGGATGTTTTACAGGGTTTAAATTTATCATGCTTTCCTTGGATTTTTCATACCCGAATGTCTGACTTCTTTCTAAGCTCTGATGCTCTTGCTTGAATTTCTAATTTATCACCTTAGACCCTCAGTTGCCTCATTAATAGTGTCTACTGAGAAAACATTTTTTCAGTGTTCGAGCACATCAATAGCCCAAGGTTCAGTTTTCTCTTTTCTGAGAGCTTTTGGGAAATCTTGGGCTAGCTCTGTGTTCAACTTGATAAGCTCAGCCATGAGAATCACTGCTAGGTAGTCCTCAGTAATTTCCTTGTCAGTATTAGCTCGTCTTGAACAGCAGCTACTAAAGGTGAGTGTTCCCTGTTTCCACGAGGGTTTTGATTCATCAGCCATTCACCCTGCTTGAACCCTTGCATTTCTCCTGGCTGCATGCACTCCAGATGGCTGCCTGCAGCCCGAGTTTGGGACAGAAGCTGATGCCCTTGGCTCACGTTGTTCCTCCTTGGCTCAGGGTGGAGTGGTCTCTGTTACTGAGATAGCAGGACACTCCTGTGCCAGAAACAGTACTAAATGCCTCCATGTTGCACATTTTCTCTCTGGAGCTTTCTCTTCTGATTATGAAGCCTATTAAAATACAAAGTTCATTATATCAAGATGAGTACTTGGCACCCATAGGCCATGTTATAATGAGGTGAGACTTTTTTCCTTTCAGAAGTGATAACTGGATTTCAGCACACAGCAGCACGTTGTGTACTGACCCAGGGTTCAGCAGCTCCAGTCTGAATCTCTGTTCCCCAGAAAAGGCCAGGAGCAGATCTGCCAAAAAGTGTAACGCAGTTATGTTTCCCAGATGAGAGATTCTCACTTGAAGGGGGGGGCATTGGCCTAGGGAAGAGTAAAATAAAAACTGACTGATTTTTTTATTTGCATTGCTCAGATCTACGGGTTTAAACACCACTTTGCAGCAGAAGCAGTTGTACCCCACTCCCAGTATATCAGCATACAAATGCAGACTAAAGCATCAGCCCCTCTTCGTCCTGAGTTCTGCTGGGAAGTGAAAGAATAGCCGAAAAAGCGCTGACACCACTTGTTGGTTTCCCATGTCACATTTCATGTGGGTGTGCTCATTTTCTCCAATGAATCTGGTTTCCTTTGAGGCTCCCTTGAAATATAATTATGCTGTATGTGCTGAAAAGATGAGTAAAAGTTCCTTTGCAAAACTCAGCATCTGGTGTGGAGCTTCTGTCTCGCTCCAGGTTAGCTCTCAGGAGAGCTGTGTTCCTCCACTGTTGTCATGTGAGAGCGGTTCTCAGCACGGCTGGCTTTGGGCACGGGGCACTAACCTTTGTCTGTGTCCATAGGGAGCAGTTACCTCCTCCTGAGCAGCACTGCTAACACCTGCTTTGCCTTCTTGCTTCAAGCAGTCTGCAGGGGAGGCTGTTCTCTACCAACTTACATTTCAGCATTCTAAGTGGGGCGATGCGACTGCTCCCACAGGGCTGAATGAACCCGTGTCTGTGCCGTGGCAGTTTCTATTCCACTGGGCCATCTCAAGGCTGGAGCAAAGCTGGAGGTCTGCATTTTAGGTATAAATAGGAACATCTCGTCTGACTTTGGTAGAACTGGAGTTGCAGCCTCTTAAATCACGAGTTAATTTGGCTTGGAAGATTGAATATATGCGTAGCTTGCTAGTTTTGCCAACTGGAGCACATATTGACAAACAGTGGGCTCCCTTTTTTTCCACTAATTAACTACACTGGTAATTGGAGTATAAGAATAAGATAGTGCTCTTGCAATGATTCGCTTTACTTTATTGTGCCTGCTGGGAATGACTGATTACAGTCAATTGCAAACATAGTCCATTCCAATTCCTTCTCTGTCACAACAGCTGCTGTAGGGAAAGTGCTCCACTGTTCTGGCTTCTCAGTTTCTAGCCTGGTGCTGGGAGGGAAGCAGTAGCACTCAGAGACTCAGAAAGGTATGAAGAAGATCAGTGAGTATCCTCTATGTTAGATAATAAAAGTACAGAGAAGCTTTGGGGTTGCTGTATGGAGTGTCTGTTTTTCCCATGAGCAGTTTGCACAGCAATTGCTGATTTGGGGGCAGTTCTGAAGCTCTTCTGTTTTCTGTAAGTCATGCTGAAGACGGGATGCTGGAATAAGTCATAGCATCTCTGCACTTCTCTACGTGTAAATAGCTGGGTGGTGGTTTTTGAGTAAGCCTGCTAAGCCACGTATCAGAAGGTCCTTTAAGTAACAAAAGTGAGATTCTCTGGGGGGATTTCTCTACAGGGCGAGGTCTGGGGCAATGCAATGTATTCAGCACTGTCCAACAAGAGAGGAAATGGCCATCATTGGGAAACTGAAGGACGGCTCAGGCAGTAAGTGGAACATGCCTTGTGAGGCACGGAAGAGGAAAGCACAACTGGTTTAGCAAATTTTGCATTTCTGGGAGGAGAAGGGAGAGAGAGCAAACAGGAGAGGTATTGACGTCCCCTGGTGCATTAGGCAGGCAGATCTAGAAATAAAACAAACATGGGTGGCTCTCAGAGCTGTGGAGCTGCGCGTGGCACAGCTAGCAGGTACACAGGAGAGCTGACGTTGCATTATGCAGGTTGCTGTGGGTTGCTGTGCGCTTAGACGTCGCGCTGTCTGCGCTGACAGGAGCTTATGTGAAAGCTTCCCGTGGTCTCTGCTGTACTGAAGTCTAGTTAAATTGGTTGCTCTCTCTTACGGACTTAAATACTTTCAAAACGAAGGTGAAAAAATGAAAAAATAGTGTTAAGCTTTCCATGAGTAAAATAGGATACTGCACTTCGGCGTTTTATTTTCAAGCTTTGCTTATATAGACAAAGCATCAGTGTGTTTCTTAAGTGCTTCATGTACTTCTCTCGTGAATTATTCACAAACCCTGCAGAATGTGTCTTTGCCAGGTTGCCAGCTGCATAACTTAGACATTTTTGGTGACACTTTGCAAAAACAATAGGTGAGCTGTGGCAGGGCTGTCATGCAGCCGGCTCTGTATGCTGACTGCTCTGCCTCTCTCCTGCTTACTGTACCAGCCCATCACGTCCACCCCATACTGATGTGTTTTAATTAGCCCTGTAGCTTCAGCTATGGCACCGTGCCACCTTCGATTTCAAACTTTGACATACTCATTGTGCACTGGAATTTAACCACGGATAGTAATTAATTACTAATGTTGTCCTGATTCCTGAATAAATGAAGCTGTGCAGCTCGCTCTTGCAGGGCAAGGCTGATCGTCAGCTGAACCATTAGTTAACCTAGTCTGCCAATAAAAATAGAGATGCATCGGGATTCTGCTGGCACGGTGGGTAACACCCTGCTTCTCTTTGGATTCGGATACCACCAAGCACCATGGCAGGGTGTATTTGGAGTGGGTACTTAGCATCCCCGCCTAGCCAAACTCTGATTTCTGCATCCGTTCGACTTAACTAAAGAAACATAAGTGTCTGTCGAATTATCATGTTAAGGAACTGGGGTTATGTTAATGCTGTGGCTTCATTAATTACCCCATATCAATAAGAAAAGGCAGCTTTTAGCCTCCTAGCGTAAGAGAGGAAAAGAAATAGTAGTATCAAAGGAAAGCTTCAAAGACAGCCGGAGCTGTCTCTCGGGTAATTTCTGATCCCCGTATTCTTTCCACTTCAAAGCTGGATGTGTGTGTGTTTGGGTGAAGGGGGGGTTGAATCCGATTTCTCTAATAAGTGTTGGCACCGGACCTGTTTGATATTAGATGCAGGGAACATTCTGATTTGTTATCGCCTTTGAAATCGTTCAGATGACCTTCAGAAAATGGCCTCTCGTTACTTATGCTGGGGGTGGGTGGGGAGAACGGGGCGCTGGGAAAAAAAAGCCCCAGTTTAATTCACATGCAGAGGATGCCCTGGAATTGTGCTTTCAGCAGTTTTTTAGTTACAAATGTGTATCTTGATTGAAAGTGAAAAGTTGAAGAATAATAGACCTGTAACGACGCATTCTTTAATCCGCCTCTGCCTTCATCCTCTGGTTGGGGGAAAGGTGGTCAGTCATGTAGGGTTTCTGCATGTGCTTTGGGGAGGGGCTGGTAGCTCTTTTTTTTTCTTTTTTCAGCTTGGCTAACATCATACCTAGGAGACTTTCATTACTTTTTCAGCTCTCCAATCTCCTTGTCAACTAATGAACATTTCAGAACCTGTTGGACTCATCTTAATGCTTAATGCAGCATCTGAAGTGGGGTTTTTTCTTTAATTTTTTTTTTATATCTCAAATCTACCTAGAGAGGATCACACACTGGGCGTGATCACTGGAGATTAGCAAAACCATGTATGTATTCCAATTATAGCAACTCTGTCTGCTTTTGAAGCAAACCCAAACTTACACAAAAACAGCTTAAAAAATCTGTATTAATATTTTATTTTTAAGTGTAGACTTTTTTAATATGGAAATGTGATGCTTCCTTCCCTACAGGCACAGGTACACTGTGCACAGAATGGTGCATGGCTCCAAGTCCCAGCTGGGCTGCTGCTCGTAGGAGCGATGTTGGTGTTCAGGTTCTTGAACCTGCCTTAAGAGCCATAAGTGTAAAGTTTTGAAGGTAACATGCCTTAGGGTACTTCTGCCTTCGGCTGACCTGGAAAAGGCATTGAGGCATCAGCTGCCTTCTGTCTCACGGCAAGGTCAGCACTACTAAGCCATGACACATCCATCCAGAAGTGATGCTAAAATCTTTAACAACATCACCCGTCAGGCTGAGGTTTGGAGACTCAGGAGTCACTTCTGTGCCACTGTTCTGAAGGCAGCCACGTAACAGCTTTTGTCTTAAAGGGATGGGGATTGGTAGCATTCTCAGCCATTTTACCTATGTGCATTAGTTACTGGGGTTCAGTGGCTTTCCCCCTCCTGCGTGTTTTATGCACATGCTGGGACTTCTTCCGTTTCAGGCTCTAACCTGTGTGCCTGTCAGAAGGCTTGTCATTCCAGCTGCAGCTTGTGAGCACTGCTGCAAGTCAGACTGAGATAACTGGCTGCACTTTATAATAAAGGAGGTGAACCCAGCACGGAGTTGCTTCCTTTAAATCCATTTCTTTTAAGGTGTAAACCTGGCAGAGCATGTTTAGTACCACACTCTGTTTATTCTCAAGATTGTACATTTAGCTTGAGATCTCTTATTTACATTTTTAGCATCACTTGTCATATTTTAATAAAATATGTGTATTATACAATTAATGAAACAACTAAATAATGCAATGCAGGTCTTATGTGTGCATTTAAACGCATTTCTCCAAGAAAGCCAGAGCCACTGTATGTGTTTATTTCTCCATGATTAAAGGTGAATTTGCAAGTGAGGACATGCCAGGGGATTTTGTGCACTTTGGAAGAAACCTGGCACTAATGAGTGAAGCTGATGGCTTTTCTTATCCTAGTGGTCGAGCATAGTGGGATCTATAAGACAAAAGTGATTTGCAAGTCAGGGGTTGAAGGAAATTCTCCTTTTTTTTTTCTTCCCTGCTGCTTTTCTGTGACAGTACAAGCTATTCCACGGGGCTGGGCTAAAGAGCACTGGCACATCACTTCGAAGCGTCCGACGAGCGAGCCATTCGTTGTTTAACAAGGGCTGCATTACCTTCTGCTTTCTGGGGTTACTAACATTTATTTCCTATCCAGCTGAGCACACGCTTATGTCGTGGATGTGTGCAGTTATCTACAGCCAGTGTGATTTTGTCTGCGGGTGTAAATGTAGTTTCCTAAGGGATGCTTTATTTAGCCCCAGAAGAGCAGTGCTTTGGCTTAATTCAGCTAAACGTTCTTTGTGTCATTTGTAACTGAATCACTTATTCAGACACAAGACGAGCATCAACTTAGTAAGAATGCCCTCATTTTAGAAACAGACCAAAGCTGATGAATATTTGTGCAGATCAGCCGCAGCCTCAGACAGATGAGCATTTTTTAAAGGGAACACATTAATTCAGCAGATCTCGTATGTATTTTTTTTTATTGAAACTGTAATGAACTGTGTTCCTTTTTCATTGCAAAACAAATTAACTCTGATGTCATTATTTCCCTTTCTTAAATTGCAGCAGATACAGTTGATGGGTCAAAGTAGTGAGCTGAGAAGTGATGCTCCATAGCTCACTTTGGCTGTGCTTTGAGTTGAACAGCTGCTTCCATTCTTTTTCATGGTAATTACACGTAGTAATCTATAACTTTGTTTTTCCTATTGCAGCTTGACATATGGTCCAAATCCAACTATCAAGTGTTTCAGAAGGTAAGTCCCACATCGTTTCTCTCTATGTAGCACACGTGAGATACAGGTAGGGTTGGTTTTAAATAAAACTTCATAATTTATTCCTTTGTCATCTGTTACTAATCCCTTACCATTTATTTCCCATCACAGTTTCAGTCAGTGGTTTGGAATGGGAAGCTGGAGGTTTTACTGCCATGGACTTAAAATTTCATGAGGAATTTTGAAGTACTCTCTGTTTTGGTTTAAATTTTTAGAGGGAAGGAAGAAAGTTATTTTGGATTTTGTTGTGTTGGATTCGTTCTTTTTGGTTGCCTCCCTCCTCTGGAAACTCGATATCTTGGTATTCTGCTGTCTTCCATGCAGGGAGGAGAACATTCATCTTTGAAGGCCTCTTGTAAATATGCTGCAAGTTCAGGCTGTTCTGGGGTTAAATTCTTCTTCCTTATCTTCAAGCCACAGTTCAAGGAGCCCGAGTCTCCAGCTAGCACACTGGCTGCCTTTCATCTGTTTCTGTAGTTTCTGTAACAAATACGGGGCAGGGACTCTAAAGGGCATAAAAGCAGAGGTCAGAGTATGGCATATTGACTCTATTTGTGCATCTTTCTTCCAAGACTTCAGATGCAGTCAGAAGCAAAGATGTTTGACCTGTGGTATTAGCCTGCTGGAGATCAAAGGACAGCTTTTGGGGAGGCTCTCCTCCCTTTGGTTGCTCTCCCTCTCTGCCTAGCATTAAAGCAAAATGTTGCTGTAGTCAGTTCTTTACTCCAGAGATTAGTGGATTAAATATTCTTTCTTTATTTTTTTTTACTCCTCAAAAATATTTTGTGTCAAGTAGGGTAATCCAGTGGGAAGTAAAACAGCATAAATCTTAGTAAATAGTTTATCGGTATACTTTTAAGTAATTTTTGCAATGGAATAAATTTAAGATTCTGTAATTAAGCGCATCATCTCAGTCTCCCCATGTGTGTTTTAGATTGTAGTCTCATTTGGGCATAAGGTTGTCTTCCTGGCATTTTTTCTTAAGAATAACTTGAAGACTTAAGTTATATTGCAAATGTTTGTGATAAATGATGCTAAATCTTGAGGTTTTGATTACATAACTTTCTCTACATGAAAGATAAGAGTACAGTAAGTTGAGAGTTTGCTTAGGAGTCCAAGTTAAGGAGTTGGTGCATAAATCCATCAAGCAAATTTCAGGTTCAGGTGTGAGCTTTCAGATAGAAGGGAGAGAGCTCAGTGAGAATCTGTGAAATACCCTTCTGACAGCTGCCTGCGTGACAGCATTTGGATACATGAGAATCTTTATTTTCTAGTTCATAATGATTTCACTAAAATGTCTTGGATGATAATTCAAAAATGTATGAAGAGAGAAGATGCATTTGTATCATTGTCTGTCGGTGGGCAGGTCTGTGTGTACATGAAATAAGTGGCTGATCTCCTCCTTAATCCTCTAAAATAACGTGATGTGACCTGACTATGAAGTTCCTGTTCTCCAGTTCTCTCTCAATAAATGACACCAAGTGCAAAGATATGTACCAAAAAAAAGGAAGGTCTTACAGGGGTAAGGGTTGCCTTGAACCGGTGGAACAGCTCTGTCCTTGTATAGATCATTCCCAGCCCTGTCATTGCTTTACCTTGGGCAATCTGTCTTTGGATCAGTTCTCAGCATCCCTTCAGTTGGGGGGAATACTTGCTGACTGCACAGGAGCTATTGCTGGATTGTTCGTAGAGAGCTCTGAGACTCCTGTGTGAAGAGTCTGTCAGAACGCAAGGTGATGCTGCTTTCTAATCAATAGATTCTGCACAGTTGAGCTGGTAGTTAAATAAGCTAAAGCTGAGGCTGAAGTCAGGTTTTCAAACAGATGTCAGAAAATGCCGTAGTTCAGCACAGTAAGTTTTCTCTCGGTGCTGCCGTGTTTGGTTTTGTCTTTATTCCCTGAAACTGTGCTTGTATACATTTAGACATCCTGGAATAGCTGCTCAGCTGTGGCAAAACAGAGGAAGTAGTTAAAATAGTTTGAGGGAAACCGTTACGTTCTGTTAGCATTGCAGTACCGCAAGGTCTTCACAACACAAGTTTTAATGTGGCTGAAGGATCATTGGTAATAAGGTCAGAGAGTATTTCTCAGTCTTCCTGGAATGTTTTCCTCATGGCAATCAGCAGTACCATGCCATAGGAGTGCTGTATGAGAAGGAAAAGTACGGGTGAGTAACCGAGGAGCCCAGGCACCCCTCCAGCCCTGCTGCCTTGAATGCTCTGAAGTCACCCATCACTGAAGGGCAGGGGCGTTTCTCTTTAAAAGCCACACCGAGTTCTCAAACTTTGCTTTCAGAGATAAAACAACAGCATCTGGAGCTCACAGGATACCTGTCTGTGTAGCTGCAAGCCTGTCAAAATCTCACAGGGCTGCGGGATGACTTTCCAGGTTAAGGACCGGAGACCTCTGATCTTCAATCCAACCTTGTCAAGTGATGCTAAATTTGTCCTGACTTTTGTTTGCAAGCGCTGGCTGTGTCAGCATGCCTTTTCTCTCTCTCCTTAATAGGCAGGATACCCGGGTGTGTATAATTTGATGGGGGACAGCTCCCAGAGGGCCCATTACTGTTAAAGCGTCCGGTCATATTGTGAGTTCCCCAGAGCCTTCTGCAGTCTGGTCCTGAAGTGAGTAAGCTTTGCAGCTATTGAATCCACCAGGAGGGTTTGGTTCAGAGAATGGAGCTGGGAAATGGGAGGATGAAAGGGCAGAAGCTCAAGGAGCACTGAAAAGGTTTTCAGCCTTCCATATTAGTCTGACATTTAAACTCGGCAGGAGTGGCAACTGTTCTGATCTCAAACCTCCTTATTTTAACACCTCCTGTGTCTTTGTCTGCTAGCACAAGAGTAGGAGCAAAACGGGAAATCACGAACTATTTTGGTGCTTAAATCTTAGGAAGAAGCTTGTACAATTCCAGATCGTTGTGCAGAGAATTAAACAGATACATATATAGATTGTGGAGAATGGTGTAATATTTGTAACTTTGCATTCAAAAAAAGAGATGTGTAGTGCAGCAGAACTGCTCTGAATGGATCAAAACTGTGCTATGGGGAGAAGGTCGGACGTTAACTGTTTCATTTGCCAGCTGCTCAGTGAGCTGCTATGTCATGCACTTATCTGGGCTGGTTGAGTCACACGTAGGCTGTAAGCTCGTTTATTTCTGTCTGATCCCAGTCTCTTATTTACACCTACATGGTCTCCATTTCAGCACGCCACAAAGCGCTCTCCTTTTTGGTTTGATCACTTCTCCCAAGTCACATTTGAATCTAGACTTTGAGAAGCTATCGGTGCCTATCCAGCTGCTGCGAGGTGGTGACCCCCAGGTGGAACTCAGAGCACAATCTTCTCCACTCCAAGGGCATTTAAGTATTGTAATGTATGAAGATGTATTCTTGTCAATAATCTCGGAATAAAATCACGTGTAGAATGAATGCATGCATGAGACAGCTATCGGGCTATTGATGCTGTCTGCTCAAGGAGAGGGGATGGACTGTTCCAGGTCACCCGCATCATTGCTCCTCTGCACCATCAGCGTGTGGCTGTCTTTGGGGACCTGCTTAGGTGGAATAAAACCTGTGACCCAGTCCGAATGAGCAGAACAAGCAAAATAAACACTTAAACGCTGAGCTCTGAAAATGACGAAGAAATCCTGTGCTCCACAAATGTATGGCAGCGTTTTCCTGAGCAGGGCGTGGGGAAAGGAGTGTGAAGGATTTCCATGGCATTATCAGCAGTTGTTTGCCAAGGTGCCATCTATCATCCTCCCCGAGCCTCCCGCTGATTCCCTCCAGGGAGACTCCAGTGCGTACCTGCAGTGCAGATTGAGTAATGGGAATCCTTGGAAATGAGCAGAGGCACTTGTGCAGTTTTCCATGGTAGAAGAGGTCTAAACACTAATAACACAGTCACTTTTTTTTTTTCTTTCCGCGCTCTGATTATCCTTTAGAACTCATTGCCATAGGCTGCTGTTAAGGCCGTGAACTTAGTGGGGTTTACAAAAAAAAATTAAAAAACTTTCTGGGGATTTGGAGAATCCCTTTATATTAGATTAGTTCTCAGCGCTGCACTCATGGGAATAAACCAATAAGTAAGTTGCAAGGAAAGTTATGACTCTTAAGGGAAGTTTTTTACCTACTCTTGAAGAGCACGTCCAAAAGCAATGAGAAAATATTAGAGTGGAGAGACAGCTTCTATGATTCAGTCAAGTGAAATGTTTTTACTTTTCTGTTTTGTGTTTGTGCCAGATATAGCTTCATGCCTCTGTGGAACCTCAGCTGTGGAGGAGAGCAGAGCTGCTGGCCCCTGATTGTGCGCTTCATACAGCCATTAGAGGAAGCACTTGTTCAGCACGCCCAGCCTTTGAGCTGTGGGATTCTTTTTTTGAATGAATTTTCAGCATTGCAAATGTATGACTAATGGTGTTACTGGGGGCCAGCAGTGCCATTTTGCAGAATCTCAGCAAAGCAGTGCTGTTGGGTGGCTGGAGCAATGCCATAGCAATGCCGTAGCAATGCCTGGTGTTGGCTCAGCAGAGACAAATCCCGAGGGTTGTGCTTGCTGCTCACAGCTTAGCACTGCTCTCAGGACCTTTTATCCACATAAGGAGCAGCACGCAGTGTTTGGTGACACCTGGCATCACTGCCTCCCCACACACAGCTTGGGAGCCCCTGGCAGCAGCAGGAACACATTGCCCCACTGCCCTGCTGGGGCCGGGCTGCTTTGAAGGAGGTCTAAGGATGCAAGGTTTAATTTGGACAGCAAAGTAGTGAATATTAGGTCTGACCCAGGATCGGTCCGTTTCGTATTCCTTGTGCATCTGGGGCTCGAGGCCGGGGAGGAGAGATGCATTTCAGGAGGACACATTTCTAATCAGCTTGGAAACAAAAAGATGAGAAAAAAAAATCTCTCAGGCAATACAATTACTGTTAAGAAGGGAAGTTCTCTTGTTCACATTGAAAACAAGACTGGACCTCAGCAAAGCAGAATTCCATACAGCTCAGGACAGCTTAGGATTGTTTAAAAGGAGAAGCCTGAGGCCATCTCTTCGCTAGATTTTTTTTCTTGTCCCTGAAGTGTTTTTTCCTCTGTCTCAGAGTGGGAACACGCTTAGTTAAACAATAGCTGGTCTATTTAGCAAAATTGTGGCTTCAGGAGATTGCTTTTTTTTTTTTCCTTTGGCAAAGACGCCAGATGCTTTTCAATGTATGAATTGTGAGATATTGAGCTCTTCTCCGAGATCACTTGAAAATCTATTTCAGGGTTCGGAGCAACAGCTATCCTAATCAATGTGTGCTGTTCTGAGCATGTTCCTGTATAAAAAGAGGCAGAGAAATTAGAAAGTGACAGATAACCAAGATAGTGGGGAAGATATAGCAATGAAAGTGAAGTTAATAAAGGAAAAGTCCAGAAATGCACAAAATGTCATCCTGCACCTGGAATAAATTCATTTGTGATTCCAGCTTGGCTGGAACAAGAAGTGCATCCTTTGGATGCTCTGGCACCTATTCAGCTTGTTTTGCTTTGCTTTGCTGCGGCGTGAAATCACATTGCCATCAGTAAAAGCTCAGCATTGATTTTTGATTTATTTTTATTATTAAAAACAGAAATCTGGGGCAACTTATGCTTTCTGTCATCATCTCTGTTATCTCGGCAGCGCTGAGTCTCCCTTCTGCCCTACGTGCTGCCCAGCATGTCCTCCTCCCTCCCTTTTTCTGTTTGACATCACGTTTGTTGGTTTGATCCGAGGGGGCTCATTCCCATATCCTCTTCCTCAGGCTTGACACCCACTTTGATCCGGTGCAGAAGCACTGTACAAGCACTTGCTTATGGTAGAAATCGCCTCCTTTTTGTTCAGAAGATGTGATTAGTGTTCTAGCAATGCTGGGGTGGCTTTCATCTCCCTGCGGAATCTCATTAGCTTTACATTACAATGGGAACAGCATATGTGCAACTTCACCAAAGTGGCCAGTCAATTTAAATTTGTTCATAAGACTATTTTTAAGCAACTTTCTACGTCTTCAGTGCCAAGAGAAAACAACTTTGTTGTTCAGGGGAAAAATACGGTTTGTTAGAAGTGGCAACGCAGCAGAAGGAGAGCGGCTGCTCATAAATATCTTCAGAACTTTCTATTCTTTGACATGTCTGGTGCTATCCTATAAAAGCACCATCTTAAAAGGAGAAGCTGGCGTAGCTGGCGGGATTTGGGTTGCAGTCATTTCCAAACGCCGCGTGAGTTGTTTGAGCGACGTGGCTGACTTGAGTTACGCCATGCTGCTATTGCATAGTTAATCTGTTGGTTTCTTAATGCATTGGGTGGAAGCATATAAATAGCTTACATGGGTCAGGGTCATAAAATCATATCATAGAATGGCCCGGGTTGAAAAGGACTTCAGTGACCATTTGGTTCCAACCCCCTGCTATGTGCAGGGTTGCCAACCAGCAGCCCAGGCTGCCCAGAGCCACATCCAGCCTGGCCTTGAATGCCTGCAGGGATGGGGCATCCACAGCCTCCTTGGGCAACCCATTCCAGTGTGTCACCACCCTCAGTGAAAAATCTCCTGCTCTACAGAGCTCCCAAGCAGCTCAGCTTGCTGAAAAGTGACAGAGTAAAAGGAGAAAGGGAAACAAAAGCATGAATTCGAAAATTCAGGAGAATTAAATTAAATTGACAAAACCCAAAGCTCGGTCCATCACCTGCACCTTGCAGCAGCACCCAGCTTGGTGGTGGTATTTTTTTCCCTTCTCTACAATATATAAGCTTAAAAATCTGAACTGAGAATTGCCTCAGGCTCCTGGCTTGGGAACAGAAGTTTCTCCACTACAAGCAGGAAAGGAAACAAAGGTCAGAGGCCAGACTTTACCTTCTTCCAGCTCCCCTCCGTCGTGCTGCAGCTCTGGCAGCGCTCCCTGTGCACCCAATGCAACTCATGGGCCATAATACAGAGGTGTCACCACCCTCTGGGGAAAAACTTTTTCCTAATATCCAATATTAGTATCCTAATAACCTCCCCTGGCTCAGTTTAAAACCACCCCCCTTTGTCCTATCACTATCCACCATCATAAACAGCCAATTCCCCTCCTGTTTATGTGCTCCCATCAAGTACTGGAAGGCCACAATGAGTTCCCCCCAGAGCCTTCTCTTCTCCAAGCTAAACAGTCCCAGTTCCCTCAATCTTTCTTCACAGGAGAGGTGCTCCAGCCCTCTGATCATCTCAATGCCCTCCTCTGCTCCCGCTCCAAGAGCTCCTTCCTGTGCTGGGGCCCCAGGCTGGATGCAGTGCTGCAGGTGGTGCCTTGGAAGCATTTTTGTGAGTGCATCTTTTTCAGCCTCACAGCCCTGAGCAGCCCCTCCGCCTGCAGTGAAATTCAGAGTGCTCCAATTCGCTTTGCTGAATTAGACTAAATGCCAATTAGGAACAAATGGAGTTAGTTGGGAATAGCACTTGTAACGTCGATTCACGCTTTCTTACTCGTAATTGATCGTACTTTCGAGCCCGGCCCTGGGAAATATATAGGTAGCACTTGAGAAGAACGCTTCATCTTCTTGATAATTACTGATGAGGCCCATAAATAGAACTACAAGTGATGGGATGCAGGAGTGCTGCTGGTTTTGTTGTCTTGAGGCCTTTAATAGCACAGCCCAGAGATTTGGATCAGTGAGTTCTGGCTGTAACGGAGCTGTTGAGGACTGCAAACCTACTGAACCATTGCTTCGTTCTCCTGTTACTTGAAATTATTCTTGCTATTACAGCTTTGTGTGTCCTTTGTATTCTATCTCGCTCTAATTCCCAGGTGGAGGATCTTGTTCTGGCTCTGTCTGGTAGATTAAAAAGCTTTCTATCAGGAACCTTTTACTAATGCAAGTAGTTATAAGCCATAATCATATTAATTGATTCCTGTTTTCTGAGGAAATGAGAGCTCGATTCCTATTTGTTCAACGTAAGCAACCTGAAATAAATCTATACAATTTAAATGTTTTAAAGTATTCACATCAGAAAAAAATTGGAGAAGAGTAGCTTCATCTTCCATTAAAATGTAGTTCCAAATTGGGGTATTTTTTATTTTCTTTCTCCTCAATAAAACCACAATCAAAGCTTTGGGGTTTTTTATTTCTTTTTTTTTTTTTTTTTTTTTTTTTGCTCTTTTCTTTTTTTTTTTTTTACACTCTTGACCTCTGCCAGGAATCTCTAATTTAGCTGCATTTTTTTTTTGTTCTTTGAAGGGATCAACGTATGTTAAGGGAGTACATTCTCTATTTAAAAATGACCAGAGTGCAAAATGGGAACATCTAAAGAGAAAATCAGAGTGTTTTCCTCTGACGTGGTTTGTTCAGTAACTTTGCTTGTTTATGATTTCACAGAACGTGTGGGATTTCAATCACGGAGGCACAGGTTCTGCTCTTCTGCTGCAGGCATTGCAAGTTAGATGAATTACTTGATATTCAGGCTTTTATTTTAGTGTGATACTTTTTTATTTTTGAGAAATTTCTGTCCTTTTAACAGTGATAGAAACAGTCTCTTCGGTCCTTCTGTCCTTCAGCTACCTTGCAGGCTGGGTCCTTTTGGTGTTGTTCCATGGAGCGTTGAGCTGGCTGCCTTCCTGCATCACTTTGCTCACGTTGGCCACCAGTCTGTTATTTTACATTATTTGCTTCTGCCACGTGTTTGAATTTCCAAAGATGTGTTGATCTCACTGTGTGCACAGGAGGTTAGGCTTCACGATTGCTGTAGCTGATTGTTGTATCAAGGCTAACAGTGGGAATGGAAGGCGGCTGGGAAAAGCTACCCCAGATTTCTCTGAGAGCATCTTAGCAGTGATGCAACCCTTGCTTTGCCACTTTCCTGTGGAATTCATTTTTTCTACAAAGAAAGATGTCTGAGATGTGGATTGAATGAGAGAATGTTCTCCTTCTGTCTGGCACAGGTGACGGATCATGCAACCACTGCCCTGCTGCACTACCAGCTGCCTCAGATGCCCGACGTGGTGGTCAGATCTTTCATGGTAAGTAAATTAGAAGATAACAACTACCTCCAGACAGATTTCAGCATGCTGACATCAAATGGCACGAGGCAGTTGTGATGCAGTTGTAACTTCGCCTGTTCAACCGAGCTCGACAGCAGAGATCAACTGTAATTCTTTGTATCTCATACCTGGGCAAGGATGAAAAATCTGTCTCAGTACTCTGGGATAGCTGATGTTGGAGGTAGGTGCTCTAGCAGAAGCCACGATATTTGCTTGGTGATGCCAGTTTGCAAAGCTAGGCTCATCTCTAAAAGTGATTTAGATGAGCCACTCTAAAAGTAGTGGCTCATCTCTAAAGACAGCAGAAAAAAACTGCCCCACACTCTTTGTTACTGTCCAACCCGTTCACACTGTGCTCACTGTGCAAGGAGTTGATTTCTGGACATAAAGTCAGCTGCAGTGAAACTAGCAGTGAGTGTATTCCAGCTTGCTCATCAGTGTGCCCAGCACAGAAGGGAATGAGGGTTACTGATGTGAATGAAGAGCTTTGGAGGCAGGAATGTCATCAGGAAGAATCCATGGTCCTTTGGGCCCAAACCTGGATCCTGATGGGCTGTGGGTACATGATCAGTGCAGCAGCAGGTGATTTCAGGGCAGAGGAAATGCTTGCTGAGATATCCCACTGTTACTGAATACAATTGATAAAATACTGCTCTAACTTCATGTGTAGATTTAAGTTTATCACCTTTAATTCTGCTTGAATTTAGTAGTTTCTTTGTGAAATACACTTGGCTGCAAGCAGCCCTGGTAGTCACAAGGGTTTATGATTCAGAACACCTTCCACGAAGATGAATTTCGGCAGGGAACGTGGTTGCTGTTCTCCTCACTGCGATCTCCCAAAGGAGATTTTGGGGAGGGATTTTCTCTGCTCTTCAGACTTTTAAGTTCACCTATTACATTACCCCTTCGCTCGGAGCAATGTAATTCAGACTTTGTAGAATCCACCATCTAATTTTGCCACCGGCAATCTGTGGGTGTGTAAGATAGCATTGGTTCTTTTATGTCTTTCTTTTCCAATATGTAATTTCAGGTCAGACTCGCTTACCTGCTGTGCTTGTTTCTTTGTTTATTCAATAAAAGGGCCGCTAAGATGAGAGCCGTGCAGAGGACGTTTCTCTTAGGGTGCACGTGAGCATGGCTTTCAAAAGGTGAAAGCAGCTCCTGCAGGTCCAACCCATGTCTCTCAACACGTGTCAGAAAATGAATGTTCCATAGAAATGGGTGCATGTCTGTGTGAGCCGTGGGCCTGCCGTATCGATCTGACAAAACGCCGCTAAAAATGTTAACGAAGCAAAAACAGATGTACAACAGAAGTGTCAATACGTTCGTCCTTTCACATGTCAGCTGTGCAATCCACATGACAGGGTGTACCGAAGCCCCAGCTTTCTGATGGCAGCAAAGAACTTGTTCTTTTCCCTTTCCACGGATGTCTCGAGTGCCCAATTTAACTTATTTACTGTTTTTGTGTTATGGCTCAGAAAATTCGATTTCTCTGTTGTGCAAGCAGGGTCCATCCGAGCTGAAGTAAATAACAGCAATTTACTTGTAGTGTTCTGCTGCCCTTGTCCCTGCACTAAGTGCTAAACCCATGGAGGAGTGCTGTGGAGGAGAGCTATTGATGGCCGAAGCTTTGGTTGCTGTAGAGAAAGCTCTGATGAAGATGGAAGGATTTGTTTCAATAAACTCCTCTGACCTCTTCTTCAGAGAACAATTTTCTCGTATCGATGTAATTCAATAGGACTTTAAATGACAAGATTCATGTGTGTCCCTCACAGCATAAATCTGCTGCTCTGGGTATTTTTCAGCTGTGTATATCCTTGAGTTTGGAATTGAGTTATGCAATGCTCATTGCAATGTATGACGATGGGAAAAAGCACTTGTGAGGCAAGAACTGCACCTGGAACACCTGTTCTTACTGCTTGTAGTTCAGCACTTGCCTTTGTATTTATAAATACATCCCTGATTATAGATATATATCATTGTAATCAGATGTAAAATCTTCCAGTGTTTTTATGACCAATGAGTATTGATCTTAAAATCACATTAGGGAGGAAGTCATTTTGCTGTGAAAGTGCTTATATCTTCAGCTGCTAAAAGTTCAGAGTGTTGCAGTGTGTTTGCAGTGGAGCTGAGATGGATGTTCATAGGAAGAGATGAACCAATATTCACCTGCAGAAGGTACCCGTCAGGAACAATTAAATTCCAGGCAAAATATGAGGAGCATTGGAACATTTGCCTTCTGCAGAGATTCTCCTGCTACAAAAACCTCCTGCTCAGAGTGCGTGAATTGCCATTAACAAATTTGCTTAAGTGACTAAAAAAGCAGAATATTCTTAATAAAGTGGGAATTCAGCGATGTATGACCTTGTAATCTTCTGCACATTCTGTTTATAAAATCACTGTGTACCTCTCTGGGGCCTCGCCAAAGTACATTCCCTGTCCTTGGGATCACTGCTTGACAAGAATGATGACATAAGGGAATGTCCAGATCCACATTTCTTAATGTCTTTCCCTTTTTCTCTTAGACCTGGTTAAGAAGTTACATAAAGCTGTTCCAGGCTCCGTGCCAGCGCTGCGGAAAGTTTCTGCAGGATGGCCTGCCGCCCACCTGGAGGGATTTCCGGACACTTGAAGCTTTCCATGACACTTGCAGGCAGTAGCAGCACAGCCCAGCAGGTGATGTTGTGTGGAGTGAGCAGTGCTGGGCTGGGAGGAGAGCTGCTGGCTTCACTGCTGGCTCCGTTTCTGACCCATCCGTCCTGCACTAAGCGGTGAGGTTGCACTGATGCAGTTTGCTGTTTCAAAGTCCTCACTTTGCAAGGTATGCGTGAGACTGATGGGTTTTGGAGGTGGTGAGGAGCTCTTTGTGGCTCCTTGATGCTTCTCAGCTGGAATGATCCGTCTGAAGAGGTCTGATGGTAATGATCTTCGTCCTAAATGTTAATGGAAGTGCCCCTGTATGGTTGGTGTTTTGCAACAGAATTTGCTATGTTAAAGACTTTTTTAATAAGCTGAAAATAAATTTTGTATTTCAGAAGTTGCGCTATTTCTTTCATTATTTAATCAGCAAAATCCTTGGGATTGGTGTGGGTTTAGAAAAACTGGAAGCATTTAAACATGTATATGCTGATATGATAGAGTTCTGTTGTTGTGAGGCTGCTTATCTGTGCTGGTCTTTTTCTGGAAGAGATTATGGTGTTGATTAGACATGGAATTTCAAAGGCATGCAGCAGCTTGGAAGATGCAAGGCACTTTCAGAAGCGGGGGGGAACAGATGTTTTCCTTTACTAAAATTGTCATGAAAAACGTTACCAAAATTTGCATGTATCAAGTCATTAGGAAATGCATCTGAGCAGTGACTCAGGATAACTCGTTTGTCCTGTTCTGGGACTGAAAGCAGGAAAATAGTTCAGCCCTTCAGTGCAGCTCCTGAGGTCCCTTCTGCTTGCCTGAAGAGCTTTTGGTGATGTAAAGATGAGAGGCTTTGGTGGTGGCAAGGTTTGCTCTGGTTGTCAGCAAGGAATGTTTAGAGAAGTTAACCACACTGTATGGAAGGGAGAGGGGGAGAGCAGGCAGGAGGGGAGGCACCTGAAATCAGCTGTTACCTTACTGCACTGTTGAATTCAACTTGAGCCAACAGCAGTTGTGAAACTGTGCAGTTAGCAGTGATGGGAACAGAAACATGAGTGCTGTGTTTGTATTGGTGTAAAAGACTGAGCTTCCAAACAACAGCTTGTTGCAGGACAGTGTGGGACGTGGGAATTCCAGCTTTCTAGGTACTGAACAGAAGCAAGACTGGCTCTTACAAAGGTGAGAGGTGGTTGAAAGAAAATTCGGTGTGTCTGACTTCCTTTGGGGGCATGGCATTGTGTATTAAGGATGAATATTTGCTTGAGGAGGTTGGTGGTTTGATTCTTTCTTTCTAACTCCTTTCCCCCCCCATCACCAAACAGAAGCATTACCATAATAGGGATGTAATGCTGTGTCCCATCCCACTGCAGCTGAACTACCTGATACAAACTGGTGCTCTTATTTGACCCAAGCAGCCTTTGTGATACAGAGATCACCCGAGACAGAGCAGTGTGTGCATCTTAGATGAGAGAGACTTGTAAATAAGCAGCCCTGCTATCTGTCCCATTACTGCACTAATTGGAAGGCCTGGGTTTCCGACGGAGTAAGCATTTTTTTTTAATAATAAAAAGGTCATAATATGGTATCCAGTCTGCTTTAGGCACTGCTGTCTGCTCAGTTTTGTTTAGACTTAAATAATGGTGTAGAAAGCAAATCCCAGAGTTCACAGAAGTATTATATATGGAATCGTGTATTGGCACTCGGAGGTAATTAGTCGCAGAAAACAACATCAGCCAGTTCGTGTGTTAATTGAGCCTGAAAACTTAAACCTGTAATTGGCAAGCCTAATGGAGAGCCATAAAATCCACTGTAGTTACACGAGTGCAGAAATAATTGTGCTGGGAAGTGTAACATGAACTGCATGTCGCATTTCTGCCCTGAGAAACTGCAGTGGGAAGGGCTCTGCTCCCAGAGGCCCTGAGAGGGGCACTGCTTCTGATCCCTGCAGCTTGCAATATTTCCACCTCAGGGAGTGGAATTTAACAGGACGAGCAGCCTGATGTTTTGTTTGTCATCAGAGTCTGTTGCAGCTTTTGGAACCACTCAGATCCTGGAGGCCAGCAGAAAGGACCACGATCCCCAGGGAGCAGCTGGAGCTTCTGGAGCATCTCCTGGACCTGCACTTGTCCTGATGCCTGTGCCTGCCAGGCAGCCCTCACTGCCCAATCCCTAACAGAAGGAAAAGTCTACGTGCTGAACAATGCTTCTGCTTTATTGCTTGGGATACAGCTGTTACAGAGCTGCATTTTACGACACAAAGGTACACAAAGGTACATGGATCTCACCCAGTGCTGCAGAAGAAGGCCTGGCCTCGCCGTGTTGGCGCAGCATCGCTCCCCAGTCACTGTGCTCTCCCATCACACCCCTGATGGGCAGAAATCCCTTTTTATTTTTCCATATGCAAACCCCTCCTACTGTTCTCGTGGAGCTCGCAGGTGCTAAAGGTTACAAAATCCATCTTTTCTCTAAGAAAGCAACTTAATTAATGTGAAAGTTTCTCCCAGGAAGGGAACGGTCGGCAGATATGCGGTGCGTATCGCAGCTCCCCTCTTCCCTCCTAGCACCCCTCCCCAAACCACTTTAATTTCTCTGCCAATATTGGACAAATGTAACAGGCTGACTTTTTAATTTTCTGCTCCCAGGTCTCCCTTGTCCCCTCATGCATTTTTCATCACAGCTCGTGGCTCCCTCCCTGCCTGCCCTGTGAACGATATTGATCGACTGATTAAGCCATCAAGCCGTGGCAAACAACTTTAATTTTCAAACCAAAGCCTTTTAGTTCTCTTCCCTCTCTTGTATATTTGTTACCTCCTTATGAAGTTTGTAATGTCTCCTTGGAAACAAGCACGTTGGTGGGGTTTTGTTTTTTTTTTTTTTAAATTAGTGCCCAGGTTAATTGGGAGCTGTGCACCACCAATAGCAATCCACATGAAAATGTAAGAAGGGAAAACGGGGAGCTCTGAGCACAGATTTTGGAGTAAAGAGGGCAGATGTGGCACTGAAGGCAGTGCCAGTGGGCACGGTGGGGTGGGCTGGGGTTGGAGTTGGGGATCTCACAGGGCTTTTCCATCCTTCATGATTCTGTGATTCCCCATAATTCAAAGCCAGATCCAAACTCTCAGGGAAAGAATTGCTCGTGGTGCTTTGCCTGTTCTCTTTGGTGCCTCCACCTTCCTCAAAGCTGTCTTAAGCTCTGGTGATGATGAAGGGAGAGGAGATTGATGTGCCCCGAGTCCCAGGGTGAGAGCATGGCATCGCAGCCTCGCTGCACGCGGCTCCGTGAGGCTTTCAGTGCTGCTCTGCAGGCTTGCAAATTGCTTTTCAAGGTAAAAGTGCAGCTTAAATAGCAGGATATTTATCTCCAAACCTTCGAGCTCTGCATCGGGTAATGATTCTGCATTCATGTCTTAGGCACTGGGCTTTCAGGCAGCACGGAGTCTTGAGAGCACTGGTGGAGAATGGATGGAAACAGCGTTTGTGGAGGACCTGCATCTTGGAGGCTGCCAGTTCTGCTGCACCCACATTTGTGAGCTGCAAAGATGAGCAAAAAAAAAAAACCAAACCCCAAGGAGCTGTGCTGCCTGCTGAGGCCTCACCCCGCAGTGCCAGGACCCCATGTTCTGCCCCTGGGCTCTGCAGGGAGCCCATCTCTCCTTGCCCCAAGCTATGAGGTGGCCCTGTGTGCTCTCACTGGGACAAGAGCTGTGAGGTTCAGTAGCTGCTGAGCATAAAGTTTGCACGTTCCTATTGCCCTCTGCCTGTGTGGCCTTATTACGGAGGCGTGCTGTTGGTTTACTTCAAATGCATGCAACGGGGTGACAGATCAGCCTCGAGCTGCCTTCAGTGCAGGTTTTAGCAGTGAGTTTAGCACCTCAATCCATTTCCTGGGCTTCCCCCTTCTCCCCTCCCACCCGAACTCAGTACAGGACCTGCTTCCTTGCTTGGGGTTGAGCCAAGCAGGCAGCATAGGAGCCTCGAATTCCCCCCGTTTATCACTAATGCACTACAGCAGAGCAGAGCTTTAGCTCTTCGTCTCACCTGCTGTCCTTCAGAGGAGATTTTCTGCACACAAATGGGAGAGCAGCTCCCTGGGGACAGCTTCCCTGTCCCCAGCTGTGGTAAGGCTCAGAAGCAGCCTTGTATGGATGGGGTCAGCAGCAACCCTGAAACACGGCTGCCTTCGAGCACTTGGAATTGTTTTCCAGCTTGCTTTGAGGAGCTCAGAGACTGGTTTTAATAACAGCTAATTAGTTCCTATCAGGATGCGCGCGTGTTGTGAAGTTGTTAGAGATCTTGAGGTCATCTTTTTTTTTCTTCCCTTTTAAAATCGAATGATCGGAACAAACAAAGGCGCCGGGTTTCCTTCTTGTTAACTGGGGAAGCTCTGCAGGGAGGTCAGGGGGATTCCTTTGCAGCACCTGGGATCTTTTGTTGCACGGTTTGACTTTTCTCTGTGTCCATAAAGCTCATCACAGATTATTGGTTTTCTCTAATGAAAGAAGAGGAAAAAGCTGCAGTGTGGCACATGAGTGCAGATGGTCAGGGTTGGCACATCGAGAACGTGCTGCTGAGAATCACTGAGCTGTTAAGGTTGGGAAGGAGCGCTCAGATCCCCAACCCACCACCCTTGGACACATCCCTCAGTGCCACAGCAGTGCCATGGAAGATGCTCTTCCCACCACGCAGACCCTTTGGAGCCAACAACCACTGCAAATGGCAACACAGTTAGCTCCTCGCATTTAAATATTTCTGCTGCAGATAAATGTAAGGAAAGTAAACCATGAGTATTTAATAGGACATGCCAAAGAGGAGAGCTGTGAAGCTCTGCAGATCCCCTTTGTTGTCATTGTTTGGTTCCTGTCGTTATGGACACGTGTGAAATGAGAAGCACAAACTCCGGAGGTAGGAGAGCGCAGAAGCTGTGTTGGAAACCTCAGTGAGAAGATTAGCATTTATTTTTAATCTGAGAACATTTATGAAAGGTTTTCTTAAGGATGAGGGGAAGGGAGGTGATTCGACACTGTATTAAAAACTAAATGTGTGCCTTTTCCTAATGAGATCCAAATGAGAGGAGTGGGACCAGGAGGGTTCCCAGAGCCGGGGCCGTGCCCGGTGTGTTCCATAACCACACACAGTGCTGGGATTTATGGGGCGTGGAAAACTGGATTTCTTTAAAATGTAAATTTTGAGAAGGGTTGTATTTTATCACTCATCCCTGAGGTAGTGCAGGTTTCATAAAACCCTTTTTAATCTTGGGTTGATTGATGTCGATGGGAGTTTTCCATTCAGTAGATGTTGGACAGGTCCCAGGGCGCAGCGCAGCAGCCGTCCCTGCAGGGAATGCTGTCACACCCCGTGAGGTGATGCTCTTGGACAAGAGGAGCTGTGTTCTCAGGCTGAGTAAAACAAAGGTAGGCAGCTGTGAGCCCCTGACGCAGCGAGAGGTGAGAGATGGCTCCAGGCAAAGAGCTGGTGTCCCACTGCTGGCCGGAGAGCACCTCCAAGGATGTCACCGGCGTCCTCTGCCCATGTGCTCTGCTGAGCTGTGTGCTCCTGGGAGGTGGAGATGTGGGGTATGGCACAGGGACACGGGATGTGGCATGGAAACCTCGGGGTGGGGACACTGGGGACAGCAGTCGGGAGACTGGAGATGATGTGGGAGCACTGGGGATGGAGGTGCTGAGGATGGCGCTGACACTGCAGTGTGGGGACGTGGTGTATGATATGGAGACCTTGGGGACAGCACAGGGATACTGGGTATGGCATGGGGACTCTGGATGGCACGAAGACACTGAGGGCAGCACTGGGACCTTGAGGATGGCACGGTGACACTGTGTACGGCATGGGGACATGGGGTACAGCATGGGGACCTTGGGAATGGCATGGAGAGACTGGAGACAGCACAAGGGCCTTGCTGATAGCACAAGGACACAGATTACAGCATGGGGACCTTGGGGATGGGAACATGGGGTACAGCACGAGGACTTTGTGGATGGTATGGGGAGACTGGATATGGCACGGGGACTCAGAGTACAACGTGGGGACAGCATAGGGACCTTGAGATGGCGTGGGGAGGAGGCACGCTCTGGGGTGTCTGGGGGGGCTGCATTCAGGGATGGATTTCAGATGCAGGATGAGGAGGGATGAGCTCAGTGCTCATCTATCAGTGCTGCTGTGCAGGGAGAGGGGCTGAAGGCTGGAGCTGTTTGGGGAGAAAAAGAGAGAAGCAGGCTCAGGCCTCATGGAGAGGCCACGGGGTGTTTCTCCCACCCGAATTTAATGACATCCTGTGCAAACAAAATGCTTGTATTTGCCCAGGGACCATATTAAAGAAATATCCCAATATGTGGTGTAATATAGACATAAATCACATCGCTTTTTTGTAATGTGCCTGATCAATCAGTGCAGCAGCTCCCCCTGTTCCCCCCCCCCTCCCCATATAATGATCTTCGGTGCAAGATTAATAGCAGCCGGTTCAAGAGCATTAAGATGACATGATCTCAAAAAAGAGCAAACACCATTAGAATTAAGGCTTGTCACGGGGCCGACATTCCCAATTTCTGTGGGAAAAGGGGAAGAGCGGAGCTGGGGCTGAGCGTGGCACGGCGCTCACTGCTCACTGCCCGCCGGGCGCAGCGCTTTCTCCCCATCTCGGGGAAGGAGGAAGGGTCCCCCGTGGTGGGGAACAGCCTCGTGCTCTGGGATGGCACCTTGGGATGGGTGTGTTTGGTTGAGATCCAAATGAGAGGAGTGGGACCGGGAGGCTCCCCCTCCTTCCCCCCTCTCCCCTCCTTCATTAACTCGGCCGTTTTCAAGTGCGAACGCCCGGGTTGTAAATCTGAGGCCATTTAGCAGCTGAGGTGAACTGTGAAAAGCAGCTTTGCACCATTTGCAGATTGCTCGGTGAGCTGAGAGCTGACGCTGCTGACTCACGGGCTGAGCTGTGCTGGCAGCCCCCCAGCCCAGCACCACCCCCCCCTTTCCACCTCCCCCCAGCTTTTGGCAGCATTCAAAGTTCATTCCAAGAACTGAAGTTTTCTGCATCCAGCAAAGCCACCTGCTTCCCCCGAGTGCTGTGAGCGGCACGTGGCGGCTCTCCGTCCGTCCGTCTGTCCCTTTCCTGTCTGTCCAACTGTCCGGCTCAGCATCTGGGACACCCTGGGCAGAGCCCTGCAGTGCTGCCCCAGCACCGCTGCGTTAATTGGAACAAAGGGAAATCGATAATTGCCGCGGGTGTTCTTGCTCACCTGGGGCTCAGAGGACTTTGATGCGGTTTGATGGGGCCGGACCCACCTCCCTTTAATTAAACGTGATCCTGAAAATTAAAAGGCAAACTTATTGGCTACTAGAATTAAATCAATCTGTGATCGGTAACGAGAGAATGATGGAGGGGGCGATGCCCAGGGATGGAAGGACACAATCAGCAGATGTTCTCCAAAGGCCACAGCTCAGCAGGAAGCACTGAATGCAGATCTCCCCACCCTCCCCCCCCCCGTGGCCTTTCATGGGCAGTGATGGGCAGGGAGCCCATCTGATCCCACTCCCTGCAATGGATGAGGACACCCACAGCTCCATAGGTGCTCAGAGCTTCCCCAGAACCACCAGCTCTCTGGGTGCCCTGTGCCAGCACATCCCCATCCTTTTTCCTGATATCCAGTCTAAACCTCCCCTCTTTTAGTTCACAGCCATCTCCCCGTGTCCTACCCCAGCAGACCCTACTAAAGACTCCATCCCCTTTAGTTTGACCACGATGCTTTCCTTGATGACAGAAAGATCCTGGAAATCTGTGAACTAAATGTATTTCATCATCGTGCCTGGAGCAGTCGGCAGAGGGGGTTCACCCCATCCTTAACTGAACTGTCCTCATTACAACGCTCAGAATCACAGCCACTGGAGACCCCATCCCACTTGAGAGCCTCACAGCGAGCACGTACGGTATCACAGTGTTGTGTAATAGATGGTGGAATTATATGCAAATGAGGTAAGCAATCATAGAGCTGGAGGCTCCCAGTGTGCGTGGGACCAGCAGCACCCAATGGGCACAGCTGTGCCACCAGCCGGTGTCTGGCAGCTGAAGGTCTGGGGACAAAGTGGGGAAAAGGGAGAGAGCTCTCTCCTCAATGGGGCATGGCTGGCAGGCGCTGAAGGATTGATCTCAGTGTGATCCATAATTCATGAGCTTCCTTCTTTTTAGTTTTTTTTTTTTTTTCTATTCCTTGAGCAGCCGTGAGTTCAGAACCACGAGCTGAGCGCAGCACAGCAGACACTGCTGGGACCAGAGGAGCAGTTGGAGGAGAGAGCTGAACTGTTTTGTCACTGCTGTTCTCTGCTGCCTTTCATTATCTCCAGCCTCCTTTCTCCGTCACCCACCTGTTGTTTTTTCCTTGGGCCCATTGAGTTCCCTCACAACCATCAACACACCGACCACGTCCCCAAATGCTGCATCTCTGCAGGTCTGGAACCCACCCTCCCTGGGCAGCTCTGCCAATGCAGCACTGCTTTTCAGAGAGGAAATTCTTTCCTAATGCCCAGCAGTGATGTGGGCACCCACATGCATGGAGCTGGTGGTGCTCTGGGCAGCTTCATGGGGGTGATGGACAGAGTGCAGCTGTGACACGTGCTGGGTTCAATGCACAGATGCTATAGGAGGCATTGAGTTCTGTGCTCACAGTCATAGAACAGTTCAGGTTGGGAAAGAACTCTGAGATCACTGAGCCTGACTGCTGTGTTGGATTGATTGTCAGCAGAATGAGAGCAGAAGCTCTGCTCTGAGAGCCTGCAGCCACCTGCATGCAGGTAAACACTCGAGGTGAGGAGTGAAGGTGGCTTCAAGCAGCTCCACCACCTGCAAGATGCATTTCTGCTTCCAGCTCCTCCCCAAAAGCCACGGAGAGCACACAGAGGGGACAGTGGTGAGGTGTTATGTATTCATCAGATTGCATGTAATCGTCCCTGTGAAGTGCTGGTATCAGCATTAGATAAGGAGGTTGGTGGCTCTGCATGCGGCATGGGTGTTGGAACTTGATGATCCTTGAGGTCCCTTCCAACCCAAGCCATTCCACGATTCTATGACTCTATGCTGGGGGTGGTGGGGCTGCTGTGATTCAGGCACATCCTTTGCACCCACATCTGCTTCCCCGCAGCCAGGCATGGTGTGCTGGCCACACGGTCAGCCCCAGCACTCGGACATGGTGAGAGTTGTGAACTAAAAGAGGGGAGTTTTAGGCTGGGTATAAGGAAAAAGAATGGGGAGGTGCTGGCACAGGGTGCCCAGAGAGGTGGTTGTGCCCCATCCCTGCAGACACTTGAGGTCAGGGGAGGCTCTGAGCACCTGGTGAAGCTGTGGGTGTCCCAGCTCGCTGTGGGGAGTGAGACCTGAGGGCCTTCAGGGGTTTCTCCAACTGAAACAGTTCTGTGGTTCTGTGAAAACACTGCATGATGCCCTCAGTGCGGTGTTGGAGGGGATCCCTGTTCTGAGCACGGGGTGCTGGGAGGGGCTTGGGGGAGCCCTTGCTCCTTTCCTACTTCTTTTGTGTGCAAAATGTATAGGGGGAAAAAAAAACAACAAAAACAAACAAAAAAAAAAGCAAACAAACCCAAATCCAACCAACCAAACCCAACCACTTCATCAGCTGCAGTTGGATGGGGGCCCACAGCACAGTCTGGCGCAGCCTGGCACGGCGCAGATGGGAATCCTATATGGGGCTCCTGACTCACCGCACGAAAAACAACGGATGGCACAGAGGCGGCGGTGCCCCCAGCAGCCCTTCCCTGTGCCCTCAGCCCCACGGGCCCAAGTGTGCCCAGGGAGCAGCACAGCCATGCCCAGTGCGTGGCCAAAGCCGTGGGGTGAGGAGGTGGGTGCCCCGATTGGGGTTTGTTTGCCCCCTCCCCTGGATACTGATTTCCCATTGCTCCCGATGCACTGCGCTTTTTGATCCACCCGGGTCACAGCCGCCAAGGGGCCAGCACTAATGATATGCTAATGAGGCTAGGGCAATCAATGAGCCTTTAATCAGGCGGTCGATCTCCACCGCAGGTGCCTCTGGACTCCAGTTGCGGTTTTAATGTGGAGGGGTCTTTGGGGCCACTTGTCACAGCGGGGCTGGGCTCCGAGGGGACACCTGTTGGCATTTATAATCACCATCATCATCATTTGAAGATATAAAGTAAATTTAAAGTGTTCTTTGGGGATTGGAGCATCCTTGCATTGTTGCTCTCTGTCCTGGCAATGAGCCGAAGCTTGCTGGTCCAGGTGGCATGGAGGGATGCTGCACCCAAGGCACACAGCAGTCCCTCTGCCCATGCTGAGGAAGCCCTGCGGGTGCAGACATGAGGTGGGCAGCACGGCATGGCACAGCATGGCATGGCACAGCTCTGTATGGCACTGCATGGCACTGCATGGCATGGCACATCTCAGCATGAAATGGCAGCACTCGACATGACATGGCACAAGATGGTATGGCACAGCACTGGCACAGTGTAGCTTAGCATGGCATGGCACAGCACAGCTCCAATGTGAGCTGAGCCAGGGCAGGGATGGCACCGTTGTCCCAACATTGTCCCCATTGCTGGGGTGGGTTTGGGTTATCGCTGCGCTTTCCCACCGCTGTGCTCCCTTCATCGGTGAGAACAGTCTTTTCTTCACACTTATTAAGCCCTAATTTTCATCTTATTCGTTACTACCAACTCATTAAGCTGGCAAGGAATTAAACGAGGTGAAATGAAAAGAACTGAAAGCAGACGGGAGGGTCTGGGGGGTTTGGCTTTTCTTAAAAAGAGACCAGAACATAATCTCCCTGGATTAAGCAGGTGAGAGTGGCTAACCCTGCAGAAGGGCAGGGAAGACTTAATGAGGAGGCTGCTAATGAAGTAGAGATGCCATGGGACCCTGGGGGTCCCCATTCCCTGGCCTTCCTGGTGCTGGAACCCCTCTGACTCCTCCATGCCCCCGGTGACAGCAGTGCACACATCACACCTCACCTACTGGCTTACACTGGTCTTACTGGTTTTAGAGCCACCTCCACACACAGGCAGGGACATCCCCATGGCCTCCCCTGCCTGGTGTTCCCAGGTCCTTCTCCTGATCCTTGCGGCCATGGGTTGCTTCCAACCCCATCACTGCTCCCAGCCCTGCTTCGCATTCAGCACTTCCCTGTTTAAACGGTGACCCCGCCGCACTCCCATTCATTTTGATGCATTTGGGATTGTAAGAGGCTGTTATTTTATGATGGATTAACGATGCTGTATTTGCTTTCAGCCTGTTTTACAGTGCCCCAAGTGCCTCGGCTATAACTCTTCCGTTTATTTGCTTTATTATCCTAACAGGCTGCTCATGGAGATTACTGCGAAAGCACCTTTCTCCCCACCACGTGCCCCTGCAGAGAGGCTGAGGCTGGGATCTCACAGCAAGGAGAAGGCTGCAATGGCTGGAATACAGTCCTGGTGATGTGGAATGCTCTGTGGGATGCTCCATGATAGCCTATGGGATACCCTGCAGGATGGTACAGGATTCTGGGGGATGCTCTGTAGGACACTGTAGGATGCTGCAGGATGCTCTGCAGAATAATCTGCAGGCCAGGGAGCAGCTAGGGAAAGAGTGGGCATAGGAAGCAGTAGCAGCTTTCATTTGGTGTCCTCAGTACATCTATCCACGTGTATGCAAGGAGCCAAGGGCTCAGGAGAGGCACTGTGGAGCTGTCACTGCTGCAGGTTGTCACATCCATCCCCTCTATCCTCACTGCCCTGCTCCATCCTTCCAAGGAAGGGGTGACCTTGGAGGCAGCTCCAGCCCCACTCCTCTCCGGATGCTCCACTCCATCCTCACACGGTCCTCTCCTCCCTCAGGGCTGATGTATTTGCGGTGCAGAACTGTGCTAATAACTCCCATTAGCACCTCTGGCTGATGGACGTCAGCGCCAGGGGCCAGATTCAATTTCTGCTGAAAGCCCAAGTGCTAATTTCCAGCTGCAAAGATCAACCAAGAGCTTTGGGGACTGAAGTGCTGGGTGGAGGGGGAAATGAGAAATGAAAGAGGAAGATAAACATAAAAGTCGTACAAAACAAATAGCTGGCAGTAACTCCATTAAATCAGACATTTTTTAAAGGAAATATTAAAATATTAACTATGTAATTAAGTACTTATTAATTAAAAAGGAAGCATGCCGCATTAAGCTGAGCACAGCTTTAATCAAGTCAAGTGCAACTTCTTGTTTAGATCAGCAGACCTGGACGTGGCTCCCCAAGACCTTGCCTTGGGTCTTCAGACCGCAGCACTGGGAATCCTCAGACCTCCAAGGGAAGATACCTAGTGGAAGATTTCCTAATAGAAGGAGGAAAAAGACCTGAATGTCCCTACATTCCCTGCCCTTTGTGAGCTAGAGCTCCCTGGGCTGGACACCCCATCCTGGGGGCAGCAGAGGGGATGGGTCTGCACAACTGGGAGCTGCCATCGCAGCTCCAGCATCTTGGCTGGTGGGCAATCCCTACATTTCTGTGACATCCAAAGCTTTTTTGTGGCACAGAAGGACATGGCTCAGCAGGCATGGTGGTGATGGGTCAACGGTTGGACTTGGTGAATGTAGAGGTCTTTTCCAGCCTCAGTGATTCCATGATTCTACGATCTCAAGAAGGTCTTTTCCACTCCGGATAATCCTGTGATTCCATGATGTCATGAAGATCTTTTCCAACCTCAATGATTCCATGACCTCATTAAGTTCTTTTCCAATCTGGATAATCCTATGACTCCATGATGTCATGAAGGTCTTTCCATCCTCAGTGATTCCATGATCTCATGAAGGTCTTTTCCAATCTGGATAATCCTGCGACTCCATGATCTCATGAAGGTTTTTCCAACCTTAAGGATTCCATGATCTCATGAAGGTCTTTCCAACCTTAAGGATTCCATGATCTCATGAAGGTCTTTCCAACCTTAAGGATTCCATGATCTCATGAAGGTCTTTCCAACCGTAAGGATTCCATGATCTCAGGGAGGTCTTTTCCAACTTTAAGGATTCCATGATCTCATGAGGTCTTTTCCATCCTCAGTGATTCCATCATCTCATGAAGCTCTCTTCCAACCTCAATGACTCCATGATCTCATGAAGTTCTTTTCCAATCTGGATAATCTTGTGACTCCATGATCTCATGAAGGCCTTCTCCAACCTGGATGATTCTGACCCTACATCACACCAGGGGAGGTTTACATTGAGCATTGGGTGGTCAAGACCTGGCAGTGGCTGCAAATGGAAGTGGTGGCATCCCCATCCCTGGAGGCGTTTAGAAGAGGTGTGGATGTGGCCCTAAGGGACACAGTCACATCCTACAGCTGCTCTGTCCCCATACAGAGACACAGTGCCACCAGCCCCAGAGCTGTCACTCGCGTGGCACTGCAGGGGTCACATTGAGCCCTATGGCAGCAGTTGAGCTGTTGGCTGCCTCTGACAACTCATCCGTCACAGAGCGGGGCCAGCGGCTGCAAGACGCCGTGGAAGGGAGAGAATTAAAAGAGGGAGAGAGAAAGAGCAATCAATACATTATTTAACAGCAGGAATGCAAATGACAAAAAATTAATGAGGCCTCTCCCCCCCCCCTCACCCCCTCCCCCAACCCTCCTTTGCAGTGAGATTGCTGACAAATTCTCTGGAAAATATCAAAACAGCCGGAGGGTGTAACCTGCCAGAGTGATGCACCATTATCTATTATTGATGGAAACCTTGACACGTTCCCTTTAAAAAAGGAGAGGGAAAGGGAGGGAGAGAGGGGGAAAAAATTGCATCTAATCTTTGTTTTAAAGCTGCAGTCGCTCCTTTTCTCTCCCCCGAGGGTGGATGAGATGCTCAGGTCTGCGCACCCAGCAGCTATGGAGGCAGCACATGTGCTTCTCCCCCGTGGTGGTCCCATAGAGTCCATTGATTTCACTTAAGGATGAAGTAGGGCTGAGCTCATGGAGGCGGAACCAGGGATGGGGTCTGGGGGCCCTGGGGTAGGAGGGGAGCAGAGCATTAAAGCAGGGTGGCATAGGACAGGGGTGGGATTCCTCCTAGGAAAATCACCCAGCGAGTCCCTGGAGCGCATTGGCTGCACTGCTGAGTGGGGAGAGGCAGGAGCCAGCATGGAGCAGCTATCAAGCACACACTGCAGGGATTAATACTTTATAAATGTCATTGGCCTCCTGACAAGCTCCTGTATAATCCTTTTCTTTGGCCTCAGAGAGCAAAACCCTCCAAACCTCTCAGCTCCCTCCTCCCACCTGTGCCACCCTCCCTGCACTGTGTTGTCCCCACGCTGTCCCCATGCAGCAGGGATGTTTCTGGAGCCACTTCTCCTGGGTTTCTAATCTGATTTCCTTTATTTGCAGCTGGAGCTCCCGCTGTCACTTCACAAGGTGTTGTCCTCCAACCACACCAGTGCCTCCCATCCTGGCACTGCAAGGGCAGTCCGTGCTCCCAGGCATCTCCACTCATTGCTTTGTATGCCTCTGCCATGCCCTCCTTATTTTCCCCTCTCTCCCATCCCCTCTCAAACTAAACAGCCCTAAGTCTTTTTAATCTCTTCTCATGGATTATTGATACTATTTTGTTGCACTCCTTTGGATCTTTTCCATTTCTGCTGCATCTTTGCTGAAGGGGAGCGAGGAGCACTGACTCCTGCTGAAGGTGAAGTTGATAAAGTCATGATGTTTTTAGCTTTGCTTCCTCTTCCTCCACCCCAAACCCCTCTGGCTTATGGGGAAGGGGCTGTTCCTGCCCATTGCTTATCCCTGGGCTTGGGGGCAGCAAGCCCAGCTGCTTCCCTAAGGGCTCATTGCAGCTTAGACCCACTCACATGCAGCAAGAACTCTGCCATCCAGCCACCACCTGCAACCAGATTTATCAGAAATGGAGCTAAATAAACCCTGAAGGATTTGGAATTGAATGATTCCCTGGGCAGGCTGGATCAACAAGGACTGAAAAGAATAAAACTGGTAGCAATGACAGGAGAGGTGAGTGCTGGGATGGGGCCACTGCACAGCTGAGATGCTCCAGCCCCAGCAGCAGGGCATGCAGACACACCTTGGGCGAGGACATCAGCTATTCACAGAGCTGAAGGTCACCCCTGGACAGCTGCAGGGGGCAGAGAGCAGCCACTGCAGTGCTGGAAATGCCACATCCAGCCCAGAGCATTCTCTTCTGCTTTTCCATTGTCTGTCTGCTAAAGAAAGCTTTGTTGGCAAACAGACTTCATGGGATGTTTCTCTCTCTGTTGCTAATATGGTGAAAAAAAAAAAAAAAAAAAAAAAAACAAGAAAAGAAAAAAAAATAGAGAGACAGAGAGAGAATAAACAATAATAAAAAGAACCCAACATAAATTCCCAGCCAGAATCAGAGGTCAAGTCTAAGAATAAAAGAAACAAGAAAAAGAAAAGGAGGAGGGAAAACGGCACTAAATAACCCCTCGGTGCTGGCTTGACAAAGAGAAGCGCTCTGGGCTGAGAAATAATGGTTTGAAGTTTGCATCATTATCAGGGCTACGTGCCCCACATTGGCAATGCCTTCTGGAAGGTGCGCAGGCTGCGATTTGTAGCCTGATGGAGACAGTGTGGGGTCAGCCAGCCCTGCTCTGGGGATGGGACAGCATGCTCCTCACCTCACAGACATCACGGGGTCCTTCTCTCCATCCTCCCAGGTCTCTGTGCTCATTGTCTGTGCACAAACTGCTGCTGTAAGGTGGGCAGGTGGCACTGTGCCTTGGGAATGAGGTCTGCCCACCTGGGATCCAGGAGCAGGGCTGTCACCTCCAATTGCGTTTTTCTCCAGGTGACCTCTGTGTCCATAATGGGATTTTTACTATTTGACTTTGGAATATTGATTTTGATTTCTTTTTTTGATTCATTTTGGTTTTGCTCTTTCCAGCGGGGGGGAGGAGGAGGGGCACAGGGCACCTTCAGCTTCAGCTTGCTCCATAGGGTGAGGCAGGCAGGGTCACCTGGAAGCCCAGCTGAGTTTCGGGGAGCACTTTGCATGGGGCAGTGATGTGACTGTGAGATGGGTGGATCTTTTCTCTTCTAATTTTGCTGCCAGATCCTCGTGGGCTGCTGCAGCACAGGGCCAGTGGCACCCACTTCCTTGGGAACAGCAGTGGTGGATGATGGAAGAAAATTCTCCAAAATTCTCCTGACCTTATTGTTTTCCTTTCTTCATTTCCAGTTTTTTCCTCTAATCCAGCTGCAGTGCCTGTCAGTGGTCTCACTGATGCAGCTGAGGCAGCAGGGATGGCCTTGGGACCATGCATGACCCCAAGAAGATGCACTCAGGATCTACAAGTGGCAACGAGTGCCCAGGACAAGCTGAGAGCCAGGAGGGTTCCCTGCACTTTCCCCATCCCTACTGACAGCCCACAGCCTCAACTTGTAGGTGAGGACCAGCTCGATGGAGCTGCCAGAAGTTGTTCCTTATCCTGGAGCACCAAGTGTTTGGCATCCCCTCTGGTTTTGATGTCTCACTCCTTTGGGAGATTTGTCAGGGGAGGAAAAAAAGCAAAGGCAGTGAGGCAGCAGGGCAGGGAGCAGGACTGGGGTTGCTCCGGCACACAGGACCGGACCCGGCCCCCCTTCCCCGTTGGTGGGCTCCCAGCCAGGGCTCGGAGGTCGCTGTGCCCATCAGCCGGCATCTGCTGCCCTCTAGAGCCCGCAACCGAGCGGAGAAGGAAAAAAACCGGTGGGAAAATCGAGTCCCGGCAATGACGGGTCAGCAATGGGACATCTGCCAGGGCTGCAGGGCAGTCCCAGGGCCCGCACGGCTGCGGGTGGCAGCGGGACAGGCATCGCTGAATGGGGAAATCCCATCTTCGTCAGCCCCAACTGCGAGGTTGCCAGGCAGGTGCTCGTGTCTTGCTCATATCTGAATGCTGGATCGTCCTACAGCCAGCACCACCAGCTAGGTGCTGTCTGAGCACACAGAGTAAAACTGCAGGATGCTGAGGTTGACACTGGGGATGTGCTCTAAATGGAAGACTTGTTGCTCGGATGGTGTTTGATGCAGCCCATCTCACACACGTGTTTTTGCAGGGAACAGATGCAGATGCTCTGACCTCACCTGCTTCAGCTCCCAGCTCTGGCCCCCTCCTGCACCACTCCTCTGCATCCCTTATTAGCCCCACCTGCACTCCTTTCCTGAGCAGTTCCTCTCCATCTCACCACTATCTATCCTGCCACTGCACACCTCGGAGGAGCTGCATCCATTAACAGGTGGTGAGAATCTTGTCATTCGTTTGCTTCCACCAAAACGTTTTCATCTCTCCCCAGTTCAAGGGGAGGGGTTGTGTTGGTAGTGGCAATATCAGGCAGTGTGTCTGTCACTTGGGTTTGGTTGTGCTTAGAATCAGAACCATGGAAGTTGGAAAAGCCCTCTCAGATCCAGTGCCCAACCCCACTGTGCCCACTGCCACATCCCTCAGTGCCACATCCCTCAGTGCCACATCCCCCCGGCTCTGGGCAGGGGGAGGAGACGACGACGGGGGGACGGTGACAGCAGCACTTATTGAATGGGGCACTGAATTACCGAACCTCGGCACTGCTGCAGGCACCGCCCGGCTCTGCAAGCGGAGGGGAGCAGAACAAGGGACGGGGATGGGAGGGAACAGAACAAGGGATGTGGATGGGAGGGAACAGAACAAGGGACGTGGATGGGAGAGAGCAGCCGGGGAGAGGGGAAGGGCGCTAGAGGGCAGGAGCGCTCTGCTGTGATGGCACGGCTCGGAAATCGCGTTGGCACTTCTTGCACAACATCCCATCTCGGTGGCTCAGCTGCAGGACGTGACCCTGGGGTTGTAGCGTGTCTCAGTGCCGCCCGGCTGCTGTTGGCACGTTTGCTGCCGACTGTTTTCCCCCAGTAAAGAAATATCGGGGGCAGGAGCTCAGCTTGCTGCCCTTCTCCTGCTGCTGGGAGGACATCAGCACGCTGAACCTCAAAGACATTAACCTGCTAAAGTTTTAAGAGTTGTCATTTTCCAATTTTTTTCATGTTTTTCCAACATTGTCTTGTAGTTATCAGTTGGTAGCTGAGCTTCCAGCCTTGGGATATTTAATACAATAGTGCTGTACCAAGAAACGAATGCCAGTTCAGCGAGTGGGAGCGACGTCGAGTGTTTTGTGTAGTATTAAACAGGCAGGTTTGTGGCCCCGCACGTGGCAGGCGGTTGGAGATTCACCATCCTTGAGGTCCCTTCCAACCCTGGCCGTTCTGTGATTCATCTGGGCGCAAAGCAGCCCTGCAACACCGGCACCGCGGCTCTGTGCTCTCCTTCTCCCCTTGCCCAGCCCTCACAGCGCTCAGGTTTCTTCCTTCCCTGCTCGCTCCCTGCTCACAGCGGCACGACCTGCAGCTCAAAGCGGGCTGAACGAGAGAAGTCGGGGCGCTGCTGTCGATACAGCGACAGAAAAGTGCTCGTATTCCTGTGAGAAGATCCACGGCTCTTCTACAGCCGCTTCCCGCTAGAGGGAACCAGCTTCTGTCCGGCCGGACGGCGAGCAAATGACAGCGGGGCGCTGCCCGCAGGAGCGGGGCGTTCCAGAGCAGCGGGGACGCGGCGCCGAGGGACGCGTCGTCGTGCGCGGCGGGGCGGGGCCGGGGGTCTGAGAGGACGCCGCCGTGGTCCTGCGGGCTGGGAAAACGCGCGCTGCGATCCGCCGCCGGGGCGGAGCCGAGCGGCCATCCCCGCGGCGCGCGCCGCCCCCCTCACGGCCGGCCCCGCCCGTGGCTGCGCTTCTTGAGGCGGCCGGCAGGCGGCGCTGCGGCCCGGCGCGCGTGTGCGTGTGTGGCGGGAGCCCCCGGGCCGCCTCTTCCCCTCGCGGCCCGGCGGAGCTGGGCGGGGGGCGGGAGCGCTGCCTGCCTGCCTGCCTGCCTGCCTGCCTGCCGAGCCCCAGGGGCCGCCGCGGCGCCTTTCCCGGATCGCGGCCGGCCGGCGGCAGCGGGAGGAGGCGGCGGTGGCGGGGCCGCGGCCGCTCGCTGGCTCCTGGCGCGGCCGGGCCTGAGCGCCGAGCCCCGGCTCCGACATGTCCGGCAAGATCGAGAAAGCAGGTGAGCGGCGGGAGGCCCGGCGGGGCGGCGGCGCTTCTCCTCCCCGCCCTGCGCGATGCGGCCCGGAGCTGCTGCCGCTGCTGCTCGGCTCGGGCCCGGCGCGGCCCTGGGGCGGGGGGAGGCGGCGGGCCGGGCGGCTTCTGGGCCGGTTGGGGCTGCTGTCAGGCCGGGCGGCGGGGAGGGCTGCCGTGGCGAGCCGAGCCGAGCCGTGCCGAGCCGAGCCGTGCCGAGCCGAGCCGAGCCCCGCTGCTGTGCTGCGCTCCCTCGCTGGTTTCCTGCTGGATTTTCCTGGTGGATTTCTCTTTTTTTCTCCTTTTTCCTTTTTCTTTTATTTCCTCAGGCTTCGTGTCTTCTGGTCCGTTTCTCCTTTTTATTTCGTTTTTCTTCCTTTCCTTGCTCCATTTATTTGCCGTTGTTTTGTTTCCGTCTCCCCCCGCCTCCCTCCCCCCCTTTTCGCACCGGCCTTTCAGTCCAGCAGAGCATCGCAGCAGAGCTGCAGCGCTTCGGGCCCTGCACGCAGCGATTAATGGCAACTTCTCCAACTTCCCCGGTGTTTGTGCACGATCAGAACAGACTGATATGTGGGCAGACAGCACAGGGAACGGCTGGGCTGCAGCTGCCCCTTTTGGGGCTCTCCATGAGCCGGGGTGCTGCTTTGGAAGCACCCAGCACAGTGCAGTGGTTCTCAGCTGTCACTGGAGGTGCCCCCGTTCCTCCCATTGCAGTACAGTGAAAGCCTCAACGAACGCCTTTGCAAATCAAGCGCTGAAGTTATTTGGTTTAATTACGTCGCATTTAATTAGCAGAGAAAAAACAGAGCTTTTTGGTGGTTTCTTATTGTAAGATGAGCAGCTCGATGCTTTCCTAGCGGGGCCTTGCAGCAGTGTGAGTCAGATGTGTGAAGTGCAGCACTTGGGCTTCCCAAGGCAGTGCTTTAGGAAGATCCCTGCTTCAGAGGAGCAGGGCCCGCAGCAGCCCTTCATGGCTTTGATCACTCGATCCTGGTTTGTTCTGTGCTGCACTGTACAAGAAGGCATTCCCCTGTGCTACGGTTCTGGAGCAGCCTCCAGGGAGGAGCACCTCCAGGCAGTGCTGCACACAGGCGTGCTTCCAGCTCTCAGCACTCAGTCACTGTCTGACAAGTGTGCCTCGCATCGTGGGACAGATGCTGTTCCAGAAATATCAGAGGTTAATCTGATGCACCATCCCTTACATAGCATCGCAGTGTAACGCTTTGCTTGGGGGGTTCTGGCTCTTTCTTTTCCGTGCTTATTGGTGCATCACTGCCACTTTTCCTCCTGGAAGCGGGTTAACAATGCAAGGAAGGGGTGAGCAGCACCCGTAGAGCTGGGGCCAGCTCTGAACCAGTGGC